>NC_054379.1:111200140-111800140 GCF_017654675.1 Xenopus laevis
TATTTTATACAATAGAGAACATGTTAGTGAGCCAGTGATTTGCACAGAAGATCTGTAATCTGTCACTGAACCCCGATCCCTGTGGTCCATTTATTTTGATTTGTTACCCCAAGAGCAGTGACTTTAGAAGAGCACACTGGCTTGATCCATACTGCACCACTGAACAGAAAGATCTAGTAAACAAAGGATCCTACAAACCATGAAATGCAAATACAGCTAAACAGACGTATCATACAGTTGATACATATTTTAAATGAATATATTATTTACAAATGTCAGAAATAAAACATTTTGGCACTATCTGATTTATTTTTCGTTTTAATATGAAAATGAAATACTGTATATATGAATATATTGTTTATACAAAATTTCATTTGATTTTTTCTAATTTCTGTGATTTCTTATTTCTTGGTCTGCACGCTGATGTGTTTCTTTAGATTATGAGAACAAAATTATATAGAAGAAAGAAATACATTTTAATTGAAGAAGCTGCAAACAAGCTTATTATGAAATAATATTAGTTTGCTCCATGCGGATTTTAAAATTCTTGGTTTGCAGCATGAATGTAATTTCTTTGAAATGGTTTGGAAGTTTTTCTGTCGATTGATTCCTTAGTTTATGTTTGCTATTGGAGCACAGCTGGAGGACAGGTGTTTTATCATCAGGATGGTGTTCCCTACTATGAAATCATTCAGCCAAAAACCCTCTTTTCTCACAGAAACATGATAATCCAAAACACATATTTATTTTTTGTTTCCAGTTCTTTGCAATAAGAAAATGGGACCTAGTCACTACACTTTAATACACTTTAATATACTGTACAAATGGAAGCTTACCCTTTACGAACATATTTCTCTCAAAACCTTAATATTTACTCTTGCATCAGGGGATACATAGGAAGTAAGTAAGGTTGAAAAAAGACACACTTCAAATTCAACCTTTTAAGTATATATATATATATATATATATATATAACCAACATAACTGCTATTTGATACAGAGGAAGGCAAAAAAAACGATTTGAAGCCTCTTCAATTTTCCTCAGAGGGGGAAAAAAAATTATGGACTCCAAGATGTCAACTGGACCAGTCCCTGGATCAACTTGTACTATAAGCTATCTTCCATAACCCTGTATTCCCTCACTTGCTTAAAAGCCATCCAGCCCATCCTTAAAGCTATCTAATGTATCAGCCAGTACAACTGATTCATGGAGAGAATTGGACAGCTTCACAGCTCTCACTGTAAAATATTTTGACGGAATCTTTTTTCTTTTAATCGGAATGGGTGCTCCTGTGTCAGATGGAAGGATCTACAGTACTGGTAAATAAAGTATTAGAGAGATTATTATATGATTCACATATATTTATACATAGTTATCATATCCTCCCCCTTTCTCCGGTATAAACAACCACAACATTTCCAGTCTTTCCTCTTAGCTGAGATCTTCCACACCTTTTACCAGCTTAGTTGCCCTTCTCTGGACCCTCTTCAATTCATGTTCCATTTGAGCACTGGAGACCAAAACTGAATGGAGAATTCTAGATGATGCCTTACTAGTGCTCTGTAAAGTGGAAGAATACCCCATTTCCCTCGATTCTATGCCCCTCTTAATACAGCTAAATACCTTGTTTGCTCTTGCAGCTGCTGACTGTGATTGCTTATTACAGCCCAGTCTACAAGGACTTCAAAGTCATTTCCATTATGATTTGCCTAGTGCAGTACCATTAAGGGTATAAGTGGCTTGCTTATTTTTATATCCCAGGTGTATGACTTTACATTTCTCAAAATTGAATCTCATCTGCCACTTAGCCACCCAGATAGCCCATTTGTCAAGATCCTGCTGCAAGAATATCGCATCCTAGATGGAATTAATTGGGCAGCATAGTTTTGTGTCATCTGCTACAAAACAGATGGTAAGTACATTACTTACCATAACCTCCCCAGTCATTAATGAACAAGTTATAAATATTGTGAACACAATACAAAGCCCTTAGGGACCCCACTAAGAACCTTATTCCAAGCAGGGAATGTACCATTAACAACCACTGTCTGTACTCGATCCTGTAGGCAGTTTCTTATCTAAGTGCAAATGACTTCATTTAGCCCAACAGTCCTTAGTTTAGAAAGCAGTCGTTTGTGGGGCGTTGTATCAAACATTTTGGCAAAATCAAAATAGATCACATCTACTGCTCCCCTGCTGTCCAGCAACTTACTTACCTCATGCAATCAAATTTGTCTGACATGACCTATCCTTCATAAAGCCATGCTGATTACTGCTTATAATGCCATTCACCAGGACAAACTTTTGAATTCCCTTAATAAGCCTTCAAAGAATTTGTCCACCATGGATGTCAAGCTTACTGGCCTATAATTGCCAGGCTGATTCTAATTCATTTTTAATTTTAATATAAGAATTACATCAGTTTTCCTCCAATCCATAGGTACCATACCAGATTAAAAGCGAGTAAGTAAAATTAGAAATAGAGGCTGGTCTAAAACTGAACTAAACTATTACCCGAGGGTGTATTCCATCAGGGATTACTAGATTTTCTATTCTGTAAGTACACTTTTTATGGTATGTATGTGTTGGACAATACACTGTTAGATACATACATAGGTAGAAAAATAAAACAGTTAGTAAAGTAAATCAGGATTGCTAAAATTTAGCTTTCTGTCTTGGAATAATCATATAACAGTTCTATCACACTGGAATATATAAATAGACAATTATTTACTATCCTATATGTTTGGAGGACAGATCAATATGAAATGATAATGTATTCCATAGAGGTTGGTGGTTTTCTTGAGTACAGGGGACATAAAAAATCTCTTGGAGAGCCACATTCAGCCCATGGACCTCCAGATGGAAAGCCCTCATATACAAATACCAAAAAGCCCAGCATTTCTTTGACAAATATGACACACACTCTATTTCTTTGGCATATCTTCTTCTAATGGGGAATATTGTTAGGGAAAATCAATCTCCTACCTACAGCTGATTAATAGATAATGTTAGGTTTTATTTATAAGATTGGTCTTAAGAATGTTCAGTTTAGGTAGCCCAAAACCATATTCGTATAAATGTAATTATAGTTTTGATCTTTACTCCTTTTACAGTTAAAGAACACTGTTACTCAGAATCATCTGCAGGATGTTCTACTTTATTATTCTATGATTCAACTTCATAATTTTTAATAATGCTGAACATTGCGTTCATTTTAAAATTAAAAGTATTTTAAAAGTAGCAAAAGAGATTTAACTGGATAATAATGCAGCTTAATCACAATGGTATCATAAGGCTCTTGCACACTCCAGTGTAGGTCAGACAAAGCCTTCATCTCTCTCTTGCTACTTTCCTACATAGGTCAATTACAGGCATAGATCGCATGCTGCTATGGTTTATTATTACATCTCATACATTCTCAGATGTTTCGAGTTCTTATGACTTGTTAGCTGGCCACAAATAAGTCAGTTTCATGCACATTCAAAAGAAACACACTGTGGTGTTTCCATAGCAGCAACTGAATGTATAACCATATAAATATCTCAATATCAAAAGTTCATAGGCATAAAGTATTTAGTCAGATATTAATACTAATTACTTCCATGGTATAGTAGTTGAAGAAAACAGTGAGCAATTTATCAGGCAATGAAATGGTTAATCTTACTGCTAAACCTAGCCCTACTGCACTAAAGTCCCTGCTCTTGTGGGTGTTGGCTGGGGAATACTAACCTAACTCCTTCCCCTTGTTGGAGCACAGCACTGCTCTTACTCACTAACCCTGACTACCATAAACCCCTATGGTGTTATATGACTGCATGTTAGTGTGCTACTTGCTATGAAGGGGCGAAGTTGGTTTGTTTAACTTTCACCGCATATTTTTTTAATTATACATCCGAGTCTATGGTCTCTTTTTCGAAGCAAAATATTTCTCTCATCCCTGCTTGCAAACTTCATTCACTAAAGAATAATTACCTAATTAAGAGGTTAGCCTCTTGTCCTCTGATCCTGAAGCCTACCGCCACCTCAGAACTTTTGGCCAATCGACCTCTTGCTGTGGTGGAGTCCAGAAAGAGACTGAGCATCTTAACTGTTCTTAATGTTCTCTAAGGAATTCTAAGAACAGATGCTTCCCTAACTTTTGTTTTTGTCTTTTGTCCCATTAGAATCTGCTGATTTGTGTCAGTTTAACCTGGATTTGTATAAATGTAAACTAATACAATAATAGATAATTTAATGTAATTGCTGATCTCCGATTACTGGTACTTATGTGTCTGTTTCTATTTCCTGTCTGGCAAACAACAGCAGTCCTTTCTTGGCTTATGGCAGGAATCCTAAATTTATACAAATGTCCCAAAAGACAAAGAAAGATTAACAACCCTTTATCTGGAAGGACGATTAACATCTACTAAACTGCTACTTGGAGATGCCTGTGTTTTAACACTGAATGTGAAATGTTAACAGAGGCAGAGTAAATAAAGACAATGAACTTGAAAATATAAAGTAATCAAATCTAAACTATATTATAATAAAAGGGAGTGATCTTGCGATGAAAGCATCTCTTTCAAAAGATTCCCATCAATGTCTGAGGGAAGCAGAGTTGATGTAGCAATGGATATTTCCTTGAAGTTGTAACGTTTTATTGAAACTCCATTATTTCAATGGCATTTCAACCACTGACAACATTACTGATGCGTAGTAAAATATCAATGAGGTTTTTAATCTCATTTACCCAAATAGAGGCAATAACAGAGTAGAAGACCGAAAGATAATTTGCAGTGTATTGTCATTCTTAAAAAAATAAGAATAGAGTCAGTTACCAGAGATTATTTGCTTATAAATTTGATTGTAACTGTTTTGATTTTAAATTTTTGGCATAACACAGTATACTACCTGATCCTATTGGACTTTTTTTTTTTTTAGCCATTTAGACTTTTAGAGGTTTTTGAATGTATTTCTGCTAGTAATGGTCTAACATTTTTAGAGGTCATAGAGGCTTACATATTTTTGTTTGGATCTGTAAGCATTGTTTTTGTGTGTGCTTTTTATATTTGGATATTTTAATAAATGACATGGCATTCATGATTTTAGAGAAAATTTGTTTATTTGTGGTTTCTAAAACCTCCACAACCACTAAAATGAGAATGTTGGTAAATGGGCCTCCCCATCACACCCGAGCACTGCCCAAACACAGACTAGGGTAGTGTGGCACAGAGAGAAAAATTAGAGAATTTCCCGGCTTAAAATTTTCGAAACGTGAATTTTGATGCCCACATCAATTTTGACGCCAGCATTAAAGTCAATGGGTGTCCGAATAAAGTTGATGTGCGACTGTTTTGATGCAAAGATTTTTCAGATGCGCTTCCAAAATTTTGGACAGTTTCGCAAATTTATTCGCCGGTGCTGAAACTTGGAAATTCGGCACAAATTCACTCCTGCCAACTTTATTCTCCCATCACTAGCTATGTGTAACGAGCTTAACATTATTTAAAGCCACGTTTCAAAGGATAGAGAGAGAGAGAGAGAGAGAGAGAGAGAGAGAGAGAGAGAGAAATACAAATACAAGAGTCCTCTGCACTCAACCAATTATCAATATATTTAAGACAGAGACATTTTGTGCATATTGCTACTGAAAAATGTCTTACCCTTTAAGCAAAACAGGGATTGTTTGTCCATATATTGCAATATATTTAAACTGGCCAACTATGTCAAAGTCATCCCATATCTGGCCAGTCCTACCCTCAATTTTCATCTGATTCATTAAGAATTCTATTGCTTCATTATACATTTTACAAAGGGACTAAGTTCTACCTACAACTTACTTGCTGCTTTCAAAGTAAAACTCCCAAACTTGGCTGCCCTTTTATTAGACACCAGTGGGATCACCTGACTATAGTTGGGAAGGGTGGGGGCTACAACATGGAGCTGGTCACTGCTCCTGTATAACTATAACAAACATGGAAAAGTTGTACTCACCACTCATTTTTAAAACCATTAGGCGGGGGTGCAATGAGGCTGTGACCACAAGATACATATAGACAAATACAAGAGTCCTCTGCACTCAACCCATTATCAATATATTTAAGACAGAGACATTTTGTGAATACTGCTACTGAAAAATACCTTATGGCATTACAAACTGTATTTGTGTCATGGTGGTAATGTACTAGGCACTATCAAATAATATTACATTGCCTTATGTGCAATACATTCTCCCAGCAGGATATAAGCAAAGCATCAATAAAAACCAAAGTCTGTACCGCCCAGCCCTGTCTATGTTACAAAACTCTGAGTTTCCTCCTGGTCAGGCAGGGACGACTTTTCAGTGGTGGCATATGAACAATTTGTCTACGATAGCCCAACTGACCCCGAATCACAAGTTTATAGATGTCCACACTTTGACAGCCAAATATCATATGCCTCCCTCCGAGATATTCCGGTATGCCCAGATGAGACATTATTTCCTCTCCATAATAGGAAATGAATTCCGTATTTTTTCGGCCGCCAAACAAATTATAGCTAAAGCATGGAAAACGCCTACTCTTGATATACCTTTGGTTAAGTCCAGAATAGATGGTTACATGGTGATGGAGAAGCTTACCATGATGGCTAGTGATGAGATTGATACTTTTCATGGGATCTGGGACCCATGGCTCCGATATAGAGGATTTACTATATGACTCCAGCCCTGTCGCCCGTTACTAGAAAATACAGCCCTTAACCTAAATACCACCTTACCTATATCATGCCTATACAATGAATACCACCATGGATGTTACTACTTTGAGACAGTTTGCTGTAAGAGTTGAGACAATATTTTGTGTCTGCTTACCATTTGTAAGGTTTAAATGGTATCACAACAGAGATTAATTGGCCCCTGTATAATTTAAACCTCAAATTCACACTGTAATCCCGTGTATTCACACATATAATCCCCCTGCATTGTTCATACTTGTGACACCTCTATTGTTTATCTCTTTAAACCCTGTACTGTTAATACCTGAGACCCAGACTGAAACTGCCCACATTGTTCACCAGTTCACACTTTATTCAAAATGCTAATGGGGCACCAGCACTGTGTCACTGTATGTAGTACATATTAGACTGGTCCTGATGTTTCTGTATCCTGCTCTGTTCTGTCTTCCCATTTGCTCCCTGTATGTGTCATGCTCTGCCTGGTCTTTGCACCCTGTGTTTGCCATACTCTGCCTGACCTATAATCCCTATGCAACATAAACCTGGTATTTGTTCTGGGGTTTTGTTAGCATTTGAAAATTATTTTTAGGGGCCCCTAAGGTATTTAATCATATGCTGGGGTACTGTATTATATACAGGAGAGGAAGCATATGGATTTAAGGGTATGTCTTAATATGACTTAACTTTCTTCACATATGAGTGACATCCCTGCCAGTGCCGGGCCAAGGTAGTTTGGCACCCTAGGCAAGAGCTTCAATCCTGTCCTGCATTACCATTTACCTCCTTACCATGATGGTTTTTAAATAAGGAAAGCAAGAAAATGTACAACACTTTTTCATTTATATTACTGCCCCCTGTACCTGTACCAGCAAGCCCAGCAGCCATCCATAATACAGCCCCCTGTACCTGTGCCAGCAGCCATCCATCATACTGCCCCTCCATACCTGTACCAGCAAGTCCAGCAGCCATCCATTATACTGCCCCCCCATGCCTGTGCCAGTAGCCATCCATTATACTGCCACCCCCCATACCTGTGCCAGCAAGCTCAACAGCCATTCAGCAGCAGCCAAAAATAAATCTGATCACATCATATTGCCCCCAAGTATTTATGTACCTGTGCCAGCACTCAGCCCAGCAGCAACAGCAAACATATGGCCCCCAAATCTGTACCTGGCTGTGCCAGCAGGAAGCTTCACACTTTCACAGTAATAGAAAGAATGTCTTCAGTTCAGTGCAACTGTGCAAGGCTGAGAGCAGCAAGCGCGAGCCACACCAAGCAGGCCGCCAGCTCTCTGCCTCTCTCTGGCACTCAACCGCATCAGTGACATCATTGACGCATATATGCACATCGCACTGCACTGCCGCACCGCACAGAAGGAGCTATTACTTGCTGGCAAGAGGGAGAAGGTGAAGGAGGGGGATTCCACCCGACTGAGTGACCATGATTACTGAAACAAATTATTAAATAAACGCTTGAAAAAAATGGAAAAAAACCCCATTAAAAGTGCGCCCCTCAATGATGGCGTCCTAGACAGCTGCCTACTCTGCCTACTCCTAGTTCCGGTCCTGCAGTGAGCACCAACCATCTGGTTTTTTGATGTGCTATTAATGTGGACATGGTCTTGCGGTAACATGGCTGTGGTCTAAAGTGCGTGAGGTCTAAAAACAGGGAGTGGCTAACACTGGCTTCCACTATCGGCCCTCCTTCATATAGATTAGAAAAATTCCTTTATATTGTACCATATAAATTGGACAGCACTGATGTGGGGTCTCACCATCAATCAACTGCCATCAGCACTTTCCTATCACCTGGAATGATTTGACATTTAATTTAGCTATAACACTCACTCATATTCTCTTATCTTTTCTATCACTATTGCATTTCCTTTTCTATTTGACTTTGCCTCCATTCCCATTTTCCATTTTCATCTCCCATGTACATGTACACAAAGTCAAGGCTACAAGATGCCATATTGAAGCCCTGAATGCTGAGAAAAGTAGGATAATATGCTGAGAATAATAGCACAATAGTTTTTTCCACTTTTAGATATAAAAGGGGGGCAGTCAGAAAACAACAGAAGTAAGAAAGAGACAAACAACATAAAGATTAAAGTCATATGATTAAGAATAAAGAGAAAAATAAAACAGAAGACATATAGGCAGAAGATAGCAAGGCAAAACAAAAAGAGAAATGTGGAGAGAAAAAAGGCGAAGAGAAATATAAGTAGTGAATGGCAAAGGAGACATTAAACTACAGAAGATCTCATTTCATCTGATATGACTACCAACGAAGACTGTGCAATTCGTTTCCATTTGGGTTGTAGCAAATTGCTGTGCTATTAAGGCTGTTTGGTTATAATGAGAAAGTGAAACAAAATGCAACTCACATATAGAAAATAAGTAGGACAAAAACATTTTATTTCAGAATCAAACTCATTTTGGGTCATCCATATCTGACATCCACATTAAATGCAAGTAAATTGTTTGCAAGCCTTTTGTTTGCCAAGCAAAAAGCAGCGTGTTAGAATAGAAATTCCCTTTAGTTAGAAGGTATTCATCAATTACTGTAAAATCTTTAGTATACTTAAAGAGTCACATTAAGCTGACAAAGTGCCTGAGATATCAGTTGCTCCTCAGACTGGTAGAAGCTTCCAGCTAAGATTTCTTGAGACTACTCTTCTCACTGCATGAAAATGGTTAATAAGAATGCATTCCTTCTACTGGCATCCTTCCCAACCACCAATTTTCATGATTTTCCTGTAAGTACATTTTGCAATAAAGAAATCTTTAAGTGACGTTAACACTGTGTAATTCTCATCAGTTAAACAATGGCATTCAGTTTTGAGCTGTGGCGCATGATTACAATGCAGAAATTCATCCTTGGTAAATTTAGCATGAAGCACTATACACAGCAGACTGAGTAAAACTTGGGGAGATTTTTATGATTATTTAATTGCATTTGATTTAATGTCTATATTTTTTAGATTTCTGATAGAAAACTAATACAAGGCAGTGACAGTTAGGACACCCCTCTATGGGGCAAATTTACTTACCTTCGAAGTTGCACCAGCGTTGGCTTCGCCGCACTTTGCCACACTTCTCCGCACTTCTCCAGGTGAAGTTTTGCCAGGGCACCGCTAATTCACTAAAATCCGAAGTTGCACTCAGGCAGGCGAAAGGTAGCGAAGTTGCACTACCGTTCATTCGTCAAGCAAAGTGAAGTTACGCTAGCGTTGCCTAATTTGCATACCGGGCCAAGTTAAAGTACAATGGACGTATATGTAGCAGCAAATACATTACACTACACAAGCCTGGGAAAGCTTCATAAAATAATATAGAGTTGTTATTTTGCCCTATACATGTGTCCACTGTATAGTTTAGGTGCCATATGTTAGGAAGCAAGCCCTATCTACTCTGTTGCACTTCGCCTGGTCTGAGGTGGCGAAGGCAAGTCTGGCACAAGAGGTAACGTTCAGTTAAATGCGCAAGTTAGTGAATTAGTGTAGTTACGTCCCTTCACCATAGCGCAGCTTCACCTGGCATAAGGGTGCGAAGTAGCGCTAGAGTAGGTCCACTTCGTTAGCAAATTTACGCCAGCACCTGTTAGTAAATCGGCGATGTAACGAAACGACGTCACGCTGGCAAATTTGCGCTAGCATTAGCCCCTTCGCATTTTAGTGAATTTGCCCCTTAGTCTCCTTTTCATTAGTTCCTCCCCAGGTATAAGAGAAAGCATGTTATCTGTAGGGCATACTGCTAAAATGCATTATTATATACATCCATATAAAATAAAAACTTCCTATATTGGGGAGAGTTGGATATTTTTTTGATAAATAGCTTAACAATAAGACTCCATCTTCTTCCAAAATCTCTGAATCACTAGACAGATAAATACAGTAAAATATATTAACCTCAGGAGTTCCAACAATAATGTTGCCTTACCTATCCTTATATATAAAGCCCTTTGTTAAAAAGAGTCAGTAACAACTTTCTTTGGTTAATCCCCTGTCATAACTGAGATGCACACAGAAAGTCTGAAGTTTACAGCGATAAAGGAGAAGACAATAAAAGAAGAAAAAATGGGATAAACTACTGAAGACAGGAAAGAAAAAAAAATATCTTAGGTTAAATAGGTCAAAGCAGTTGTAGATTGAATGTCTAGGATTCCTCAATGAGGCAGTAATTAGGGGTTTTGGTGTAGGCTATGTTCCTTGACTGTCTAGCGCAATGGACCTAAATGTTAGGCTACAGTGGTTCTGCTGCTTTTGAGTCTTCTCCTGTAAACAAAGTTAGCATGGACAGTGAAGACAGGGGCACCTTAAAGAAAAATTCAGTTACAGAAAGAAAAAAAAACAATAAAATATAAGTTTCAGAAGAATAATGATAATGCATGAGTTTAACCCTAACTGCCATGATGCATGGCCACTCCAGCACAGCAAAATATCTACATTGTTGGAGGCCACAATATTAAAACACCATCTCATTCAAGTAAGAAAGAAAATGAGTATCCTAGTCCTGAGAAAACAGTCCTTAAACAATCCCCAGCCTAAAATTTGAAAGTCTGCAGAGGAGACTGGGTAAAAACATAGAAGTGTCAAGGGACCCCAATGGGAGCAGCAACAGCACCCTTATAGCTTAAAGAAGGCCTAGAAGCTCACCATGATCATATGAAACATCATTTTGCTTGGCTTCCTGAATCAATGGCAGAGCAGTGTTTGCATGTGAACATATCAGCTACATATAGAGTACAGCTATAGTACAGGTGGTAAAATCGGAACTGAAAAGCTAAACTAAAACTGTGATTATACACATGCAACCAAAAATAAAAACCTACCCACAGGAGACTTCCCTGCCTGCATTTCCTGCAGTGTACAATTCAGAACATTTCCAATGAAACAGGATAAATAATCCGCGCAATGTCACAGTTTACATTAAAACCCAAAGTATTATATTTTACGCAGGCAGCTCAAAAAGATGAATGCAGAGTAAGTAGAAGATTAAAGTCCATTTGTGCAGGAGGAAGACAAATCGTACATTTCATTTCTTTTAATGTTACATATCCTCTGCCTGACCATTAACAGCAGTAACAAGAATAGACAAGCCTAACATTTTTCTGCAGTATGTAATTTGGATATTGCTACATTCATTTGTGGAAAAAAAGTCTTTGAATAGCTTGACCTTAATCTCCCCTTGCAGTATTCTTACCGAAAAAAAAACATTTCACATACTTGCATAAGAGAAGAGGCTGCCTTAATCTGTGTGTTGATAAACACAGTGAGCAGATTAAACTCTTATCACTGTATGCATTCTCCAAATAATATACAAAATATTTATGGAACAAATATGATGTTAACTTATCTCAAAACTAAAAGCATGGCTTAGAGCTTAACTCATCCAGAGCTGTGCCAGGCTATTCATGTGCCAACACAAATTCAACAATATTACTGAAGGGGCAGTATACCTCCCTTGTGCAACATGGGGGCACCTACCAAAAATACTTTTTACCTATTATTTTAATGATTTTTGATTTTTCTTAAGTTAAATAGAACAAATGGGGAAATCAAGGCTATTCCATGTTTACCCCACTACTTTCCTAGAAGAAATGACAAATAAATTGCATAACCTGTATTACAACTCGTGTTGTGTAATCAGAAAAGCTTTTATTATCCGTAAAACTTGTATGGATACCTTAAAGGAGAAGGAAAGGTATACCACTGGGGGTGCCAAGTGTTAGACTCCCAGCCAGTGATTATAATCTTATCTGAGACCCCAGATCATTGCTCCTGTTTGTTATAAAATGCACTGGCCCTGAATACTATTGTAGGAGCACCATGTCACAATCATCTTCCTATTTTGGGATCCTCTCTGAGGTCCCAAAGTTGGATGTGAATAAAAAAAAGTAAAAAGAAGTAACAAAGTAAAAAAAGTAAAATGCCATTTTTCTTCTTCAAAGTTCAGCTTTTCACACCGCTGTGCATAAGAACCCAGACCAGGTTATAGAGAGGATCCAAGAAGAACTTAACAGTGTGGTGCATCTACAGAATAACCCAGGAAGGCGCACCAGCTGTGGGTCTTCCCAGTATATTTATTAGCTCTACCTTGAATTACCAGAAAACCTCGCCGTTTTGGGACCAAAGGGAACAGAGCAAACCTCATCTGCTGATCTCGCCACATTTTCTTGCAGTGTCTAGACTCTCAATTTGGCATTGACTTAAACAGAAAAGCCTTTAAATAGTGGGAAACTAATGGCTTTACAAGCATAAAACATTCCAATGGTCCTTCTAGCCAGGCAAAAAGTTAATGCGAGTGCATTAGGGGTACGATTTATTAAACCTTGACTTTTTCAGGATGTCAAAAATGGCAGATGTCCCTTTTACAATTTAAAGATGTCATGATTTGCGCTGGTTATCGTACGATAATCTGAAAAAGTCTTGTTTTTCAGGCATAAAATCGGAAAAGTTGCACAATTCGAGCGTCAAATTAGAAAAAGTTGCACAATTCGACTTGTCGCACACATTTTTCGAGACTTTTCCCAAACTAACTTTTTCAAGCTGATTTTTTTTATTTTGATAAATGAGTTAAATTTGTGGATGGAAGTTAGATCCACTTTGTTTTTATTTTCTATTTTTTTTGTAAATACCCCCCTAAATCAAGATATTATGGTACAAATTCACCAAGTTCTCTTATGTTTTACATTTTATGTTACTTATTATTCACATTTTCTTGGCAGCAAAGCTTACTATTGCTAAATCATGGAAATTCTACTTTCAATCTTTCAATATAACAACTAAAAAACAAAAATAACTGGATCTTTTTGAATGAAAAACTAAAATCTTAAAGGATTATTATTATTAACATGTATTTATATAGCGCCAACATATTGCGTAGCACTGTGGATCCTAACTAACAAGCAATAAATGTAAAAAAAAACCTGGGAACCCTGGCTACACTATTCTGCGCTTTCTGGAAAAGGCCTTGTCTACCTTTCTAGTTAAACCAATGAAAACATATTAGGTGTGGGATCCATTATCCAGAAACCTGTTATCCAGAAAGCTCCAAATTAGGGGAAGGCCATCTCACATAGACTCCTTTTGAATCAAATAATTCACATTTTTTTAAAAAATAATTTCCTTTTTATCTGCAATTATCAAACCATTCATTGTACTTGATCCCAACTAAGCTATAATTAATTCTTATTGGAGGCAAAGCAATTCTATTGTTTTTAATTAATGTTAAAATGATTTTTAGTAGATGTAAGGGTATGGAGATCCAAATTATGGAAAGACCCCTTATCCAGAAAACCCCAGGTCCCGAACATTCTGGATAACAGGTCCCATACCATATTGTTACATGTGAAAAAGTGAGACCCTTATGCCTGGAGAGAAAAAAAGAAAGAAAGAAAGAAAGGGTTTAAGAAGGGTAAATCAATCCACTACTCTATCAAGCCCTCTCTTTATATAGTACAACTAGTTTATGTTCCCTATGCAGAATTTCCTTATGAGAAAAAAAAGCACAATTAACCTTGGGTTAAAGAACAAACTCTTACTTTATTCTAATGTTATTTGGTTTTAACTACAATACTTGATGCTCCATATTTCTGGATTTTATTAAAAATGTCATTTGTAAAGCATTTTCTGCAGAAATTAAAATGTCTTGAAGAGATAAGTTTGCTAAGTTTTAGTTTCTATAAATGTGGTCACATTTGCAGAACTACAAATGAATCTAAATGTGGTTACAGGTTTGAGTGGTGCTTGTGACTGTAATAATGAGGAGAAGAGCAGTGCCAAATGTAACTTGTATAGCCAGTTAACTTTGAACTCTAAAATTAAAAACCTGATTGGTTGCTGTTTTGTGAATGACAGAACATTAAAGTGCAGAAAATGCATCTTGGAAACACTGTACCTCAACACAGGTTAAAACAACTATGTGCATGATTTTAATGCTACATGCATTTAAGAATAAAATTTGCTTTCTAAACTGAACATTTATACCGCATTGATACCTATGCAAACATATGGTGTATGGCTGAACAAATTACTTATTAGCCATGCAACATGAAATAGGAGTCACTGGATTCAATACAAATTGGAAGTTGGAATGAGGACAAAAGGCAGCCTTTTTTACACCACCCAGAGGTGGGATTCTGGGCCATTTATGTAGCTCAGCAGCATCTGGTCAGACACTGTTTGGAGACTCCTGATCTAATTTAATGAATTCCAGTCTAGGACTTTTTACTTTGCTGAAAAGGAGAAGGGATTAACTCACACAAATTGATTAGATTTGTACCAAATTGGCTTGTGGATCCGATTAGAGTCACAAAACAAATGTATTATATTTTGTGTTTAATGCATTAAAAAGGTACAGAGCGTTACATTATATTACAAATACAATCTGCATATTGATTATCAAATGTAAGTGGATTAAAACAGAAATAGCCATAAAGCAAACCATTAAAGGAATAGTGACATCAAAAACCCTTACAAAACTGCAAGCTATGTCAAACACTTTGCATACCCACATTAGGCATATTGCATATATAACACTGCTAAATGGAAATGCTGGAAGACATAAACCAGATGCCTATACTCTTTCAAATGACTGAGAATGCTGGGAGCTGTAGTTTAGTAGCAGTTAGTTAGATAATCCCTGAGGCAATATTCACAGAGTATGTGTAATGCTGTTTTGGCAGGCTGTAGGAAATATGGCCTTAACAGTGTGCAAATACCGGAAACATGAACCATCTGGCCCTCCTGCTTCTGTGAATATTTTTCTAAATAACAAGAGTTCCTA
This sequence comes from Xenopus laevis, assembly GCF_017654675.1. Lineage (NCBI taxonomy): Eukaryota > Metazoa > Chordata > Amphibia > Anura > Pipidae > Xenopus > Xenopus laevis. The sequence goes on from NC_054379.1 coordinate 111,215,628, forward strand.
GAATCCACAGCTAATAGTTTATAACATAACATCATTGTGCTCATTAGATGCATACTGACTATTTAGAAATCAATATGGCTTGCACATGTTATTATTATTATTATCATTATTACTATGAACACGTATATATATTGGGTGTGTACCATTTTTAGAGATAATGAGGGTTCTGCACAGCAGAGCTTACATGTAAGAGGGAAAAAAAGGCATGAGACACAAGGTGCTTTGCTAACTTATCGCAAGTAAATTTTAAAGCTCTTTTTTCAAATCTTTTTTGTATACTACCACCTCTTAATGTAAAGGAAACAGGCTTCATTCTTGTCTATAGGCCTTATTGCAACATAGTTTCAAAATGTTACTATCTTATCATTCTGATTTGTTTAAGCAATGTATATTGTAAAGTTGCGTAGAAGTGCCTATTCTACATGCAAGCCGATTGTACATGCCTTATCAAATGCAAAAGGCTCTTAACTTTGCCACAGTTCATTATCTATGTATATATACATAAGTACAATCAGTAGCAGTAACCAAGAAAGTCATTTTTCATAATAGACCTACAACAAAAACTATTCCGTTATATTTCTACAATGTATTTGATGGGCATAGCCTTTATTATAGTATGCATGTATTTATTGGAGCACAGACAATATGCCTTATTTTCATTAGTGAACACAGCGTAAGGTCCAAAATATGCCAAGTGGCTGCACTTGCCAAAATGCCATAGTTAAAGCACTTGTTTCTAGCACCACTGCCAGGAAAAAAGGAACATTTTGGTGACAACAGTGAAGTGTTATAGCAAACCTTTTTCTGAAGCAATTATTGCTGTTAGTCCAACATTCTTTGCAGCAGCCTTCCTCATTAGCTACAGATTTTTAAAATGATAATAAGGCCCCCTGAGATCAATATAATTATAATGACACCAATCTGTATCTTTCTTATCCAGCTGAATTTCCCTTTAGAGAAGGCGCTGATCCAACCATGCAAAGCCAACATTTAAGCACTTTGCTAAAGCACTGACACAGAAGGAAATGCACAAATATGGGCCTTATGAGCACCTGGTTATATTATTACAAAGATTGTTTTAACAATAGGAATCATACTATTAAGATGAATAGGTTCTTAGCAGTTCCAGCAACAACTGTAACAACATTAAAGCAGGCTACACATTAGCCAGCATGGCTATTTTCAGCTGCATTAGCCATCCAATAATCAGCATGATGGGGTATGATTTATAATTCTAATTGCTCATTATCTATACCAGTTAAAGACCATTATTCATTGCCTCTCATCTTTCCCCTTTCTGGACTATCTGGATGAAGCATAAAATCCTCTTCTTTTCGTGCAGAGAGGCTGTGATGTTACCTGGCTTGTTCTGAAATAGACCATCTGGCCCATCATACATTTGTCATCTGGCCAAATGTCCATCATACATTTGTTCGTGAAATTCCGTCCTTCCTGAATAATATTCTCCTGATGTTAGTGCGTAAAACCTGATTTTATTCCTGTACTTATGCATTTAGCAGACCACTTGAACTAAAATAAAAAAGGTTTGCATAGAGCAAATGCTACCTGCTGTTTGGCTGCTAAGGGTTCCTAGTCTAGTGTGAATTTTATTATGTTTCCCCTTTATGCTCAAATATAGCCCATTGCCATAGTACTGCAATCTTGCAACAGGGTGCCTTTTTTCATGTAGAGATATGAAACCTTTATCTAGACATTTGGTTCAGATGGTTAAACTGTCATTTAAACAGACAATTATCAAAGATTTCTCCTCTGAATAAAATGTTGTTGATGTGTTTTGCAGCCCTGTGTGAGCTGTATGATGTCAAAACAAAGTTTCATATGTAAATGTAGGTCAGTTGTATGAAGGGCCAACTCTGCTTCTATAAATCAATAATTATAAGGAATAATATACTATTAAATGAAAGGTCCTAAGATGTGACCAAAATGACGATTTTTGCACAAACATTTCATGTTGATAACAAGTCCTGTGAGTGCTGTTCATTGTATGGTTGTGCCTATTAAAAGAACAGTAATGTCAAAAAATTAAAGTGTTTTAAAGAAAATATCTTATACCGTTGCCCTGCACTGGTAAAACTGTTTGCTTCAGAAACACTACAATTGTTTATATAAATAAGCTGCTGTGTAGCAATGGGGGCAGCTATTCAAAGGAGAAAAGGCTCAGGTTACACAGCAGAACATAATGGTAGAACATAATGGTGTTATCTGTTACCCACTTTTAACCTGTGCCATATAGACTTTTCTCAATTTCTGCCATCGCTACACAGCAGCATGTTTTTATACACTATAGTAGTGTTTCTGAAGAAAACAGATCAGTTTTACCAGTGCAAGTCAATACTACATTATATGGTCATTCCTTTAAAACAATTTAATTTTTTGGTGTTACTGTTCCTTTAAATGAAAGAATATCAGAAATCACATTGGAGATACCAATATAATATTCAAATTTTTACCCTAGCAATTATAATTTGAATAAGAGACTGGAACGTAAATAGTACAGTGCCTGAATAGACCGATGAGTAATTAATAACAATACATTTGTAGCTTAACAGAGCATTTGTTTTTTAGATGGGGTCAGTGACCCCCCATTTGATATTTAGAAAGAAACAGAACAAGGAGGCAAATTATTAAAAATACTATAAAATAAATAATGAAGATCAATTGAAAAGTTGCTTAGAATTAACCATTCTATAACATACTAAAATGTACTTAAAAGTGAACACCCCTTTAATGTGGCCATGCACACAATCTTGCCAAATGAGCGGATCTCTCTCTGATATGCCCAAGTTGAGGTTGGATCACGCAAAGAATGCAGGTGGCCGAAGCGAGAACTGCATCAACGAACCAATGTGGTCCTTTATCCAACAGGGTTTTTAAAACTGCCCAATTGACATCTTCCTGATTTTCGGCCTATCGGTCAGGGAAGCTCGTAGGAGGGCTCCATACACTGGTCAATAAGCTTCCAACTTGGTCTGTCAGCAGCTTTTATTGGCCTGGTATGGTCACCTTTAGTCACAACTGCTATAGCACTATAGCATTGCAAATTCAAATCAATGAACAAAAGTCTTGCACCTAGCCCTTTCCATGTTGAAACTGTGCCATGTTCCAGCTTATAGTTCTGACAAAGGGCAGAGCAATATCAGGTGCTCCATGCTAGGTTGGCAAAGATATTTGGTCTAAGATAACTAATACAATTCAAGCACAGTTGGGTGAAAAGACACCAGAAATTCTTGTGCCGAAGTCGAAAACAACAATCTTGAACGATACTGCACTTTAGACAGTCTTTGAGATCATCAATAAGTAAATGTATTTTTTATCAACTGTTACACTGTTATTGGGCATACAATATTTTACATGCCTATATCAGTAAAATCATTTTTCAGTCAATATCTTTCAGCCCATGTATCCCTATTTCCTATTAATGCAGTGGCTATCAAGCCAGTTAGAATCCTGTCCAGCTTTCCTGAATACATAAGCCTAATCTTGCAACATATGAAATAATATGAAAAAATAAAATACGCTTATTAGAAAATAATTTCTTTTTTATTGTTGATATTGTCACTCCAATAGTTTTCAAATGGTCTTTCTCTAAGTGCTGTCAACTAGACAAATTTGGTGGGTGAAAGAGAAGGCTTTTACGTTTGCATTGTGATTAGAAGTAATAATATACAGTAGAAAAGCCTACAAATAATTTAATGTCAAGCAAAGTTGTGTTGGAAGGAATATATGCTTGGTGCCGGAAATTAGTCTTTATGTATACCTGTGATATTCAAGGTAAACAAACCGTTCTACAGGTTTGGAATTAAACAGTTACATTAGTGATTTTAATAATATAAATTCTTGGAAAAGCTTTAACTGAAAATGAAACAAGATCATAGAAATAGAGAGTGTTCTCATATTGCATTAGAATGCAGAACTCTCCCATAATGATACAGTTCTATCATTATTAGTTATGCACACAAGAAAGAAGAAAAATAAATTCCATCCAAAGTAATATGATTAGCGATTTCTTATTATTTATATGTATATGCTGCAAGTGAATATTTGTTATATGACTAAGAATGTATAAAGAACAACTTCTTAGCATAATATTAACCTTTAAGTTAACACAATAAATGCCTAAATAAACACTTTAGGTTGTCAACTGTATTTTTACAAATATTTCGATGAAATAGCAGGGTTTGTTCCTGCATACAGATACGTAATGCATACTCTTTCCTCCATCTCTCATCTCTAGTCTTCCATTACATATTGCTATGACTCATTGTTTTATTACTCTGAGCATTATAATGTGAATGAAGTGAACTTTGGGTCAGCAGCTACTGTGTTTGGTATATGTACAAGAGAGGTTATCAGGCACATGACCATAATAATATGATCAATAGTTGATCAAAAAATACTATTAACATTGCTGGTCATACATGTGCAGTTAGTTACAATTCAGAGATTTCCCTAGATGCTAATACAACCTATTGTACACAGCAGGGGTTGCTAAAAATTTTTTCTATTTCAGGTATTCCTGCGGTATTCCTGCGGTATTCCTGCGGTATTCCTGCAAGTTTTTTGGAACTTTTACTTTTACATTACATTATTGAGCACAGTTATTTTAGTTACATTTAGTAAAAATAAAGAGGACTGCCATCTAATACACACACATTTTAATATTGTTCAACAATACATTTTCGCTTAGTTGCTGCAAAGTGAGAAATGTAAGCATAAAGGGTCACGAAATTCCACAAGTCCTAGTTATTTTAAGAGGCAGAATTTAAAGAAGAGACCATTTTGGATAGTGCAGGAAGGTCTATAACTGCATAAATCATAGGTGGCCAATCAGTGGACCTCCAGCTGTTACTGGATTAAAAAAAAATCACAATATCTAACTAATAGCTGATAATTTGCAGGCTAAGCATACTTTATATAAATACAAAATGTAGTTAAATGCAGTTATAAAATGTAATGATATGTTAATTATCAGCTGCAGACATTCATTCACCAATGGTCCCTCTGGTAACTGGGAGGCATCATACATCTCAGAGTAAAGAAAGAAGGTAAAAATGCTACTGAGTAAATGTGACATCTGCTATGCACTATATAACCTATTATTTTTTAGCCCAATATAAGAACTGTTCACTCGATATTGAAGTAATTATCGAAACTTTAAAAGAACGCCGGTGCAGAATCTTCTTTCCCTCCACATTAATTTAGCTATACAAAATACTCAACTTCAGTTACTTTCCCAAACTGCCAGTCAATTAAACCAGTGAATATTAACTATAATAAGTATAAAACTAAGAGCAGATGCAAAATGTATCCAAGAAGCACATTTCAAAAATGATATGCAGCCCAAATTAGTTTGAATTATTTTCAACCATTTAGTGCTCATCTGCTAACACAAAAGATCTAGAAGTAACAGACGTAGCATTTATTTTACAAAGAGTCAGCTGAAAAGTATAATTATAGATACTATGCAGACGAGCACAAATGTTTACTTTGCTTCCTCCTAATAAATGTTCTTATTATTAAATCATATCCTGAATTAATTAAACTAAGGGTAGGACTACACCCGACGTGCAATCGTGCAATCCGACGTGCAGCTCAAAACCGCAGGTGTCAAGTTGGATACGCGCAGCTTCTGCATCCGACAGTCGGGTCAACGCTGCAACACCAACTGACATTTGTATATCTTACCTTACTTCCGTTGTATCCTTGACTTGACGCCTGCGTTTTGCGCGTGTAGTCCTACCCTTAAAGTGATATTTTCTGCCACTTTTTTTGACCAGTTAGCATCTTTCAGTGGCAAAGATAAGGGGGTAATGTAACAAATCATCCTAAGTTTGCTGCTTGTCTAAGTTCCAATAGCAATAGCATTTACTGGCCAGCTGTAATAAAACATATATTTGAATTTTACTAGATATGAACAAGCTAAAGTAGTTTTAGTACATCACCCCTGTTAAAATCTGCACACTTGCACATCCTGCTTTCTATTATTTTAGTTTACGGGATAATGCATATTATTTTAGTTGAGGCCACTTCTGGCCGCCCTTTGTGGTGAAACATTTTGTCATGAACATTGTAGTAATAACCACTTTCTTGTATTTCTAGTGATAACCAAAACAGTAAATAAGGATTTAACCACACATGTCACCTAATTTGCCTTCATACTGAGCCCCCCTTCCACCAGCTTAAGTCCTAAGGCGTCAGTCTTACAGTTTGACTCTCTGTTGGTTGCAGTTGCTTCAACATACATATGACTAAATCCTCTCCATACTTGTTTGGAATGACACTGGTAACATAATGTTAAAGAATAACTAAACTCCTCCTTACGATAAAGCACCCATCCCCTTCCCTCCATTGGCGCCCCTCTCTCCTTGCTCCCCACATAGTCCATTACTTAAAAAAAGTGTCCCTGGCATTAACGTTGACATATCCATGCAGAGTAGCGCAGCAATGCTCATGGGTGCCATCTTCGATCTCCTTGTATTTCTCCCATAATGGACCGCCGCCACTGACCTTTTTCATCATTGCGCAGTTGGGGCCAGTCTGGTATTCATGGTACTGCACACGCAATGGAAGTTCTGTAAATTGCCAAAGGAAAAGGAGAGGATATGAGATACTGAAGATGTAGCCCGTGAGCTCCACTGCACTACTCTGTATGGATATGTCAATGCTAGGGACACTTTTATCAAGTAATGGACTATGTGGGAGAAAGGAGGGAGGAGGCCAATGGAGGGAAGGGGATGGGACTTTCTCATAAGGGGAGATTTAGTTCAGTAACATAAAAAATTGGGTTTTATAAAGTAATTTAATACTGTTCTGCTCTGGTAAAACTTATAAACAAACTGCTGCTGTTTTCTCCCTATCAATATGCCCTTATAAATCTCATCCATAGACTGCCATCATGAAGTGATGGAAACTACCAGTTTTCCCAGTCAAAAAAGAACTATTATTGTTTTAAAAATCATTTTCATTACCTAGGGATTGTCATAAGCCCCAGTATTGCTTGACTTTGAACACTGACAAAGATTAGAATAAATAAAATCTAATCAAGCAAATTTATCACAAATTCCACTGTATTGGCCTTTAATGCCTAGACACAAGGGTATAATTTTAACTTGCATAGATAATCATATCCAGAAGCAGGTGTTTGCCTCTTTCTCTGGGAGCGGTGCAGCTGAAAATCAAGTTGTTTCCATTGGGCATTCCCCAGCTAACATGCAGAGACTCTAACATGCCAGCTGCTGAAAAGATAATGAATGCATAAAAATTAAATTGCATCAGAAATTGGACACTTTTGGGTTGATCTGTGAACTGTAGCGTTGGCAAGTTCAGACACTCCATTAGTTGCACAATGACACTATTATTTAATGTCATTTAATTAAAGGCACACTTTCAGCTCATTATCTTACTTTGTAAAATCTCTAGCAGTGCTGTGAAGTTTTATGCTTCATAACTGAGCCAGCATTCATAAAATGATATGTTTAATATTGCGATCCATTCTTGTCAGATTTATCCCATGAGGAAAACTCAACTTTATATACAACCCTACCCTAATCTGTATTTGTGTAGAAGCTCTGTTGTAGAATATGACTTTTAACAAGTACAAATATTAACAAACGTTGCATTTCTACTTGAAATCAGTACAGGTATAGGCCTTTTATCAAGAATGCTTGGGACCTGGGATTTTCTGGATAAGGATAATGGGTCTGTCTTGGAGTAGCCACCTCACCCCTTTTAAACTGAACACAGCCTGCATGACTAATTAGCAATTAATTTAGATGCATGATGCATAGCTGCACATAAATCAGTTCAGTCGTGCATCCATTTGAACATGAAATAACCCCAATCAGATTGTTTTGCTTCATAAGCATATCTTATTTTTCATTTTGTGAATATAAAGTTCCGTCATTTGGCCATATTTATTGCAGATTCACTGGCATTTTATACAGTCAATAAGAGGCTTTTTTGTTGTGTGTAAATCTGACCACAGGGGCTGATAAAATAGATAATATGAAACAGATAATGCCTTTGCCAGAGAAGACAGTGTGACAGCTCCCAGTCCCAGGGGTCGTTCATAAATATATTGCAGATAATACTTAATACAGACATGCTTGATTGATTATACAGGCTTACAAATTTTTTCACACTGAAGGGCTGATTTATCAAAGGTTGAATGTTATGTTTTTTTCACCTAAAATAAACTAGAATGACCTCAAAACTCGAACGGTATCATAATTAAGAAGAAAACTCGAAAGGCAAAAATTCTGTGAGTTCCGCATCCCGAAAACTTGAATTGATCGAGTTTTCGATGGAAAAAATATGAATCGATCTAATCAAGTTCTCAATTCGAGTTTCCAGCCAAAATCCTCCAGAAAGAACTCAAACATCAAGCAGGCTGTTAACCTCTTCAAATGGTTCCAGGGACCTCTGCCATTGACTTCTACAAAACCTCGGCAGGTTTTAGGTGGTGTATTTTTGGATCCAATCTATTTCCAGGTCGACGTATAATTAATTTCGAAAATTAGTTTTGACCAAAAAATACAACATGAATACTCAAGTTTTCATGGAAAAAACAACTTGAATCCTATCAACATATCATCCATCCTCAAAGAGGAGTTCTCTACCAAATTTCATGTTCTGGCAGAAGTTATTTGCGACCACCATGTGAATACAGGCAGTTTCTAAATAGTGTATAATGTTGTATATCCACTACATTATGGATACTGGGCATTACAAAAAATGGATGCTCATTGATGAGTTTAAGCTGGATGTGCAGTAACGTTGCTAGCTGTATTTTTTTTTCAAAAAGTATTAAAAGATTTTAAAAGTATGGAATTCCTGGGCCTAGGATTTCTCTGCATAAGGGATCTTCCCATAACTTACAATAAATACCAAAAAAAAGTAAACAAAATAATTTGCTTGTAATGAACTCCCTGGGAGATGCCGTTTTCTGGATAATGGGTGTCTGGATAATGGACCTCATACCTGTATGGGTTTATTAAAATCCACAAAAAATCTCTCTTCCACTTCACCCAATAGCTTGATTGAATTAACAGGCAGTGCATTTTGAATTTGTTTGACATACAATTAAGCATAGCCCATGTTTGATAAAACAATTAACAGAATTGGGAAATTAGTTCAATGCAAAAAAGTGACTATGTTTTGTATTCTATGTGAATCCCATTTAAAAAGCTACTACTCCTGTGACTACTCCTATGAAAGCTAGATATCCTAATCAGATAAGATGTGTATTGCATGAAAAAGTGAGATGACTGTGGACCCACCTGCACCACTTCTAATGTAGTGAATGTATGTATGGTAAAGGTAAATATTTCTATCCAGAAACACATTAGTCCATCTCTGTTTGGAGCACTGCTGCAATAATACACCTGCAAACTGAGCACTAATTATCAAGCTATGTATCCATATTTAGTTTTGTTTGCTCAGCACTGTGTAAACGATCCGAGGCAGATAAACCCACAAAATAAATCAATGATGCATGGCTTTGGAGAAGGGATTTATAGACTTGCCATTTTCTCCTGTGAAGTTTAGGATATTGATAATTCATGCAGACTGTCCAAACAGAAATGAAGTCCATGACAGAATTATGTGCACTAAACCATACTGGAAGAAAGAATAAGAAATGTGATAGAAGTGTTTTAAATTTCTCTAAATTGCTATTCTTTCATTACCTTCCAGATGAGACAACAAGGAAATGTGTCTAACATGAATACAAATAAGAAGCAATCCAGTTCCTGTGAGCTTCATTTCCCAGAATCCTTGGTATGTCAGTATCTGCTTCAGTATACCAGTTTTATATATATAGTTTATATCACTGTGTATACACTCTGCATGGTATTTTGCTATGGTCAGGTATCACAGTGAGTCAGAAGGTGATGACCTCCTTTACGTTTCCCTTTGGGACCTGCGCAATGGAGATGAGACAAGGACGGGCCCATCTGAGGATTAGCAGAGACGGGGGAGTAGTTCCTCAGAGGTTATAAAAATGTATGCCCACATGTGCTCAGTCTCTTTGGGACTGCACACTTGCTAGAGCAAGGACAGTGGTGCTGCACAGAGACTGGAACAAAGGAAGGTTCCAGAATAGGTGACACAAGTGTCAGGTTAGAAACTGTAATAAGTCACTATAGGCACGACAGGTTCAAAAAAGTTAGTGAGCAGCTAAGGCTCCAACGAGGAGTTTAGTGAAGGGTTAGCACCCTGCAGTGTGACAATGCTGCCAGGTTAGGGACTCAAGTGGTTAGGCGCAGGGATAAAGAGATCCTTGGAGCGTAATGCTGGCCATTGACACACAGATCCTATCGTACAAATCGAGGATTCATACGATTTTCGGAGCGTGTGTGGAGTTTGCCGACATCGGAGATCGGTCGTTTGGTCGATCGGTCAGGTTTGATTTTGACCCGACCGATCCCGCCGGAGCCCATTGCGCATCGTAAACGGATCGTTCTGCCATACGGCCGAACAATCAGATTACCCCCGATATAGCCATGCTCGTTAATGGCATATCGGGGGAAAGATCAGCTCGTTTGGCGATGCTGCCAAATGAGTGGATCTTTGCGTCTATAGCCACCTTAAGACCAACTGTGAGATTCACCTTCAATGGGGATTGTGCACCAAAGGCAGGAAAGGCGACTCAATTCAGAAAGCTAGTAAAGGATCAGACAGTATCCGTGACTAATACATTTGTGTAAATGACCTGCTGCCACTACTTGTTCCGTGGAGTGTACCATCTGAGCAAACACCTTGAAATGTGATTGACCATAAAGAAGTTTATCACCAGTTCAATAAATTGTTCTGCTGCTTTACAGAACCATTGGTGCCCAAAGTTAATTTTGATCAAGAGTGAATACTGTGTGCTTATACAAAAGTGGAAATCCTTTCCTCCATACCATAAGCGGGGGCCCCACCTGAAGATAAATGGGGGAATGTAATAAAAGTCGGTAACGGAAATAATATTTGCAATGCGAAAGGTTATGCCTCTGTGTGAACAAATTTGCCTGAACCCTGAAACTGTTTAGTGAACATTTCCGACAGTGGAAGAAGGTTTGCGAATTTTATAGTTAGCACCAGTGCGCAGTGAATGTAATAAAACTTCTTACTGAAAAAGTTGTTATGTTTGCTCCAAAAGATTACGACACCTTCAAACACTTTTTAAAAGTGGGCAATGCAAAATTAAATTCGCAATGTGCAATTAAAATTCACAATGTAATAACAGTTTAAGGAAGAATATTACATTGCGAAATTAGACTTTTTATTCTTATTTGTACTAAGCTTTTATTAAATTCCCCCAAAAGAGTCTAATTATATTGTGCCTACTGGGAGTTGCTGGGAGTTGGACCCAGTGGCGTAACTACCGGGGGAGCAGGGGGTGCGATTGGGCCAGGGCCCGCACCCCCTCAGGGCCCCACGGCAGCTCACGCGCCACTGACTCTGCTGCATGTCCCACACCATGGCCCGCCCCCCTCTAGTTACGTTACTGGTTGGACCCTTTGCCCGGGATCTGGAACCAGTATATAGTAACCAAAGGAAGGTTAATGCAGACCCTGACCCATCCACCTATTACATTCATATATATATAAATATATATAAATATTTTTCATAATGTAGTATGCATATACTATGTAGGGGATGGTGAGAGTCTGGAGATAGTATCTGGAGTAGTAAGACTGATGGAAAAAAATGTGTTACCAGCAGCAGGAACTAGTGAGGAACATGCAAGGGACTAGCTCATCCAGCCTGTCCACTCTTGTGAATCATGCGCAGTGTGCTTATTCACGTAGGTGAACCCTGGAGCTACCGCCACCTCTGAAGGTGACCGTAGCTCCATGGTTCACACAACAACCACAAAAATTTTCAGTACAACTGTATCCACTGAGTGCAAAACTGCAACCTGAAATGTAACGCCTCCTCAGCTGCTATTACGCAACTACAAGTGCAGAGTACTAAGTGCAATTTCAAGTGAAATCACCATGTTTTTTGTTTTTTTGCCAACAAGCAGCTTAATCCTTGTGATTCCAGTGTAATTAAAGTTGTTAGGGAGTGATGCACCTGATACAGTAGCACTTCCTTTGTGATAGAATGTTTTGTTTGGAGGTGACGGCAGCTCTGTGCACAATTCAGGACAGGAGGCCAGTGGAAAGCAGAGGCTGACCGCAACTATACGGAAGTACAAGGAAGAAAGTATCTTTAATGAATAGTATTTTCGAGCAATTGAGTGCAACCAAGTGCAACTGCAATTGTGGTTGTAAATGACCATTAGTACCTTTGGGTGGATATGGAGAGCTGTCACTTTTGCAAGTAATTGGAATAAGCCTCAAAATCAGTCTTGCTTTGGTTCTCATATTGTACTTTGCAAATGATTACATGCAAGATGAATACTCTCCATTAAAATTTACTATACCAAATTGTATTCTTATTGAAAGTACTATAAATAGATCTGTGCAGCGTGTATTAGAGAATATCCATCACTGAAGTTTATATTAGAGCAGTAATTGAAAACAGGATTCTGTCCTGTACGATGAAAACAACCACATAAAGAATATCTCTCTCTTTTCAAAGCCTACATCAAATTATAACCACCTGTAAATACACGAAGACTTGATTAGATCTTCAGTTCTTCCAGCAACACATATATCATCAATTGCCTGTGCTAAATTTCTAAATATATATGTGACAAATATCTAACCTTATAATACAAAAATGTATTTTCTTTTCAATGTAGCAGTACAATATTTTGTTCGTAAAGTGACATTGGGATATAAATTCACTAATATAAATTATAACCACATTAAAAAGGAAGTTCATGGAAGTATAATTCAAAAGCTACAGATTAAACCACAGTTCAAAATTAGTTTGATTTGTTAATGCTTGGGCTTTTAGTGCAGCAGAGCTGGTTTGTCATCAACTGAATATACCTACTGAATGTTTTTGAGGATTTACTGCTTTGGAAACCAGTGACACTTTTGAGCAGTAAATGCGATTAGGAAAGTATCTTTGTCTTGGGACCTGCGTGGGTCCAGTTGGGCAGACCCATGCCCAACCCGGACCTACTAACTCACAACCCAACCTGAACCCACTATCCAGCACCTTGTCCTGACTCCTGAATACATCAACCCGGACACCTCCACCAGCCAGAAGTAACTTTGCAGGTGGGCAGACAAGTTGTCACTCTGGAGGTGGATCAACCAGGTCAGGGGAAAAATTTACTTTTAACTTCAGGATGTGTGTAATATGAGCCTGCAATCTGCCCATGTACCCAGTCAGGGTACTCATGAACTTACTGCATGTTCAGGGAATCAGTGCTTTCTTCCAAAACCCAACCACTTTTCTAGTATTCCATGGGTTCCTGTGGGTGACAGACCTGATGAAGGACTCTATCTTGGGTGTTTCAGTGCCACATAGTAAGAGACACAGAAAGAAGGAGGTGCCTTCCCTATAGAGTGGGTCGATAATACTTATAGGAGGGCTTGTTATCTTGAAGTAAGTTCCCTTTTGTACTATTGGAGAGCCTGTTTCCTAGGGAGGCATTTAGGGAAAGAATTCCAGAGATAAGGAGCAGTTAGATAGAAGGGTGTAACATAAAATTTGGCAGTGGATGGTGTGAAAGTACAGTGTCTCTACGAAAAGTGAATGATGAAATGATGGCATACAATGAGGAGCAGAGGAGTGAAGGGCTTTGAATGTTAGCAGAGGATTTTGTATGATATCCGGTGCTTAACATGGAGCCAAGAGGATGAACAAGTCCCCTCTAAGGGCAGAAACACATGTTCAGATTCGGGAAGATTAGTCACCCAGCAACAAATCGCCTCTTCTTTGGGACAACTAATCTTCCCGAACTGCCTCCCACCGGCTACAATGTAAATCAACGGCGGGATGGCAATCGGAATGCTTCGTTTTCCGAAGTCGCCCAAAGTTGCCGCCCAAAGAAAATTCAGGGGGACTTCGGAAAACAAAGTGCTCCAAGTGTCATCCTGCCGGCGATATCGATTGTAGCTAGCGGGAGGCAGTTCAGGGCGATTCGTCTTGGCGCTATATAAATACATGTTAATAATAATAATAGTGCCACGAAGAAGAGGTGATTTATCAATGGGCGACTAAATCTCCCCGAATCTAAGCACGTGTCTCTGCCCTTAAAGAAGGACGAAAGCTTAACTAAATTAGTAGGCTAGAAATGATGTACATTATGTTTTGGGCTTCTGTACCAGCCCAAGGCAACCAAAGCCTTTTAGCGGGAAATATCTTTGTCTCCAAAGAAGCCCCAGTAACTCCCCATCTTCTTTTCTACTGATTCACTGCACATGCTCTGTGCTGCTGTCACTTACTGAGCTAAGGGTCCCACTCACAATATACTGTATATACAGTATAGAAATGTCACAATATAAGGCTGATTAGTACTTAATACAAATAATTACTACATGTCAGCTCAGATTTAGCATCAGAATTTAATAATCAGCCTTGGAGCATCAGCTCATATTACAGACAAATATAATTTTCTGCTTGCAAATTTGTGACAACCCCTAAGCTTAGCTTCTCAACAGCAGCTCAGAGTCCACTGAGCATGTGAGTGTCACAGACACTTTCCAAGTTGGTGACCCCCTGTGACACGTTTGAAGTCCTGGATCATTTCTGCTATTGAGAAGCTGAAACTTTAGGCTGGCACACAGTAAGTTCAGTATATACAATATGACATTTTTAACCATATTCATTTTAGGGTTTAGTTCTCCTTTAAGATAAAGCAGAGAACTTTTTAAGGTTGTGTTGTGTTTTTCCTAAATATTTGAGTTTTTCCAGGGTAGTTTCAGTAAAAACTTTTTGGGATAAAAAACTTCACATTTTTCAGGGATAAAAAAAAACTAGAGATTTATTATGTCCTGACGCTGCAAAAAGCCCAAATGTGAAAATACTCAAGCTAAAATCTGTTGAGGTCATGTAGAACCAATAGCAGAGGTCCCTTGAACCATTTGAAGATGTTTATAGCTTCATTATTTTCATTATTTCATTATTTTTCATTTTCATTATTTTTTTTCCCCGTGGTTTGCTCTCGAAAACTCGATCAATTTTTGAGAGTTTTTTCGATGAATATGCATTTAATTTGAGTATTCGAGTTTTTTTCCCCCAATTGCATTTGTTCAAGTTTTTTTTAAATTCGGGTATTTTTATAAACAAGCAAACATTTTAGTTGTGAGTTAATTTGAGGTAGAAAAAAACCTCACAAACATGACCTTTGATAAATAACCCCCTTATATTTATTGCAGGCGACAGAGGCGGGGGTCTTGGAGACAGGTTGCAATAGTGCAAACAGGATAGGATAAGTGCATGAATTTGTGTTTTAGTAGTTGCTTAATGAAGAAAGGGATGTATTGTGACAATATTAAAAAAGGAAAATCGTCAGGTCAGTGTCATTAATGTGATTTCAGATGGATGGGGAATGATCAAAGAGTACCTCCAGGCAGTGTGCTGAATCAACAGGGAAATGATTTTGCCATCAGTAGTAATGAGACTGGGAAGGGCCAGGGTTGGGTGTAATGTAGATGAATTCAGTTTTAGTTAGGTTCAAGTCTGAGGTGGTGTTCATTCAATCAAGAGGACATATCTAGGGGGTATTAAGAAACACAGAGCAGAGCCAGAAATGAGTCCAAGCAATTAAGGTGCATTCTTCCAACCTGTAATCTGGCCATGAGCATTTATTTTATACACTGGTGTAATAGGGCTTGGCATCATAATAATGATAATATAATTTGGAATCAAGTCCATAATATGTATATAAGATCTCTAATGGCAATGAATCTGTTCTCAGTCCCTTTCAACACACACACATACATATCAGACACACACAGCACATACATGTGTTTGATACAATTCCATTCAAACATTAATACCAGCCATTACAGCCATATTGAACCAATACATTCTGGTTCCACTAGGTTGCCCAACTTTATATTACAGGGATCCAGGGATTTTTTAATGCCATCTCTCGTAGTTTACAATTAAAGTAAATTCAATACTCTTTAGTTTTTTTCTTTGCAATAATAAGACGATAGAGATCATGTACTGCCTATTTATAGGTACTAAATTGCATAAGTACAGTTGCCTATAGCTACAAATCAGCAATTAGTTCTAAACAGTCTACTCTATTACAAGTTAGAATATGAAAGCAAAGACGTTATGGGGCATATTTATCAAGGGTTGAATTTCGAATTGAAAAAACTTCGAAATCTGAATTCAAAAAGACCAACCAAAATTAAGACAAAATTTGACTGTAGAGATAAACTGCACCCTGCATAGTTTAAACCTCAAATTCAGACTCTAATCCCCTGTATTGTTCATACCTGTGATCCTCCTGCATTGTTCACACTTGTGACACCTCTATTGTTTATATCCGAAAGGCCTGTACTGTTCATACCTGAGACCCAGACTGAAACTGCCCACATTGTTCACCTGTTCACACTTTATACAAAATGCTAATGAGCACCAGCACTGTGTCACTGTATGTTGTACATATTAGACTGATAGCTTTCCTTGTCTCCTGCTCTGTCTTCCCTCCCTGCAGGGCTGGAACTAGGGGCAGGCAGAGTAGGCGCCCACCTAGGGTGCAATCATGGGGGGGAACACTTTTAAGGGGAATTTCCTTTCTTTCATTTTTAAACCCTGATTTGCTTCAACTTTATAAACCCCCTGTTCCAGACAGAATCACTCCCAGCTCCCTTTTGGCAGCTGCTGGCACAGGTACATATTTGTGGGCAACATCTTGGCTGCTACTTGCACAGGTAAACAGATGATATGATGGATATTTGGCTGCTGGAGGCAATAGTGTGGATTTTTTGGCTGATGCTGGCACAGGTACAGATTGGGGGCAATATAAGGGATAGGCTGCTGCTGGCTCAGGTACATGAGGCAATATGGTGGCTGCTGACACAGGTACACAGATGTTTGAGGGCATTATGATGGATTTTTGGCTACTGCTGGAACAGATACAAATTGGGGCAATATGATGGATTATTTTGGTTGCCACTGGCATAGGTACAGATTGGGGGTAAAAATATGATGGATGTTTTAGGTTATGCTGGCACAGGTACAGATTGGGGCCTGGGGGCAATCTGAGGGATTGACTGCCATTGGCATAGGTACAAATGGAGGCAATATGATAGGTGCTGGCACAGGTACAGGGGGCTATATGACTGGTAAGGTGGCAAATGGTAATGCAGGACTGGGTGGGGGGGCACTGATTGAAGCCTTTGCCTAAGATGCAAAAATACCTTGGCCCGGCCCTGCCTCCCTGTGTGTGCCATTCTCTGCTTGCCCTGTGCTGCTTGTGTGTGCCATTCTCTGCTTGCCCAGTGCTGCTTGTGTGTGCCATTCTCTGCTTGCCCTACGCTACCTGTGGAATGTAAACCTGTTAGGGGTTTGTTCTTGGGATTTGTTAGCATTTGGAAATTGTTGTTAAGGGCCCCTAAGGTGTTTAATCATGAGTTGGGGGATTGTTGTATTATCCACAGGGGAGGATGAGGCATATGGATTTAAGGGTATGTTTTTAACATGACTGCAATTTTTCACATCTTAAAAGTTCTTGTGGTAATGTTGGTGTGGTTTACAGTGGGTGTGGTTTAAAAGGGGGAGTGGCCAACACTGACTTCCATTATCGGCCCTCTTCCACATAGGCCAGTAAAATGTTGGCCCTCCATACCACAGAACTTGGACAGCACTGACCTAGATCTATGGGGCAGGTTTATAAAAGTTTGAGATTAGCGCTCACCACAGGAAAAACTTTCTATTCATTCCTATGGGGTTTTTAGAATCATATTTATCAATGGGTGAGAGTTAAAGTTAACTATTTAATAAATATGCTTCTAAAAATCCCATAGGAATGAATAGAAAGTGGATGAGTTTTTCTGTGGAGAGTTCAAATCTCAAATTATGATAAATATGCCCCTAAATGTTACCACCTTTTGTAATTGATTTACCAGTAAAAATGTATTACACTTTATCTGAAACTTAAACCTAAAGTAATCTCAAAGGGTATGCTTATGAGAACTTTTTCAAGTTTTGTTAGGCTGTTTAAATATTATTAAATATTTTCTACTGCGCGTACCTATAGCGAAGCAGAGCTGGTCCCTGGGTTAATTAAATATGCTGGGGACATCTGCAACAAGATGCAAATCACTGTACAACTTGAGCAGTACACCAGCTGTGGTGACAACGGTTGGGAAGTAGCTGCTTCGACCCAATACATTCATTCACTTACTTTGGGAAAACAGCCTTTTTCCCCAAGGCAAGTGTCTGAACGCAGCAGTTTCATATCATATCACTAACAGTTCTCAATATTTAGTCATTTGGGGACTTGAAACCGGTGACAGACAAAAGAGAAGCCGGTCTTTCCCTACAGCTGTTAGTACAACTCTAAAATCCGAAGGAACCACAAGGGAGCTGCTGACTGGCCTCCTATTTGTGTTGTGTACTGCATTTTTGGCATATTGATTATTTTACATGTATAGGAATCAGGAGCTAACTGAATAGCAAGTGGATCATTGTGATTAATGAAGTCTTGTCCGAAGAAGACATGATTATTTTACATTGTTCAGGAGTAGAAATGCAAAAAGGAAAAAAACTGCTTTTAATTGCTCCTCTTCTGGCTTCTTCTTTCTTCAAATTTCCCAGGGCAGCTGCATGTGCAGTAGAATGAAAAAGTCAACTTTTTAGTTAAAGTTCAGCTTTTCACTCTAATGTGCATGCGCAGCCGCGCAACGAAAGAAGAAGGCGGAAGAGAAGTGCTCCGTGGTGCTCACTGGTATAACCCTGGGCCAGTGCAGTTTTCTGCTGATAGGAGCACCAGGTTTCAGGTAAGTAAATACATTCACTTGGTGGTGCCTTAAATGTGGCACCCCCAAGTGCTAAAGACTTTCCTTCTCCTTTAATAATGTAATAACGCCTTACCTATTGAACAGTTTGAAACTCATTGGAGTACTGGTATGGAATGTACAGTAGAACCTCCATATTACGTTCCCTGATTTAAAGTTTTGCCTCATTTTACATTTTTGTTTTGTAGTCCCACCTATATATTATGCATGATACACTTCCCTGATTTTATATTTTCCTGGATTTTAAATCATATTTTTCTGGTCCCCTGAAAAACATAAAATGGGGGTTACATAGTAACATAGTAAGTAAGGTTGAAAAAAGACACATGTCCATCGAGTTCAACTTTTTTTTTTTTTTTTTTTTTTTATTATTAACTACCTATCTGCCAGTTGATCCAGAGGAAGGCAAAAAACCCATCTGAAGCCTCTCCAATTTGCCTTAGAGGGGGAAAAATTCCTTCCTGACTCCAAAATGGCAATCGGACTAGTCCCTGGATCAACTTGGACTATGAGATATTTCCCATAACCCTGTATTCCCTTACTTGCTAAAAAGCCAGTAAGTTCTACTGTATTATACAGTATATATGGAACATGGGGTTTTCTAGAACATAATTCTTTTAAGAGAACTGCACTAAAACATTTTGGGAAGATTAGCTTTTGAAATGGTGGGCAAGCAGGTGTGTTTAAGAGAAGAGACAGGGCACAAAAAATGCAGAAAATAGGACTTTGCCTTTAATTATTCAACTGAAAAACACATCAACAAGGAGCTTGACTTCATATGGCATCAAAATTATATAACAGTCTCTCTAACAGCTGATAATGTAGTCTTCCTGACTACCCCAGGGCCTCTCCCACACTCTGTACCACCACCAGGTTAGTACTGTTACTCACTGTTACTCACTCATCAGCCAGGACATATAGCCTACTTCCAGGTAAAGGTTCACTGATAAACTTTCACAAACACTGCCCTTCTCCAGACACAGTCACTGGCCCCTTGGCACTCTCCCTCAAGATCAGGAACCAAATACCACTTGGTTTACTGTCTCTCAGTCTCATACACTGTCTTTGTCTCAGGCACCACAGGCCCCTTTGTTCTCTTTCAGGCTTCATCTCACACACTGGCAGCAGTCAGAACCCCCAGGTATTGAAGCACATATCTTTACCTCTACAGGCATCTCGATTCTCAGCAGCCACCTAATTAATTGACTGGAACGGAATATTCATCTAAACTAGGCATCCCCCTTCAGCTCATGTCAAAGCATACCTGCTCACTTCTTTTTGCATTTTTATACCAGACACACTGTCACAATAGTAATAACATCAATTTGTTTCCAGCAACATGAATGTGATATTACCTTAATTACCATCATGTATTAGGTTCTCTCTATCTTATTATTAGAGAGAAAAAAAACATCAGTCAGAAATAAAGAATTGTTTGTTTAAAAGAGGCACTATGAGATATGGCATTGCCGTAGTTTGAAACTTTCTGATTAAAGGGTTTTCAGATAACAGACCCCTATACCTAGATACAGTAGATATAGATAGATAGATAGATGATAGGTAAATAGATAGATAGAAACATCTGACTCATAAATTTAGTGTTATTAATCAGTTTCTGTATGTTGAATAAAAGCATAGAATACACAATAAACTTTCAAACACATTTTCCCATCCACATGTGCTTAACCTTATTCATTTAATCCATGACAGAGTCGGGACTTGCCAAGCCCATGTCAACTACCCATAACCATGAACAATAAAAACCCTATAACTGCACAACTCAACCAATGTTGCCAGCTGCCACAAAAGCCTGAACTCACCTCCTTCTCCTCAACGGAATTCACTTTCTGGGGTGCTTAATTACCCCTGAGATGCAAGGTTTGCCAGTCAACAATTACCTGTTCATCTCCCCTCCGTACCTAAATTTCTGGACTCAACCACTGTTCTACAACCACCAAAACAAGTTTGTACACATTTAAAGCAGGTGGTGGCCATTTAACTGTGCTGCCTAAGCTAGAATGGGAAGAGAGGAAATTCCCTGCACCCATTAGCTGACATCACTACCCCAGCAATTATTTTCAATTAAACCAATAAAACCTTAAGCTAAGGGGGAGGCTTAAGCAACCTCTGTCTCTGTCATACCCCTATTTCCTAATCTTCGCTGCAGGTCATCAGAGTTTTTTCTAAGCCAGGCAGCATCTTTCCATGTGAGTATCTGGAACAACTTGCTGTCATATAAGGGTTGGCACATGAACGTTCTTAATTGTGTGAAGTCCATAAGGCACTTACAGGAGTGGGCCGTTTATTTAATCATTGTGCTTCTTGCCTTGCACAGGTTGCACTGTCAAAGATGCAAATAGCATAAGTTTGCAGAGCACAAAAATATGCACACGTGCTATGTGCATTGTGTACAATTTTGTGTAGATAAGTGTGTATGTTGACCAGTTACAGGAAAAGTCCTTTAATTTGCTATTCACACTGTGAATGTCTGAAGCTTTTCAACTAAACTAGCAAAAACTACCTAGCAACAGAACCCAGCACATTTTCTATCCCCGAAAACATTAACTGACAGAAAAAAACTAATTAACCTAATATACTATATGTATCTTTATGTCTGTATAGCAACCACTTTGGCTTAGCTACAAACTTCCCACGCATCTCACCTTGATGTAAACCTTGACACAATCGCTTGATCCTTGCAATAGAATGCAGCAGAAGCAGAGCTGTGGACAATTTTCCATAAATAAAATCTCTGAAAAGCAGTTATTATAGCACCATGAATTTATCCTCTTCCTAAAGTAGAATATTATACTCTGCCCCATTCTACTGCTAAAAATCGACTGCAAGCTACCTTTTTCTCACATGAGAACAAACACCATCATTAGTTAGGTCTGTGCCTGTCACTGGTCTTACAGGGTTAACCTATCTCACTTCTTTAAGCAGGCCCATGTAGTATGTTATGCATCCACTACCTACCTTGCAGGCCACCATTTTCTAGCCTGGCCTGTAAAAACGAGGCCAATGTTATTAACAGGGAATTTAGACAAAGATACTTGGTAGGTAGCTGTTTTCTCCCTGAAAAAGTGGCAATCATAACAGCTTGTAAGAAGAACCTCTTTTTTTTATTTAATGCTGACCATAATAGTTACAGTATAAACACAGTATCTGCGTGTGACCCAAATAGATGTATCTAACTATCCATCACTGGCATAGGTTACCCCATTCCACTCAGTGACAACATTGTGTCCAGAATTATAACATATACACCTTGTGGTGGGTGCCCATAAAAACGCACCGGAGTCTGTAATTATCTCTTGCACTTTTTTAATAAACCCTTTTCTTTATTAATAACATTAATATCAATTATGAGTTGTACCAGCTAGGCCTTAACATATGGGCATTGTGTCAATGGCAACCTTAACCCAGATGTGCCACCTAATCTACTTACAGAACAGAACATGGGTTAGTACCCCAATGCACAAAGCATGCACCCAGATTCTGGGACAAACAAAACTGCACTTAAAGTGGACCCGTCTCCCAGACACAAAAATCTGTATAATAGAAGTCCTTTCTAACATGAAATCCAATTTCTGTTTTTTATTAAAGCATTCATATCTTTTGTAAGCTCTTTAAAAATCTCACCTGTCAATCAAATATTGTCTGTCCCTCTTTTATGCCTTAGGCATAGAGGCTGGGCAGACAATTCCTTTCATTTTCCATTCAGCACTTCCTAGATGTCACTGCTCTCCACACATTTTCTTCACTGTTTAATTGTGTAGCCAGGGCATGGGGATGGACATCAGGTCCCCTATTCTAGTGCACAAACAAGATTCTGAGATGATGCAAGGCTTAATAACAGTATGCACAAAATGGCTCCTGCCTGCTTGCTATAATTATGAATTCCCAGACGGAAGGAAGCAAGATTCAAATAATTTATATTGTGTAATTAAAATACATTTTGCTTGACTAATGTGATAAAATAGGATTTTGAATCATTTTTTTGGGCAACAGGTCCCCTTTAAAGAGTAGGATAAATTAACCTTACACTAAAGGGCAGATTTATCAAAGGTTGAAGTCAAAATCAAATTTCTAGCTAATTTTTTGTACTTCGAATAGGGAATAGTCCAAATTTGATTCAGTTTGAAAATTTAAATTGATGTACTGTCTATTTTAAAATTCGACTTTTGCCATCTAAAACCTGCTGAATTGCTGTTTCAGCCTATGGGGGACCTCCTAGCAGGGTCGGACTGGGAGGCGTGGGGCCCACCGGGGCTACTGCCCCAGGGCCCCCCTCCGGCCGCTGCTGCCGATCCGGAGTGCTTCAGGCAGGCCCGGATTTGCGGCAAGGCCGCATAGGCCCGGGCCGAGGGCGGCAAAAAAATAGGGGCGGCATGCCGCCCAGCCACATTATGGGGACGTGTGCGTCCCCATGCAATTACAGCAGCTGCGCCGGCGTTTTTTCGCCGGTGCGCTGGGAAGGGGATGTGGGCGCTAGGACCGCGCGGCCGCCTGGTTGGACCGCACGGCCTAGGGGCGCCCGACATTGAAATCCGGCGCTGGCTTCAGGGGACTAGTGCGCATGCGCGGGGTGCCACGTCTGTGCACACGCGCGCGGCGCTACCTTTATGCGCATGCCCAGATATTTTATTCTACCGCGACCCCGAACAAAGTGGGGTCGCGCCGCCCCACTAAGTAGCGGATCTGGGCCGGCGGGGCCCACCGAGGTTTTTCCCGGTGTCCACCAGCCCAGGCCGACACTGCCTCCTAGAACCTATTTGGAGTCAATTGGTGGACTTTTTGTGGGAGAAACTTCGAATCGTACGATTCAAATGCAATATTACTTCGATTAGTACGATTTAATTCGATCGAAAGCGGACCGTCACCTGACCTATTCAATCGAAAACGAACCTATTCTGCCAAAAAAAAACTTTTTTTTTTTAAATTCAAAGTTTTTTCAAATTCGAAACTAATGAGAGATGAGAGTTTACCACAGAAAAACTCACCCACTTTCTACTCATTCCTATGGGATTGTTAGAATGTTAGTGGGTGAAAGTTAGAGTTCACCTTTCATAAATACGCTGCTAAAAATCCAAATTGAAAGTGAGTGAGTTGTTTCTGTGGCAAACTCTAATCTCACAGTCTGATAAATCTGCCCCCGTAGATTGGAACACTGACAGCGCAATCAGTCGCAGATTCGACATAATTTTTTCAACGTTGTTTTGAAGGTGCTGCTTGTTCCTGAACATGAAGTTCTGGTGACACGAAGAAGTTTCTAGCGCAAAGGCGGTATCTATTGGATCTGCTTACATTATGCAGAATTAGAAAATGCAATAATTGCAATATCCGAGCCACGGAAGGGCGACGACTTGTTTCACAACAGCATAACATGCAAATAATGTATTGCACAAGCCTCATTTCGCTTTCCAGTAAATTCGGGCTACGGAGGTGCCTAAGGTGATTGAATCAGTACAAGCGGTTCAACAACATTTTCCCTAAATCGTCAGAATGACAGCACATTCTCTGGCAACTCCAGATCTGCAGCAGCGTTAACACACCGCCCGCTTCTTAACTCCACCCCTACACAAGGATAGAGTGGCAGAAAAGCTCGGTCTGTGACAGTCACTGGGACTGAACCAATCCGCTGTCCTAGGGGGAGGAACCGTAGGAGCGGACGAAGAAGAGGCAAGCAGGGAAGAGAGAGGAAAAAAAGTGTCATGGAAAGTGGCTGGGTGACCCGCGGCAGAGCTGCGGCTGACGGCTCCAGCTGGTGCTTTTTGCTCTTGGAAAGGAGTCTGCCAGTAAGGGACGGGAGACGCTGCTACTAATCGCTACAGTGACTGTGGAAAGGACAACATCCTGACACAGGTAAGCGAGGATACAGTTGGCTTGTCAGCACATGGGAATCCGAGACTGCTGGGAGAGTGTATTAAAATCATTATCTTTCATTACCAACCTTCAAAGTTTCGCAGAACCGTCGCGTTGTAAAGGAAGCTCTATAGAGAGTGCAGCTGCGTCAACAGCTCAGGTACATGTGGGGACGTCTAAATCAGCGCTCGCAAGTTCGCTCGGGTCCTGATGTTGGTGAAAGCTAGCTATTAGCGTGTGCACGATGACAGGGGACGGTGGGAGCTGTAGTTGAGATCCCATCCAGTTTACACTGGAGACAGTGGCTTTGGAATAGTAGACGCGCGTCTTTGTTGCCAACTATGGCTTCTAATTACTGCATGAGGTCAAATTGTAATGAGCAAAGTTGCTAGTGTGTTCTATGAGCATCCTTGGTGTATGGTACCTAGCGATGCAACATGCTTGTGACTAAAGGTTGCCATACACTGTAAGCTCGCCAAACGAGTGGATCTTAACCCAACATGCCCACTAACGGTTGGGCAATATCGGATGAATCCGAACGTTTAGCCCAGCGGCCGGACGATCGGATTACAATACTATGAATGGGCTCGGACGGGTCGCAGGACCGCATCAAGTAGCCGATGCTGTCCTGGATCGTACAAAAAAATCAAACTTGATCTATCGATATCTGCCTGATATAGATCGGGAGGACCCGTCAGCAGCCCCCACACATGGGCAGATAAGCAGCCGAATCGGTCTAAAGGACCAATATTGGCACCTTTAATCTGCCCATGTATGGCCACCTTAAGGCACTTTTTTGGTTTACTAGGGGCGTAAACAACACCCCCTCCCATTTACAAACTCATCTGTTCCTAGCATGTATATTCTACTTTATATTTCATGTATCAGGGAGCCTACAGAGGAGCTGACACACGTGGAGCAGTACTGTACCAAGCAGGTGGAAGTTACAGGGTTCCCTTCACACAGATCCCACAGATCTGTTACACTCTCATAATACATAGCAGTGCTGCTGCCAATCGGAATATGGAACCCTTGTTACAGGCCACTAGACTGCATTGAGCAGCCCCCATCTCTCAGCAGACTTGCTTTATCTAATGAGTCTTTCATTTATCCCTGCAAGCAGATGACTTATTACAGAGTTTAAGCACATGATTGGATTGCTTGTATTTTGGACAGTAGTCAAAATTTGGATACATAGTCTCATTTGGATACATTCTCTGATGCAAGGCTGCTACTACTGGGATATTTTTAATTTCTCATTTGACACTATAGGAATGGCAGAAAGCTATAAATTTGCTTTGGTCGTAAATCAACCACATTATCAAAATAGTCACAGTGTGTTTTCTGCCAGCATGATTCCACAGTTCTATGCAAAGTACATTTCTTACTCAGGATAACATTTTTGAAAGTGGTTGTGGATTGTAAACCCCCCGATTAATATCATCACAGAGCTGTTGCTTTGCAGGCGAGGGTAACCATCTCATTACACTAGTATAGTCCTTTATCATATTGTGCTACTATGCTCCATCAGAATTTATCAGTTATATCAAATGTAGCAACAATGATACGAATACAAATATACACTGGGGGAGGAGATGAAAAGCATGTATAACAGAGCTTCAGCCATAGTGTTTTTGTCTTGCATGCTCCCAGACAAATGCATCCACGGTATGGGAAATGATTTAATGCTGCTGGAACTATTGGATCGAAAAGCATGATGTATTGTGATTTGCAGCCCAAGTCTGTGAATGATTGGCAGCTCAACCCTCTCCTTGCAGATTGTATTTTTGTATCTGTAAATAAGAAGAATGCAAAGCCTCTGGTTGCTGTCATGGTGAGATGGGGGGGCCAAAAGGCATGCTAATGATAGCTCCGGTTCGACGAAATCTGGCTTTATTGATTTGTTCAAGACTGCTGAGAGGGTAAATGAGTGAGGCAGACCATCGAGTGAGTTTGACTCATTCATGGTGAGTGGCACTTGGCCGTAGTAAAGAGAGTTCACATGGCATGACATTGACTAAGTGTTAGGTTTAATTTGTAAACCAACCTTTATTGCCAAGGTTAACAACAACACATGGTAGAACAGGTCCACTTGGCAGTTAGCACTACCTGTCACCTTACATTTACTAACAAATGCACTACTAACCAACATGATATTTCAGTGTTTGTAAAAATGCTTTATATGTAAGCCTGGGATACCTCATTCCTTGTATGCGAAGGAAGATATGAATGCACTAGTGGACATGGGTGCCTTTGACAAGTGTTGTTTTCTCCATTGTGATCAGACAACCTATGGGCTTTCATTGCTTTAGTCAATGTTCATGGGTTTAAGTGATACAGTGTAGCAGTGCATTGCAAGACCATTCTGATTTTCTGAGATCATTTGCAATTGGTTTTCATGTTCTATTATTTGTGTTTTTTCAGTTTAAGCAGCTCTCCAGTATGCTATTTCAACAATCTGGTTGTTAGGGTCTAAATTACCCTAGCAACCATGCATTGATTTGAATAAGGGACTGGACTGAATAGGAGAGGGACTAAATAGAAAGTTGATAAAAAGTAGCAATGACAATACATTGGAAAATTCAAAAGAGTCAGAAGAAGAAGGCAAATAATTAAAACAATAAAAAATAAAATTAAAGACAAATAATTAAAAAAAGTATATAAAAAAATAAAGACCAACTGGAAAGTTGCTTAGAATTGGCCATTGTACCACATACTAAAAATTAACTTAAAGGAGAACTACCCCTTTAATTATTTGCTAAAAATAATGTTTTATAGCAGGCACCTAAGAACAGGAATGTATTGTAGAACTGGGCTGCCTGGTGGTGAGCAAGTATTGGGCTGAGTTGGCTAAACTTGGGAATACACGTCAGCCTTTGGTAAAGCCATTTAACTGGCTATGTAATCATTATACCTTCGGCCTGACATATATTTAGGGCCCTATGTACTATCATTTTTCTCATCTCTAATCTGTAGAACTTTTTGGTGGAAAAAAATTATTTATTTATGAAAAAATCAGAAAATGATAAGCTGTTGTTAAAGACGGGAAGTTAAAGGGGTGGTTCACATTTAAGTCAATGTTTAGTATGCTACAGAATGAGTAATTCTAAGCAACTTTTCAATTGGCCTTAATATTTTCTTCAGCTTTCCCATGGGGATCACTTAACCCGTCTGAAAACAAATGCTCTGTAAGGCTACAAATGTATTGTTATTGCTAGTTTTTATTACTCGTCTTTCTATTCAGGCCCTCTCTTATTCATATTCCAGTATCTCATTCAAAGTGGTGCATGGCTGTGATGAAAATGTGAGCCCTAGCAACCAGCCGAAATTGCAAACCGCAGAGCTGATGAATTAAAAGCTAAATAACTCAAAAACTACAAATAATTAAAAATGAAAACCAACTGCAAATTGTCTCAGAATTTCACACTCTACATCATAATAAAAGTTAATTTAAAGGTGAACAACCCCTTTAATGGAAAGCTTATATTACATCAGTATATTAAAGCTCACCCAGTGTGTTTTATGCAATAAACCAATATATGATAAAGCTTCACCAAACACTAGAAGGGACGTACTTGCATTCAACGAACAGCAGACATTGTTCAGCACATCCAACAGGAAAGATAAAATATCGCAGTTCTAATCTATCAGTATATGATAGATCTTTAAATGTAGCACATATTGGCTTATCCTCCATTTGGTATTGATTGGGATAATGCCATTTATGGCTAATCGAGCTTAATTACTATCACTTTATCTCATAGTCCCCATTTGCATGGGAAGCTGCTGGCCTTCGTTTATAACCGCTGGCTCCCACCCAGAACTTCAATAAATGTTTGACTGATGTCATTAATTGGCTGAACCTTAGTGATGGTGTGAATCTATTACTTATGGTTTGTGGTCAGTTTTCTATGTTCTAACCTAAAAAAATATATTGTGCATCCTAACAGTCAATATTTCCTTTTGTGTGTGGCGCATTATACAAGTTATCACAATAAGAAGCTGCTTTTGGGACAAAGGGGGGAAATAATTGTGCCACAATGCTTTTTGCTGAAAAGGGTTTGTGGTGCAATAAAGAACCCTCCTGTGCTGAATAGGTTTGATGCCATTTTTTTTGCCAAAGTCAGGGCTGTGTGGTGCAGACTAAGGGGCCTATTTATTATGCTGTGTAAAACGAAATTCGTCGGAAAAATGGTGTAAAAAGCTGTGTAAAATAATCCATGTGAACACTAATTTACATTGCTCCAGACCTTTGTAAGTAAGTTCTGGCAGAAGTTGCTCTAAGAAAAATTGGGTAAAATAATTACACAGTTTTTTACACAACTATGTGTGACAAATTATTCTGCAGTTTTTTACCCCACATAATAAATTTCCCCCTAAGTAGGAGGAAAGGTATTAGACTGTTTGAGATTGTTAGCTCCTGCGAGTCGGACCCTCCCCTATTGTCTCATACCAATATGCAGTTGTAATTATGTGCATCAGTTGTAATAAAATGTTTTTGTCTGTCCATGTCTTGTATTTGTATCCCCATACTCTGGTCCAGTAGACCCCCTTTTGTGTTGGCGTTTGAGAGGCGTGTCCTAATTTCTCCCATTCTTTCCTTGATTCTTTTCTTAAAGAGTTTTGCCTTGAACATGATAGAGCAAGGCTAAAGAAATGTGTCAAAATAGGTGGAGCAGAAAGACGGATGTCTCAGTGCTTGGGAGTACAAGTGTTACATGGGCAGACCAGTGCTGTAGCGCATACTGATCTCATTATACCTCATTATACCTTGGCTGGAGTTACAGGGTCATGATAAATGATTTCAGCCCCTTGGAAAAAAAACGCTCTGTCTGTATAATCAGGTGATAGGATACGGCAGAGCAAGATGTTCATATACAGTTCTAAGGGCATTTAAAAATAAAATATTGCAAGTATCATCATGATGTTATAAATTGTTTCTTAATACGTGAATCATTTGCAGCGCTGGCTGGGAGCAGTAATAGAATCAGGGTGGCACAAGGGGATAAAAGCTTATTTTTATGATAATGTATTTATAAAGCGCCAACATATTCCGCAGAGCTGAAACGTTTCTCACATTCCCAGGGTATTGTGTTTGTTATACAGGTAAGGGACCTGTTATCCAGCATGCTCGGTACCTGGGCTTTTCAAGATAAGGTTTTTTTTTCCGTAATTTGGCTCTCCATGCATCAAATGGACGAAACCTAATAGGATTATTTTGTCGCCAATAAGGAATAATTTTATCTTAGTTAGGATCAAGTAGAAGGTACAGGTATGGGATCTTTTATCCGGAAAACTGTTCTCTATAAAGCTCTGAATTACAGAAAGACTGTCTCCATTGTATCCACATAATCCAAATTTTTAAAAATGATTTTCGTTTCCTCTGTAATAATAAAACAATACCTTGTACTTGATCCAAACTAAGATATAATTAATCCTTATTGGAATCAAAACCAGCCTATTGGGTTTATTTAATGTTTACAGGATTTTCTAGTAGATTTAAGGTATGAAGATTCAAACTATGGAAAGATCTGTTATCCAGAAAACCCCAGGTGCCAAGCACTATGGATAACAAGTCCCATACCTGTACTGTTTTTTTTAATACAGAGAAGAAGGAAATAATTTCTAAAAAATTAAATTATTTGATTAAAATGGAATTGATCAAATATGGCTTTTTGTGATGTGCGGGCGGGTCTGATACCTGCAGGTTTACCTAGGGGTCTGGCTGATTTGGGCCGACCTCAGCACTCCATTTGCGCGGCGGGTTTAGGTTGAGCTCTTCTGCCTGCTCTCCACACCCGCGACCTTACACTGCCGGCTTCCTGCTTCCGATTTTATAGGCATGCGGTCCCCCTCCCCTTTTTTGACATCATCAGTGGGGCTGGTTGGCGCAGGCCTATAAATGGAGGAAGCAGAGTCGGGCAAGCTCGGGTTGGGTGCAGGTCGAGAAAAACTTGACCCGCACATCACTAATGACCTTGCCATAATTCAGAAGTTTCTGGATAACAGGTTTCCGGATAATGGATGCCATGCCAGTACCACTAAAGTTAGTGAATCTTACAAACTTCAATGTGGGCACCTGTCAGAACTTAAGAGTTACAGCTTTCACTTGAGGCTTTTCATCTGTTTTGCACTGTAAGATCCCGGCATCCTTTGCCGTCCAGTGGCTGGGAGCTGTTCTGAACAGGGCTGGCTTTCGGCCAAGGCAGCCATTTCCCGAGTCTCAAGAAAGGTCAGTTAGACAGGTGTCGTTGCAGAACAGAAGATTAAAAATATTGGGTGGGAAACCAAGGCTGTACAGTATGTGTGAATGGATAGTGCAGTTTTGTTTGGCTAAAGCTAGAGATTAGCTGTTTTTGCCACTGATTGCTGTTATGTTAAAGCTGATAAGTCTACAGTTACACCATATTCTCTCATGTTATGATGAGACAGTAGAAATAATAAAAAAAAAAAGCACATGCTGTTTAATCCTCTGCTCGCGTCTCTCCCCAGTGGGAAGCCAGAGGGAGCGGATGCATAGATCAGCTCCACATCCCAATTGTACATGCGCCGTATGGAGACACAATTAGAGGGCTAGGCAGCAGGGTATCTTTTGTCATTTACAGACCATACTTTCCTGCCAGGGGCTTTAATTTGAGATAAAACATTTGTAATCAGCCTTTTGCAAATGCACACTAAAATCAAGACCGCTCTGCTTTATCTGTTGAGGGACACTGTATATCAGCGTAGCTTGGTTAGTTTGTTTTAGTGAAGACATTCACTTTAGATAATTTGGTCTATACATTCCTTGAATGAAAAACAATATCACTGACTTATCTAAAGAGTAAAATTCAAAGCAAAATAAACATGTTTTTCATAAAAGAAACACACTGATACAGTGTTATGTCTTTGTGTAGTGGTCCCAAAACTGTGGTGATGTCTGAAGCAGGGACTGGGGGTTAAAATGCATTTGCTGCCTTAAAGGAGAAGGAAAGGCTTAAATTAAGTAAGCTTTATCAGAAAGGTCTATATAAAAATACCAGTAAACCCTCAAAGTAATGCTGCTCTGAGTCCTCTGTCAAAAGAAACACAGTGTTTCTTTCCTTCTATTGTGGACACATGGGCTTCTGTATCAGACCTGTTTTCAGCTTAAACCTCCAGGGCTAGGGCTTGAGCATGCTCGGTTTGCTCTTCTCTCCCTCACCCCCCCTTTTCCCCCCTCCCTCCTCCCCTCCCTGCTGTAATCTGAGCCCAGAGCTATGAGTGAGCAGGGAGACTCAGGCAGGAAGTGATGTATTACCAAGCTAATATGGCATTTGCTATCCTAAACAAACACAGAGCTTTTAGAGCTGTTTACTCAGGTATGGTAAAGTATTCTTCTGAATAAATATAGTGTTATAGCTTGCAATATTGTGGCTAATCTATTGGCAATAAACTGCTTCGGTAGCTCTCCTTTTTTTTTGAATTGCTTACGAATAACAGTGTTTATATATATATATATATATATATATATATATATATATATATATATATATATATATATATATATATATATATATATATATATATATATATATATATACATTTGTATATATGTGTGTATCTCAAATGGGGCGGAAGCTGCTGTATAGGGTTGCCAGCCAGCCAGTATTTTACCATCTTAGTGTCAGCGCTCCACCCCATTTTGCCATGACCTTTCCCATTTGCATTATAACCTCACCGCCTTACCAGCACGACCCAACCCCTTATACACCTTAACACTCCCTCTTTTATCACTGCTCACCAGCCCACGGGTAAATCTTTTTTTAAAAGGTGGAAATTTTACTGTTGCATGTTTTAATGAAATAAATAAAGATAAAATCTGTTTTAAAGGTTCTCTGCATGCACCATGATGTTATCATGTAATTATTATTGTCATTATTTCTAAAGTGTCAATATATTGTGCAACACTGTTTTTATGTAGCGATCTATAGTGAAACTTAAATTGCCCAAGCTTGTCACTGGACACAGGGGGGATTTTTAAATTTTTTTAAAAGCAGGGCTCACCACTCTCTTATAAAGCATTTTTTCTGAGATTTTTGCTGTAGTATTACATAAACACTACATTTGTATTACAAAGGCACTGCATGGCATCATATTGGCACCACACTGGCATTGAATGGCACTACACAGATACACGTGCATTACACCGTTCTCACTGGCACTATATTGGTATTATAAATGCAATATATTGATAGTCTATTGGCACTAAATTGGCAGTAGACATGCATCATGCTGAACCATATTGGCACAACACTAACACTACAAGGGACTATGCAATTCCTTGATAATGAGAGGAATCACTTGCCTTCGGTTAATTTTTTTTATTATGTCCAATAAATTTTCCATTATGCGTGTTTAAATATATGTGTTGATATTAATGTTGCACTTTATTAAAGTTTTAAGGGAAAAACACTGTAACTTCTGCCCAAAACTTTTTCTCCTCCATCAGACCACTCTCTTACAGATTCCCTATGGGGGCCAATCCAGGTTGGAGGCAGGCTGCACTGATGAAAGTTGGATGTGGGTGGGGCCAATCCAGGTTGGGGGCAGGCTGGACCAATCAGTTGGAGGAAGGCTGGGCCAATGAGAGTTGGGGTGGGCGATGCCAATCCAGATTGGGGGCATGCTGGGCCAATCAGTTGGAGGAAGACTGAGCTAATGAGGGTCAGGGGTTGGGCTAAGCCAATCAGGGTTAAGGGCGGGTTTGGCTACTCGATGTTTAGCCAGTGGGAGCAAGTAAAAGCTCCTGGCCTTATGTGCTGCTGCAGTGCGGGTGTCTCTGTGCACAGAAGGCGGGCCCTGCTAATACAAGTAAGTTTGGCACTTCGCCGGGCCCCCCTTAAGAGCCAATACTCACCGGGCCTTTGACGATAGTCCCCCCCCCAGTAAGGATATTAAGACACAAAGGAGTTCCATGACTGCCTTGCTATTATTCAGGTGGTGGAACACCGAGGTGACATTTAGGGGCAGATTTATTAAGGGTCAAGTTGTATTTTCCATGAAAAATCGTAGTTTTCAAAGTTATTTTTGGGTTTTTATTTATTTTTTTTTAGCTTGTTAACTCACTAAAAGTAGACAAATCCAACCTTTGACAAATAGCCCTTTTTGTGGCTGTTTGGCATTTCCATATAATGACATTGTAATTGAAGGACTGACAAAACCATAAATCCCATTTGTCATATTAGCCTTGTGTATGTATGTATTTTAATTTTAAATAATTTCCTCTTTTTTTGAAGCTATACATAGCCTATGTGATCCATATAACTGTAAGCAGTTTTAGGATAGATTGTTCTTGTTATCACATGGTGCTCTATGCAGGTGCTGTTTTTATGGAAAGTGCATGCCAGCCCAAGAAAGAGAATTAGCAATTGCCTCAATGTTGGTTCTAAATACACATCAATAATGAAGACCAATTGAAAAATTGCTTAGAATTGGCCATTCTATAACATAATAAGTATTTACTTAAAGTTGAACCACCCTTTTAAGATTAAAAAATCTAAAGAAAAATAATAATATAAGTACTTGTCAATAACTTAATTACAGAAAACTTTTGAAGAGCTAGATATTTCTATGTGTCACTGGTTAGTGTGGATATTTTCACACTTTCCATGTCTATAAGTATGTAATATAAATAATATGTATATAATATGTATCCAAAATGATCTGTTATCCAACTTTATTTCCAGGGTGTGAAATACAATTGCAGGTCATAAGACTCATAAGAGTCAAAGGACAAAGTAGTGGGACAGTGAAGCAATATTATAACTACAGTGAAACCTCAATTTTAAGTACCCTGATTTTAAAGGAAATGTTCAGTGTAAAATACAAACTAGGTAAATAGATAGGTTGTGCAATATAAAAAATATTTCTAATTTAGTTAGTTAGCCAGAAATGTAATCTGTAAAGGTCGGAGTGACTGGATGTCTAACATAATAGCCAGAACACTGATTCTCTTGGTTTCCACTGATTGATTACCAGGGCCATAACTGTTTGCTTTTAAATCTGAGCTGAATCCTAGAGATCAATTGCAAACTCACTGAACAGTTATGTTCCATGTGCCCCCCCCTTAAAGTTGCTGACTAACTCAGAGTTAGAGAGCTGAAAAGCAGGAAGTTATATTCTGTTTTTATGTTAGACATCCAGTCACTCCAGCCTTTATAGATTACATTTTTTGCTAACTAACTATATTAGAAACATTTTTTATTTAGCACAACCTATCTATTTGGTAAGTTTTTTTTTACACTAAACTGTTCCTTTAAGTTTTCCCACATTTTACATTTTTTATTTGTGGTCCCACCAATTTATAATGCATTCCAATGGGTGCATTTTCCTGATTTTAAGTAATGTTTTCCCAGATTTTACATCAAAATGTTATCCTGATGTACCCAAAGCTGCTTTTTTCCCTCTATGAATGTTATTATTTGTGGAATAAAGAGGTTTAAAATACTAACCAGATGTATATTTTGCCATGGTTCTGACAGTAAATGGTCAATTCCAATTAGTCTGTCCCTTTTACAGTCCTGCACCAATCACTTATTGCTTTAGGTTGTGTATGTGACTTGCACATGCCCCCAATAGTAGTAAAGTAACATTAACGCTGCAATGCTTAAACCTTTTTATTAACACAGTAAATATTGTATCTCAAAGTAAAACACACTCCTGTGCTTATATATTTTCAGTACTTGAAGAAAAGGTTAATTTAACATATTTCCCTGATTTTACATTTTCCAGGATTTTACATAATTTTTTCCTGAAAAACCTAAAATGGGGGTTCTACTGTAATATACCAGTGGGAATTGCCTCATTGCTCTCTTGTTAGAAATACATTATTATAATTATTATCCTAGAGTCTATGTTCCCTATTTCATGCACATCCACCAGGGTCAGTTTCAACAGAAGTGGGAGGAAAACTGAGTACCTGGAGAAAACTAACATAGACTCATAGAATGTTTCCTCTGAAATGTGTGCTCATAAGCTCACACAAATTTTGAGGCCAGCACACACAACAAGTTGTGGTGTGCACAAAGAATTTTGTGTGAAAACCTGAACACAGTTTTTGGAAACTGCACACACAAGTTTAAAATGTGTGCACAAAATATTTTTTTTGCGCACATAGCCAAAAAGGAATTAGAGGGAACATTGGCTGGGATCACCAAATGATATGTGTAAATGCATATAGTCAAATTCAGAATAAACCACATTTTGCTGTCCATTTTATGGAAGATAATCTCTACATTTTCAAGTAATATTGATTGAATTCATTAGATCAGAGCTGTGCACCTAAAATCCTATGAGCGATGTGGCCCTCTAGGGTCTTCAGTGGCACAACCTTGATCTTAGGAATTACTTTGTTTGGGAATCTGTTTATTATGTAGTAATTATCTATTTAGAAACACTCCACAGACTGTTAGGTATGATATAATTTTGATATAATTCAGCCCACAAATATTTAGTATAATCTGATAAATCTGGGGTTTTTGGCAGAATCAAGCAATGAGTTGGACAGCACTGCCTTAAATTTACTGCACTAGAACTATTTGGTGTCAGCACAGAGTAGACTGTAGTTGTCTTGTAAATGTTTTTTACCATCACATTATAAACCACAAAGGGGAACTGGCTAAATCACTGTCGATGACAGTTTTTAACATCAGCAGATGAAATCCCTTGAGATGTTTTTCATTACTCACCATAAAGCTTTTACTTCTTTTCTGTATATTATTTACAGAGTTGGAGCTGATGGCCTTGGACGTAGCTCAAAGGACATATAAAATATAAATATACACGGGAGCTTTGAAATTGCCTCCTTCTTTCCCTAATATTATGACAAATGGACTCTCTGGTATTTTTATCACCATGATGTTTAAGAACAAAAAGATTGATGGTAAATGATCCATTGGCTTCCATTATGGTATTGAAAGAAATGTTTATTCAACAAAAGAATTTCTAGACGGCAAAATATATTTAAAATAATTTAAGTATTTGATCTACTTTATGAATCAACATCAATGAATAGTGGGTTTCTTGACTGTTTAAAGTAAAAGAAATATGTGAAAAAATAGCACTTCTGCCTTGCAGTGCTGGAGTCCTAGGTTTGACACTAGCAATTGCACTGCATCTGCAGGGAGGTTGTTTGTTCTCCCCATACTTATATAGATTTTTTCCGGGTACTCTGGTTGTCTCCCACACTTAGCACTTAGCATCCCACACAATAGCATACAGGTAGCTTAATTGGCTCCTGATAAAATTGTGTGAATGTGATAGGCACCTTAGATTTTAAGCTCCACTGGATAAGAGACTGATGTATCATTTATTTAAAATTCTGCAGAATATGTATAAATAAATAATAATAAAAACAGTAAAAATAGTTAAAAATAAATAACTTATGCATTTTACTTGTTTGAGCCTGAAACAAAGAATATATACAGATAAACATGTAAAACGACAGGAAATAGTGAGAGTGCCTAAGGTTGCCTCGAATTTGTAGGTAATCAGTGTTGAACAAACCAAAATGAATGGTGTGTTAGTCTGCTCCAAAAATAAGTGTGGGTACAAAAGTATAGAGAATAATAATGTACGGTCTCATAAACTGCTGTCTAAGTGTTACAAAATTGGAAAAATCACCAAAGGTATGGAGACCAGCTGACAGTGAAGACTATCAAAAATAGTTATAAAATGTAAAAATATTTATTTGGTCATGTATAGCCTAACGTGTTTCATGCCAAATGGGCTGCAAGTCCACACTCAACTGTTCTGTCTTTGCTACTGCACACAGCATTTTTAAAGCAGTTGCAGTCTAATAATCAAAGTACCAATAGCCTTGAGGAAAATGGATGAATTTTAACACTGATTCAGTTTATCAGCACTTTGCCTTGCCCCCAAACTTGATGTCAGTTGTAACTTCCCTGTTCTTGAAGTTGTGTCTGGGTTTGACACAGATGAGTGATGAAGGACCAGAGGGGAGGCAGGGGCCACCTTTCAGATGGCATAGCACCATGTTCTTCCTGAAATTGGATTGTGCTAATTTCTCTTTAAATGCTTTCCTCAGATTCAAATTTGCATGTAGGTTTGTAAGTACCCAGCCTTATTTTCCCACTGTAATGTAGAAAATGAAGGTAGCTGTAAAGATGAAATGCTTTTTTATTATAGGGCAGCCTTTTCTAATAACAAATATGCACTTAAAATGTCAAATCTTAATAGCATTCTTTATTGAGCATATAATTTCCCAACTGGCTTAGTCTAGGGATGTTGCATTCTGCTGGGTTGTGTTTGGAGATGACAACTCTGGGGAGATTTTATTTGTGCCAGCAAGGCAGGCATAGCTGGAGGCTGTGTATTAAAGGGATGGTCACTCTCATGCACTAAAACCTTATTCTAAAATGTATAATGGAATCTGTGTACAATCATTTTTTTGAGCAGTGGATAAAATGCTGTTTTAATTATAAATGACTACTTTTCTATTCTTGTTGAGGGTATGGCTAGGACTAGAGAAATGGCAGAAAGCAGGCATAGGAAATGCATTAATGCAATAGCCTTATTTAAGTTGGCAAGGCCTTTAATGTATTTTAGGTCATACTGCTAAAAAAGCACAACACAAATTAAAGAGCAAAGACTGAACGCCTCAATTTGCACTTCAAACAGAAAATAAAACCCATTATTAACCTATGCCATGGCAAAAAAGTGAAACTATTTAAAAAGTGCAGTCTGTGACATGCAATTTACAGATACATTATGACAATTTGTTCATTTTTAAGTTATTCATTCCGATTTTATGATGTACCATTTAAGATATCCGCTCGTAAAACCAGCTAACTGCTTGGTATTTTCTTAAGTAATTGGTATTCTCTGAGTCTTTTCAATTAAAATTTCTGATGGTTTAGAAAAATTTATAAGCCCCCTGAAAATATATAACTGTTTATACGGCTAACCGTTAATCTTTGTGTAGTTGGAAGGGACAGTGACACATGCCTTCTGTCTTCAAACAGATTCAAGTCTTTCCAAGTGCCTTTGCAGTTAAATACATATCCTCTCTTCACTTTTAGCATTCCCACTAGAATACACTAATTTAAGGAAATGTAGTTAATTTGTTATGTTTTCCTTTCCATTATTATATTAAGCTTAATGAACATTATGAAGCTTTCCATCTGCAGAGCAATTCGTTTTTTTCTTTTTAATTAGCTATACCAGTGAAAGAAAGCTATCACTATCAAACAAAAAAATTAAAGGCTTACTCATATACAATGTAGATTTACATTGATCAAAGCTAGTACCTGTGATGTGACAATTGGTCAGAATATTTAAAGGAGAATGAAAGCTCCAATCGATGGGGGTGCCAAATGTTAGTCCTGCGCAGGTCTGTTTTTTAAGACCCGTGCCCATCCTGTACCGCTTACCCTAAGCTTTCTGAAACCAAAGGAAACCTACCCAACTCGTTCCTGCATTAAGCATTGCATCGGCCAGAAGTGATGTCACTTAAACCAAAAGTGATGTCACAGAGCAATCATTTTTACATTGTTAAAGGTAGATTTTCCCTTATTGCTCCCTGAATGGCGAACCCACTGCAGGCGGGCCCATACATCGGGCACAAGTATCCCACGGGTACCCAAACTGATGCAGGAGATTCCCGAGCATTGTAATGACTTACCTAATACAGCGGGCTGCTGCCCTGCTCTGGCCCACCAGCCGGTTATATATCAGGCAGGTTTGAAAATCCAGTCAGACGAGGACAGTGAAATTGACAAAAACTGACATGCCTTGATTAGCTTCCTTTATAATCTAATATTTGGCCTTGGGTATAAATGATCAGATCAGCCCAATTTGACCCAGAAAAATCTGGGAATGTTTGTTTGATGACCTTGCCAAACCAGCAGAACCCAAACAAAATAAGGACTGATGAAAATGAATTGGCTATGTTTTGCTAATAATGAATTATTTGCAAGTGTATTAGTTGGAACTCATTCATTCCTAAACCACTAATTACAATTGGATTGCAATTGGATTCATGACCCCATTTCTGCATTGCATCAGTGCGAATCACTTTGCCACCATGCCGCCTATATCTAAACAATAAGAGACACTTCCCAAAAATGCAGTTTGCTATGCTGCAGGTACTGCATACTAATAGCATTTACATTACATAGTAATCTGTTCAGCCCTGCTATTCGCATTTTGTAAAAGTGTCCCTGATATTCTCTACTGATCTGGCCACCTTACCCTGAATGGCTTTCAAATTACTGTGATTTAGGACAATAATTTATCTTCTTGTTCTGCTAAGGTAAGCAGTTTTTCATGATTGCTACAGACTGCGTCTTTAATACCATCAGAAAGGGAATTCACTGACATGAGAGAAATTTGTTTACTGGCATCACTCCATGACTGCTTTTAGGAAAATTCCCTGGCTTTGAATGTATTCCTGGGGTTTTATTATACCCTAAACAACCCACTGCTGTGTTCCTGCTTTTGCACCTGCATTCATGTCAAGCGCAGAAGAAGCTGAAGTGTTGCTCTTGATACACAGAGGTGTGAAAGAAAGCAGCATGAAGCATTCCTCCTGTGAGTGAAAATAGAAGTGTTTTTCCCTTACTGGTGCCACTCGCCTCAGGGGTGGTAGAAATCCAGCAGCGTGGCAGAGGGAATGTTTTTTCCTGCACCATGCAGGTTAATAAACATGTGAACAGCTTGGGGGAGAACTGTCAGTCCATCACAAACGACAAGAAATTATGGTGCTTGAAAAGGATTAAATGTCAAAGGTTCTCAAATACATCACTTATTCTCTGTTTCCTTCATATTAGTGTGATTATTTACATGTAGTGAAAGGGCCTGTTTTAAGTGTAAAACACCTTCTCATTTAGTCATTCTGTAGTTTTTGTTGTAGCATTACAGTAATTAAATGTTGTGTCTATGAAATGTGAATTTTCTGTGGTTTAGCAACTCCTTTCACCTAACTGCACAGTTTCATTTCCATCTATAGCATGTGTGCATGTCAACTGCACAAAATTGCTAAATAAAGCTAACGTGTCAGTTTAGATGCCTTAATGAAAGACACTTATAAACGGGTAGTACATGGTCTTTGAATGGTTAATTATGTTGAACCAAAATAAATAGGTAGAAGGAAGTGAAAAGGGAGGAAGAAGCATTATAAACATTATAAAGTCCCATGTTGTTTTTATTATTAATATGTACTGTACTCCAATATATTCCACAGCCCTGTATGATAGAAAAGTAAATACATAACAAACATACAGATTACATACAAATACTGAGCAGTTCATGAGATAAAGAGGGCCTTGCCCATTAGAGCTTACAATCAAGCCCTTAAGGGGCCATACATGTCAGATTTACAAGGATTCTGTCATGTTTTTTATGGTATACTTTTTATTACTAAATTACACTGTGTACATTGCACGTAATTCATTCTACAATTTAAAATTGTGTTCTTGAACAAATAAATGAATTTTTGTTGTTGTAATATGGGGCGTGTAAGCAGTTTTAGCTTGTTACCTTCCCATTGTTCTGCTGGGGGCTGATATAACTCCAGCTTGCAATGCAGCAGTAAAGAGTGACTGAATTTTATCAGAACTCATGTCATATAATTGCGGGCACCTAGAAAACTGACAACATATCGAGCCTCATGTCAGATTTCAAAATTAAATATAAAACATTGGTTATTTTTAAAAATGGATTTCAGTGCTGGATTCTGCCGGAGGAGCGCTATTGACTGATGCATTTTGTAAAAAGCATGTCTCCCATGGCAGAATCCCTTTAAGGTGCTGATTCAGGCCCTTCAGACTGTTCTGTGGCTTCTCTGTCCATATATGGGCCCGAAAAACTCCTAGGTCTCTGTCTGGCAGGTTTGATTTCAAATCGGATCAAGGTCTACATCTGCTTGTTAATGCAGTTCTCGATCCAACTGCTGGCATAGCAGCAGTTATGATGTGATCATTGACAAAACTTGTATTGGATCTGCCCCTCAAGGTGGGCATATTCTTATAATGTATGACCACCTTTGCATAAACCTTTAACTGCCAACTGTGTAAATTCTAGTCATTGGCAAAAATTCATGTTTCGTGCTTGTTTGTCATTTCTGCTTTTCCACGTTTCACAGGTCACCAGAATGACTGCTGGCAAAATAAAGATTAAAACTACTTTTCTAATGCAGGAGGGGATACCAATAAACTGCATTCAAATTAGCACATCCATGGAATTTAGCTGGGGACCACAGGTGGAAAGGAGAAGGTTGTGATGCAAGAAGGCATGGGTGTTGAAGTGATTAGTAGTAATTGATGTGATGGGAAGGTAGCTGTTCAGTTTCTAAACTTCTGAGGCTGTAGCCCTTTCTTATGGTATATAATCACTATATGCTGGCAAGGTCCTGTTTATTTATCTTTTGTGAATCGTTCCTGTGACCATTTAGTTCTCACATTGTATCATTATACTATGTACCAAAGGGGAAAGGTGGGATGTCCACATTGGAAGTGGTTATAACTGACTCTTACTCTTGTGAGTTATAGACTGATAAACCATGTAATTAGCTACATAGAATTAAGTTGGTTTTATGAAGGACCTGCTGTGCCAAACCAATCTAATGAATTTCTATATAGCCTTATCAGTATTGTGCCAAGTCTTTTAGACTCTCTATAAATTACATTAGTTATGTGGTCTATACAGTAGTTGTAATTCAACTGCTTTTAATGATATCTATACATTTTCTCTGTATAGAAAGATTTAAACACTAAGTTAAATTGGACAGAAACAGTGGATACATCAGTTTGTACATATCTAGGCAGCAAGAGCAACACATTGTTTCATTGTTCTGATGTTGCTCAGATATGTAATGTTTAGAAAGTCAATGGCCTCGCTCTCAGATCTGCCACTGGGAAACATTTGAGAGTGGGAAAAATTAAATGTATTTATTGAATAAAGATATTTTTGTTTTATTATTTAAAAACAATTGGCGAGGGTCAATTGCAGAAACTCACTATGTAGGTGAGCTGCCCTTTATAATAAACTAACATGGATGGACAGATTTTTCAAGCTTGCAGGATATAATTGGATCTGGTGTGTGTAAGCTGTTGTTAAGTTAAAAACTCAGTTAACTAGCACACTGCACAGTAT
Source organism: Xenopus laevis (assembly GCF_017654675.1). Taxonomy (NCBI): domain Eukaryota; kingdom Metazoa; phylum Chordata; class Amphibia; order Anura; family Pipidae; genus Xenopus; species Xenopus laevis. The sequence goes on from NC_054379.1 coordinate 111,258,515, forward strand.
GTTTTCTTAACCATCTGGTTGAAATGGTATAATTAGTTTATTTTACCTTTGTTGACACAGTTCTTTCTCTCAGTCAGGTGTTAAATAAATATCACTGAGAAGATTGGATGCTGCTGTTACCGTATGCTTTAATGTTAATGGCCCACCAGTAAGGAATTGTGCCTTTTCTTCCAGTAATTAGACTGAAATGAATTTATAAATTTGACACATTACTTTCTCATTTAAGTTTTGAGAAAGACCTTGTTTCTTAGTATAAAAAATTATTTAGAAGTCTGTAAAAATCAGTTCTATGGCTTACTATTCTATGTTTTAAGGATGGGAAGCACTGTAGGTCTTTCAGTTCCTGTAATTATCAATTGGATACGCTCACTAGATTGATGGTGTTTTAAATAGTTAAATGGGCCTCTCGAATTGGGAACTAGAAACAAAGTAATTTAACTTGGCAAATGCTGCTCCTAAATGTAACTACATTAGAACCCCTTTCTTATGTTTTTCAGGGGACCAGAAAAAAATTGTGTAAAATCCAAACTGTAATATTAGGGAGCTGTATTATGTGTTATATATTGATGCAGCCAAAAAAAACTTTGCAAAATGCTGGCAAACTTAAAATCATTTGATGTAAAATTGAGTTTCTAGAAAGACCTTGTGCCTTAGTATAAAAATGATTTAGAAGTCTGTAAAAATCAGTTCTATGGCCTCAACAGTCTATGTTTTAAGAATGGAAGGCACTGTAGGTCTACTGTAGGTAGTGGGAACTAGAAACAAAGTAATTTAGCTTGGCAAATGTTGCTCCTAAATTAACCTAAATTAGAACCCAATTCTTATGTTTTTCAGGGGACCAGAAAAAAATTGTGTAAAATCCAGAAAACTGTAATATCAGAGAAATGTATTATTTGGTATATATTGATGCAGCCACAAAAAAAACTCTGCAAAATGCAGGAAAACTTAAAATCAGGGGATGTAAAATTGAGCTTTAACTGTAGCTACATCAGATCCATTATCCGGAATGCTCGGGACCTCGGGTTTACAGATACGTTTTTTTTCTGGTAACAATATACCCACAATATACCCTAAAGGGATTGTTAAATTGATAAGTATGATGCAGAGAGTGATATTCTGAGACAAATTGCAATTGGTTTTCATGTTTTATTATTTGTGGCTTTATTATAGCTTTGTATTCTTTTGTGCTCCAGATTGTAATTTCAGCAATTTGGTTGATAGGGTCCAAATTACAATGCATTGAATTGAATAAGAGACAGGAATATGACAAGGATGTGAATAGGATAGAGCCAGAATAGATGAGCAATAAAAAGCAGCAATTACAAAAGTTGTAGCCTTACAGAGCATTTGTATTTTGATGGGGTCAGTGACCCTCATTTGAAAACTGGAAAGAGTCAGAAGAAAAATGCAAATAATTCAGAACCTATAAAAAAAAAAAATTGTTTAGAATAAATAATTATATAACATACTAAAAGTTTACTTAAAGGTGAGCCACCCATTTAAGGCTACAAAAAAACATATAAACATCAAATAAACACAATACATCATTTTAAATTATGCATCTTAGGATCGAATACAAGGTACTGTTTAATTATTAAAGATAATAATTAAAAAACATATATAATTATTTGCCTAAAATGGACTGTATGCGCGATGGCATCCTCATAATTTAGAGATCTCTTTGAAACAAGTGAAACATAAAGGTGTCTGTTAGGTGAACTACAGAATATTTCCTGTGGGTATTGCCAGGACATGGCCTGTTCCACTGTATAATAATGGCATATGTTTTGTGGACATTCCCACTGAAGACACAATATAATGCGTGTGCTACCATTACTCTGATACCAGTTATAGAGTTCTGACTAAAGCCAGCATTGGATCACTGGCGAAAAGAATTGTGCATTATTTTTTGGTTTGCTTAGAGATGCTGATTATTTTTAATTTGTCATCAAGATATTTAGGGTGTGGGGCTTTGAAAGAATATAGGAATGCATCCATAGGCCTACCCTATCCCCTATGCCTTATCAGTTATTTCTTGTGCATGATGCATTATTGTTTTCTGCATCTTAAAAGGATGAAGATGTATTTCATTGAAACTGCAGTAAACTCATTACATGTTAATTTATACAAGCCAGGCAGGATGCCAGGGATTCCAGTGCCTTGAAGCCCGCTTCTTTATATTTCCATGATATTTACTCATGTCATAGATGGATCTTTATTTTTAATGGCATTTGAAATGTTTACTTATTTCTAATTATTATGTCTAATAGGGTGCAGATTAAAACATATATTACATATCTATTTTATTTGCATTACAAAAGTAATTAACATATTTATAAAAGTGGCTATAAATTCTAACTATCCTTAACACATTATCTAGTGTTACATGTACACTATGCCCTATTACTATAATATATCAGTTCCTAGTCCTATTCTTTGTTTTTGAAAGGACAAAGTGATTAAGAAAATGTATTAGTATGTTGGAAAAATAGGTGATGTGCAAAAATGTATGATGCAAGTGTTGTGTTTTTTACATCAGGGTTTAGCACACTAAGCACCTTACAAGTGAAAAAATTTAAATCTCAGCAACTTTTATATAGGTATGGGATCCGTTATCCGGAAACTTGTTTTCCAGAAAGCTCCAATTTATGGAAAGGCCATTTCCCATAGACTCCATTATAATCAAATAATCCAGATTCGTCCTTTTTCTCTGTAATAATAAAACAGTACCTTGTACTTGATCCATACTAAGATATAATTAACCCTTATTGGATACAAAACCAGCTTATAGGGTTTATTTAATATTTATATGATTTTCTAGTAGACTTAAGGTATGAAGATCTGAATTACAGGAAGATCCATTATCTGGAAAACCCTGGGATAACATTCTGGATAACAGGTCCCATACCTGTACAACATTATTTTATTTTTTTAATTGTTCGGGAAGATATGAAAACGTTCAACTTAATTAGAAACCTGCAGGATTAGCAAAAATAAACAAGTTGTTTTTTGTCTAAGGGCAATAGCATACGGTATGATTTGTAGCCCATGGTTAAATCTGTACTACCAGGGACGGCAACTCTCCCAAAAATAATTAATAATTTTTGCTAACATTTGAATTGAAACTATTAATTACATGACTGGCGGCGATTCATCTTAATCACCTTAAAGTGTCATCCTTCACATTTCTTAAACATAGTCCTTTGGCTTGATGGCCAGATCACTGGAAGCACTGGAGAATTTAACTATGTAAATACAGTTTAACTGGACATATTTTTGACTTTACATACCAATTTAGTAGAATTAGTTGCTTTCCGCTGTTTGTGAGTCACATGATGAAATGAAAAGATTTTGATGTCTTCATTCTTTCCACTGGTAATATACAGTTAGGAAGTACTTTGGGGGATACAAACCATTCATTCTGTGCTGTGTTCTTGCTTTGTACATTGAAATCATTCGAATGGAATGCAGTGTTATGGACAGATCTGTTCACAAATGAAATGATTGAGCTGCCAGTGAACAAGCCATAATGGTCCCCTGTCTAACCCTAAAACCAATGTCATTGCAAAGTCAGTCTGAAGTTTATTAGTAACAGCTATATCAGTGTTTCTTAACTTTTATTTCAGGGAGCCAAGTCAGAGAACCTGCTTTGCACACCAGAGTTATGTTTAAAACCAGTTATGCAGATAATTACTGTTTGTTTGTCAGAGAAAATGCTACTGTATGTAAGGTATGGATGACAGCTATTAAAGTACAATTCTGGATAGTGATGTTTTAGCTGCCCATCAACTTACCTTAAGATTTTACATTCCATGCTTTCGTTCCATGGTTTCCTTTTATAAAGGAAGGAATTTTTTCCCAAAGTGTGCAGCGTCATTTAGAAAATATGGCAAAGTCATGTAAAACCCACTTATTAACTGTTGTTACATAAGAATGAGGATGATAACATATGTTGTACCTAATAAGTTATTCACTCCTCTTTAGCTATTATTTCTCCAGTCTAGGGAGTTGGCAGGTTGTTTAAGGTTACAGAGATTACTGCCGCCAAAGGTGAATTTCCTGTTTCCTGTTATTTGATCCTAGGTAATTTACTGCCTCTTTCATACCAGTGTTTTAAAGAGACAGAATAGGAAGGCAAACAATTTAAAAAAAAAAGAAAAATGTATAAGAATCGGTCAGTGTATAACATAAAAGTTATTATAAAGTTAATTTTTCTAATTTCAAATAAGTTTAATTGTGCTTAAGCAAGTTTCGAAAAAGATTAAGTAAAACCGCTAGATTTATTTCTGCAATAACTAGATATAGATTTATTTGTACATGCACTGCAGTGAGAATTTTTACACTACTGCTCATTTTATAGCTGACAGAGAGACAACTGGAAAGCAAAGTAAGATGATGCCACAGCACTGCGATTATAAACCAAAGCAGATTGTTTTGCAATCCTTCAGAGACTGCAAGAGCACTTCATTGTGGTCCTTCCCAAGTCTATCCTGAATTTTAGTCAGTCAGGATGTTGGGAGGGCCCCATATATAGAGCCGTAAGTTGCCAACTGAGAAGGCAGCTTTTATTGACCCTTGTATGGCCACCTTATGTTTGAAGCCTGAACAAAAATATAATTGCAAGTTTTTGGCAGTATAAGGACATCGCTGCAGCATAATTTTTTGGACAGTCTTTTTGCAGGGTTAAACACAGAAGGCAAATGAACTGTCTTTAAAAGTTGTTAATGAAATATACATCTTGGTGTTCCCCCTTCAAAACAAGGAAGGACATAGCAATGCAGCACTTTTATGGTCTAATAGAAAAGTTAGCACGGACATGCATTTATGGCCTATTAGTTAGCCTGGGCAGTTAAAACTTTTATTAGGTACAAGGAGTCCAGTGAAGCATGCAAAATAGCAACCAGGCAAGCAAAAGTTGAAAATAAAAAGGGCATTGCTGCAAAGAGTAAAGCAAATCCCCACTTAATAGCATTTAATCTCTGTATATTGCCTTTATAAACAAGGGAGGCCTTAACAAGGCAACACATTTTCTTATTTAACAGAAATGTTAACAAAAAGACTGGTAAAAAAAAAACCAAATGCTTTTAAAAAGAGAAGGAAAGCTACTAAGGTAGTTTATTGCCAATACATTAGCCACAATAGTGCAAGCTAGAATGCTATATTTATTCTGTAGAATGCTTTACCATACCTGAGTAAACCGCTCTAGAAACGCTCTGTTTGTTATGGGTAGCAGCTGCCATATTAGCTTGGTGTGATATAACTTCCTGCCTTCTCTCCCTGCTCACTCATAGCTCTGGGTTAAGATTACAGCAGGGAGGGGAGGAGGGAAGAGCAAACTGAGGATGCTCAAGCCCGTGCAATGCATGCCAAATCCCACTACTTTAAATATTTGTAATGGTTTATTGTAGAATAGAACTTGCCATAAAAAATGGAATTGTCTTCCATGAGTAGGTGAGTGAGCAGTGAGCGGTGATCCTCTTTATAGGTAAAAGGTCCCCTGCTATTTGTCTAAATATAATGTCCTCTAATCCAAAGAAAACAACCCCAAACTTGACAGTCTACACTCATAATTTAAGTCTTCCATTCCTCTAACCAGTTTAGTTTTACGGCTCTGCACTCTCTCCAGCTCGTTTATATCCCTCTTAAGGACTGGAGTCCAAAACTGCACTGCATACTCCAGATGAGGCCTTACCAGGGACCTATAAAGAGGCATAATTATGTTTTCATCCCATGAGTTAATGTTTATGCAAGACAGAACGTTATTTGCTTTAGTAGCCACAGAATGACACTGCCCAGAAATAGACAACTTGTTATTTACAAAAAATCCTAGATCCTTCTCATTTAAGGAAACTCCCAACACACTGCAATTTAGTGTATAACTTGCATTTATATTATTTTTGCCAAAGTGCTTTTATAAACATTTATCAACATTGAACATTGAATTCATTTTCCAATTTGCTGGCCAGTTACCCAATTTAGACAAATCACTCTGCAAAGTGGCAGCATCCTGCATGGAACCTATAGTTCTGCACAATTTAGTATCATCTGCAAAAATAGAAACAGTTCTTTCAGTGCCCACCTCCAGGTCATAATAAACAAGTTGAAAAACACGGGACCTAGTACAGAGCCCTGCGGTACTCCACTAACAACACTGGTCCAATTAGAATATATTCCATTTACCACCACTCTTTGTAGTCTATCTTTTAGCCAGTTCTCTATCTAGGTACAAATACTATGCTCCAAGTCAACATTCCTTAATTTAACCAGTAACCTTCTGTGTTGCACTGTATCAAATGCTTTAGCAAAGTCTAAGTAAATCACATCCATTGCCATACCAGTATCGAGGTCCCTGCTAACCTTCTCATAAAAAGAAATTAAGTTAGTCTGGCAAGATCTATTGCACATAAAACCATGCTGGCACAAACTCATAGTATTATGATTTGCTATGAAGTCCAGAATTTTATCCTTTATTAACCCTTCAAAAAGCTTTCCTACCACTTACGTCAGACTAACTGGCCTATAGTTTTGAGACTGAGAACGGGATCCCTTTTTGAATAGCGGCACCACATTAACAATTCGCCAGTGTCTTGGCACCATGCCGGACCTCAATGAATCCTGAACAATTAAGTAAATCAAAGAGCTAAGCTCGCTAAGTACCCTGGGATGGATATCATCTGGCCCCGGACCTTTGTTTATCTTAACATGTTCTAGTCTCTTTTCAATTTCCTTATGTGTGAACCATGCATCATTAGTTGTATTACTAGAATTAGGGCTATTAAGAAGGAAACCTTCTTTAACAGGTTCCTCATTTTTGTAGACAGACAAAAAATATAGAGTTCAGAATCTGAGCTTTTTTTTTGTTCTCATCAACCAGCTGCCCCCTCTGTTAAAGGTCCCACTCCTTCCTACTTAATTTTTTTTACTATTAATATATTTAAAAAAATCTGGAATCTTTTTACTGCTTGCTTCAATATCCTTTTCCATATCGATTTTAGATTGCCTAATTGCTTTTTTGCATGATTTATTGGCCTCCTTGTACCTTATGAATGATTCGCTCCCAGCTTACTTGAAAGCCTTAAAAGCATGTCTTTTCTTACCCACCTCAACACCAACACTTCTATTGAATAATGATAGGTTCTTGTGGTTGGCATTGTGAGTACTGTCTCTATTTCTGCTGATGAAAGTGAATTGTTCTTAACTGTAGGATATTTCCAATTGCAAAGAGATTAACAAATTAGATTCAGTTCCGATAAATGCAAGGTTATTCACTTGGGCAAAAGAACAAGAACACAAATGGCAGTTATTCACTTAGAAACAAGGCAGAATTGCTTAAAAATAATTTAGCAAATTAATGCAAAAGAGGTATTGACTGAAATAATAAAAACATAATTTTGCCTCTTTATAGATCCCTGGTAAGGCCTAAGCTTGAGTTTTTGGTGCCAGTCCTTAAAGGGATACTGTCATGGGAAAAAAACTTTTTTTCAAAATGAATCAGTTAATAGTGCTGTTCCAGCAGAATTCTGCGCTGAAATCCATTTCTCAAAAGAGCAAACAGATTTTTTTATATTTAATTTTAAAATCTGACATGGGGCTAGACATTTTGTCAATTTCCCAGCTGCCCCAAGTCATGTGATGTGTGCCTGCACTTCAGGAGAGAAATGCTTTCTGGCAGGCTGCTGTTTTTCCTTCTCAATGTATCTGAATGTGTCTCAGTGGGACATGGGTTTTTACTATTGAGTGCTGTTCTTAGATCTACCAGGCAGCTGTTATCTTGTGTTAGGGAGCTGTTATCTGGTACCTTCCCATTGTTCTTTTGTTTGGCTGCTGGGGGGAAAAAGGGAGGTGGGATGATATCACTCTAACTTGCAGTACAGCAGTAAAGAGTGATTGAAGTTTATCAGAGCACAAGTCACATGACTTGGGGCAGCTGGGAAATTGACAATATGTCTAGCCCCATGTCAGATTTCAAAATTGAATATAAAAAAATCTGTTTGCTCTTTTGAGAAATGGATTTCAATGCAGAATTCTGCTGGAGCAGCACAATTAACTGATTCATTTTGAAAAAAAAATTTTTTCCCATGACAGTATCCCTTTAAGAAGGATATTAGTGAGCTAAATGCAGAATGTACAGAATGAAGAAATGCAGAGAATCAAACTGCAACTTGTTAATGTAATTGAACTAGTAAACTATGAGAACAATTGTTCACCTCAGAACTTTCTTTACATGGGAGAAATTTTACAGAAATAGAACTTGAAAATTAAATGTTGTCCATCTCTTTGATACTAAAAGCAAAATATGTAAATTGACTATCAATGTCAAATGGGCACGCAATTGGTATATCCTCACAAACACTGGACCTAAAAAACATCCACTGTTCTTATATGGGACAACACAAAATTAAAATCAAGCTGACATATACATTCAATTTCTGAATTGCTTGATTTTTTCAGGCTTTTTACCAAAAAGTCTGAAATTGTCTGATTTTCGGGCTAATTCCAGCACAAACCACAGAAAATTCCAAATAGGGTAGGGACCTCTCCCATTGAGTTATATACAACCTTGGTAGGTCTGAGATGCTGGATTTTCAGATTCAGACTTTTTCCATCCTCAGGGTATAGTAAATCTAGAAAAAATCATTAATAAATAACCCCCGTAATAAAAAAACAAAACTGAATTTTTAAGCTGATCATTTTGCCTTGTCATGTTCTTTCAGAAAGAGCCAGTGTTGCACTATGGAACTGCTATCTGACATGTTATTGTTTCTCCTACTCAATGTAACTGAATGAGTCACAGTGGGAATTGGATTTATACTATTGAATTCTGTTCTTATATCTACCAGGGAGCTGTTATCTGGTTACCTTCCCATTGTTCTGCTGATGGGCTGCTGGGGGGAGGGGTGATATCACTCTTGCACTTGCAGTGCAGCATTAAAGTATTTTTTCAGAGCACAAGACACATGGCTGAGGGCAGCTGGGAAACTGACAATATGTCTAGCCCAATGTCAGATTTCAAAATTAAATATAAAATAATCTGTTTGCTCTTTTGAAAAATAGAGTTCAGTGCAGAAGTCTGCTGGAGCAGCAACAGATGCATTTTTTAAAAAACATGTTTTTCCCATGACAGTATCCCTTTAACATAAATCTGATGAAAGTGTGCACAGAATATATAATTTAAAAGGGGAACTCCAGCTTCCAAACCAAAATTTAGAAACCCCTAATATACCTATTACAGTTACCTGTTTCTTCAAAAAGTATGAATAAATGCCGTTTTCTATGCTGAAATCCAGCTGTTCAACAGTTCTTCTCTTTCTGCATCATTTGAAATCATGGCATGGAAGGAGGGACTAAAACACTGATGTTACAAATTGTAACAACTTATCTACAGTTTATAGACAGCATGCAGGAACTACATAACCCACAATGCATTGCACTATGATGTTCTGTTCCTTATTGCAATGAGTGTGAAGGGAATAGTGGGGTTTAGAGGATTCAGGCTTAGGACATATGGCTGCTGATACAATGTAATGGTAGTCAGATAGCTCAGTAAAATAGTCAGACAGATCAGCAGGATAGCAGGGGGCGAGGCTAAGGGAACTGTTCCAAACCATTAAATATCATGAAAAGTCTGCATATTTTTTAATTGATGTATATTGCAAAGTTCCTTGAAATTGTGTTTACTTTTCAAAAAGCTCAATTTATGTTTTTGTGGAGTTCCCCTTTAAGATTGCCTTACTGCTGGTGGTATGGTGTATGATTTTCATACAAGAACATAGTTGAAAGTGGCGTTATGACAGGTGCCTTTTTGTATAAAAAAAAGATAGTTTTTTTTGTCCTTGCTGCGCATCATGCACCTGGGCCCGCCCCCCTCGAGTTACGGTACTGAGTGAAAGTTATTGTGGTCAGTATAGTAAATAATGCTCGGTGGATTATAGCCTTAATGAGACATTTCCTCTTTTATTAAAAGACAGAAAACAAAGGATGCTATATTTTTTTAACATGGCATCGAACATGAATAGTTGGCATTGTGTTGCCATTTTATATTGCAGTCTCATTTACATTAAGGTTTCCAGTACCGTTTTCTGTTGTTCACAGTCTTTCAAGTCCTTACGATACAGTAAAGAGCCCTTAGAGTGGTGATCAAGACTCTACCTTGACAACCTGTCTTTTCAAAGTAGATTTTATTTGTAACTCACAGTAAATTGACTTTTCTGTCTAATGTGACCTTTATTTGTTTAGTAGATGTTTCTCTTTTAATTTCCCTATTGCTGTGTATTTGGAAGGTGATAAATTATAGCAGAGTGATTGAATGTTTGCACAGCAGAGTTATAGCTTGGTGTATTTTTAATGTTGTGCGTATATTCCAGACTCCATACAGTGAATATTGTTTGGCAAAAATGATGAATTATGAGTCACTTGTGCTTGTTCCAAAATTGGTACTCTATATATATATATATATATATATATATATATATATATATATATATATATATATATATATATATATATATATAATATCTGTGTGTCCAGCACTTCCTAATTCCTTTGCAAAATACAGTTTTCCTTGTTTCATTTTAGTAATTAACTTGTGAATTCATTTTCTGTATTTATACCATTCCTTTACAGTAAATGTTGCACTTTATGTTCAGGATTTGTGTAGCCTAACATAACATTATATACCGCATTTAAAGGGGTGGTTCACCTTTAGTATGTTATAGAATGACCCATTCTAAGAAACTTTTCAGTTGGTCTTCATTATTTATTTTTTATCGTTTTTTTTAAATTAATCATCAATTTTTTTTTTTTCTGACTCTCTCCAGCTTTCAAATTTGGGTCACTGACCCAATATAAAAAGGCTACAAATTTATTGTTATTGCTACTGTTTATTGCTCATCTTTCTATTCAGCCCTCTCCTTTTCATATTCCAGTTACTTATTCAAATCAATGCATGGTTCCTAGGGTAATTTGAACCCTAGCAATCAGATTGCTGAAACTGCAAACTGGCGAGCCATTGAATAAAAAGCTAAATAACTCAAAAGCGACAAACAATAAAAAAAATTAAAACCAATTGTAAGTTGAATTAGAATATCACTCTCTACATCATACTAAAAGTTAACTCAAAGGTAAAAAACCCAGGGGGTGGTCTGACCACTGATGTGAAAGCACGAAGTAAACGGAGCTCGGAGCAACGGAGCAAACCTTTCCTTAAACCCTGTTAATCCTGGTAAAACCGGTGCTAAACGGAGCTGGAGCATGGGGACCGCCAGGCGTTACCGCAGAGAGAGCTTATGGGCCAACATCGAGCAAACAAATGTACCTCGGAGGCGACGGCCCTTCTGGAGAAGAATGCCAAGGACTCGTCACAAAATGGCGGAGGCAGGGCCCGACACGCGAGGCGATACGACCCGGTAAATGAGGCAGATAGTGATGGTTCCTAGACGATTGAAACATTGCCAGAGGATGAACCGACTCTAAGAGACGTGATGTCAGAAATCATATCCCCCCCACTATATTGACTGTGGGCTGAAGCAGCCAATAACCCGTACTCACCTTGGGTTTCTCTTCTGGGGAAGGATCCCCGCAAGACTAGGGCACCCCTACCCACGTTACAGTGCAGATTCTTAAGCATAGCACACAAACTGGTAGGTTATAGTATGCTGGCTCCGCAGACCATGATTTGGGGTAATCCGGAGTTTATAAGGTTTGCTGCCTGGGCTTAAATTCGTAACCTTAGCGGATGTTTGGGAGGATGGCCAAATTATATCATTACAACAATTGCATGAATACAGGGACCTTCCCTGTACACAATGGCTGGCGCATCACAGGGTTAATAAAACCTTGACAGAGTTCTTTAGACAGCCTGGCCAAGTGGTAGGGAACTCTCCAATCATTGAAGTCCTGGTGGAGCCTACCCACAGAAGGAAAATTTCCACTCTGTACAAACTGTTAAGTAAGCCTCTATATGTAGACAGTGAAATACGTGCTCAGGGGGCGTGGGAGACTGATCTGGGGCCAATATCAGATGACCAGTGGGAAGGGGTGTTGCGTACACCTAAGATAGTAGCCCACTCTGACAGACATAGTTTTTCTCCAACTATACTTAATACATAGAGCGTATTATACGTACAGAGATTATATGCTATGCAGGCATTTCCTTCCCCTCTTTGCCCCAGGTGTACAGGGGAAACAGCCACATTATTGCACATGGTGTGGGGCTGTCCGGGAGTAGCGCAATACTGGAAGGACATTATCCTATGGTTAAATAAAACTATTCCGGGCTGGGGTGTGGGTGATGCCAGGAATTGTTTGCTAACACTTGAGTTAAGTGACTCATTGGATGTGCACACTAAGCAGTTCATTACTAAAGCATTGTTTCAGGCATGACGACTGCTTACACTTCACTGGAAGGACCTAAACCCACCCTCAATGCAAGAAATGGAAAAAGGCCATGTGTACATGTAAACTCTCTCCCCAGTTTAAAGGGGAATTATCACGAAAATGAAAATTTGATATAAGCTTCCTTGCACTGAAGTAAGAAACTTTCTAAATACAACCAATTAAAAATTCTGCATTGTTTCTGAAATAATCACGTTTATGTTCAGCAGTTGGGTGTTAAATGAATGATCCAATATATCTTATAGGAGGGGCTTCCTTTCCTAGCAGATGTATTAGAGCTCACACAAATAATTTATTCCAGTACAAGCAAAAATCTAACAAAATAACTGCCTTTTGCACAAATCCTGCATGTAGAGAGACAGCATTTCTGGTGATTTTATTAGAGTGAGCTCTAATACCTCTTCTAGGCAAAAAGATCCATATATTGGATCTAACTAGTGATGGGCGAATTTGCGCCGTTTCGCTTCGCCAAAAAATTCGCGAATTTCGCGCGAAATTCGCGAAACGGCGAAAAATTCGCGAAACGGCGCCGGCGTCTCGTTTTTGACGCTGGCGCCCGTTTTTGACGCCGGCGCCCGTTTTTCCGACGCCGGCGCCCGTTTTTGACACCGGCGTCCGTTTTTCGGAAAAAAAATTTTGACGCCCGACGAATTTTTTCCGCGAATTTTCGCGGGAGTTTCGCGAATTTATTCGCTGGCGGCGAATCGCGCAAATTCGCCGCGAATTCGCGCCTGGCGAATAAATTCGCCCATCACTAGATCTAACTGTCAATGAATATCTTGACACCCAACTGCTGCATGAAGACGGAATGAGGAGAAACATATGCTGAGAGGGGGGTAGTGAAGATAAACTTGATTATTTCAGAAACAGTACAGAATATTTAATTGACTGTATTTAGAAAGTTTCTTATTTCATTATGCTGAAGTTAATATTAAATTTTAATTTTTGCAATAGTTCCCTTTCAACTACTGTCCTGTCAATATTTCAACTGACTACTAAAGTCTACAGTTCAATTATAAAACACTCATATGTAGTTGTGCACAGAATACAACATCTGGGATTAAACAGTGTCCCAATGGAATTCTTGTCCTTATTATTAAATAATAGATTTACTATGGCTTCCTTCTTGTTTTTGCCCAGGAGCAATTCCTTATGTATTGAAGGGAATACCAGCATTCTTAGAAACTGCATGAGAGCCTGTTATTTAGATTTTGCTGCTATAACATTCATTTTCATATATGTTTGACTCTTACTAAACAATTAAAAGCAGCAATGAAACTCTTGGATGAATTGATGAAGTGATTATAATCAAAAGTGTTTGTATAACAGATCCCATACCTTTATAGTGAAAGAGTAGCTACTTTTTTTTGAAAAGTTAGTTTTCTGATGAAACATTATTTCAGTGATCATTTGGTTTTCTTTAATTGCAACACATCATACTGATTATTTGTTTGCAATAGAATTTAGAGAAATAAGAAAACACCATGTCATTCTAATATGCACTCAACAAAGCAATCCGTAGTTTAGGCTATAAGAGCAGATTTTTTTTACTATAAGGAGACAGATACAGATAAATTATGGAGTGAGTATGTCTACATCTTTAAAAATAATTATTGTTATGTGTGATCTAATTTAATATGAATATGCATATTGTGATTAAAGGAATGTTTCTTCAAATTATGCTATCCTTTTAATTTAACAGTGACAGTGTATACTGGAAGCCACTTGGGACTCAAAATGCCACAGAAAAGGCAAACATTTGCCTGTAAATTATTAACTATAATAATGGATTTTGACGTCCACTTTAAACGTTTAAACTATTATAATAATAAATAAATAATAGCTATTATATTTCCTACTGTGACAAGATAAAATTAGATTTCTTGAGATCCCAACGCCCCAGTGGCCAGATTATAAAAAGTATTGGAATGCTTGCTTGAACTTTTGTCACAATTTTCTTCAACAGTCATAATAGTTTTGCCTGCTAGTTCCACATATTTCCTCTGTTTGGATGTGGTTAATTAGTTTCATATTAGGGCATTTTAAAGGAGAAGGAAAGGTTAAAACTAAGTAAGCTTTATCAGAAAGGTCTATATAAATAAACCAGTAAACCCTCAACAAAAATGCTGCTCTGAGTCCTCTGTCAAAAGAAAAACTGCATTTCTTTTCTTCTATTGTGTACACATGGACTTCTGTATCAGACTTCCTGTTTTCAGCTCAAACCCCCAGGGCTTGTGCTTGAGCATGTTCAGTTTCCTCCTATCTCCCGCTCCCCCAACATTTTCCCTCCTCCCCTCCGTGCTGTAATCTGAGCACAGCATTATGAGTGAGCAGGGACTCAGACAGAAAGTGATGTCACACCAAGCTAATATGGCAGCTGCTATCCTAAACATACAGAGAGAGCTTCTAGAGCTGTTTACTCAGATATGGTAAAGCATTCTACAGAATAAATATAGCATTCTACCTAGCACTATTGTCATTAAACTATTGGTAATAAACTGCCTCAGTAGCTTTCCTTCCCCATTAAATCCTATCTCCAAAAGAATATTTTTTCAGTTCTGATGTATATCACATGGGACCTGGAATAAAGATCATTGGCAGGGACGTCAGAATTTGGGTTTTTGTTGCTTATGCTGGTCCAAATTTTTTAGCTATTATTCTGCTTTGATGCACTGTTTATATTTCCCTACAAGCCATTGTTCAATCACCAAAATATGAATAAACTATAACAATTATCACTGTTATTAGCAGTACCGCTTATTACTAAGTTAGCCAATAACGTCGAAAACTCGAACGAATATTACCAACTCGAAAACTCGAATCTAATTAGACTAAACTAACTTGAGTTTTTTCTCCAAAAAAAAACTTGAATTTCAGGAAGGCTATTAAGATCTTCAAATGGGTCAGACCTCTGCCATTGACTTCTACATGAACTCGGCAGGTTTTAGGTGGCGAATAGTCGAATTCCAATTGTTCCCCAGGTTTGATAAATCTCAAAATTTGAATTCAAATGGAGTTTGTATTATTCCCAATTCGAATTTGTGAGTTTGACCAAATATACAATTCAAATTTACTATTCGACCCTTAATAAATCTGCCCCAGGAAGGGGAAAACATTTTTTACTTCCTTGTTTTGTGACAAAAAGTCACGCAATTTCCCTGCCACCCCTAATTTGCATATGCAAATTCGGATTCGGTTCGGCCGGGCAGAAGGATTCTGCTGAATCCTGCTGAAAAAGGCTGAATCCTGGATTCGGTGCATCCCTAATATATATGTATAAATATTATAAATGTCTCAACAGTGGCGATCCTAGAGGGGGCGGGCCCTGGTGCGTGACTCACAGACGGGTAACGCCCCCCTCCGTACGGCCGCATTTGCCGTCATGTTCAGCGGCGAACGGACTGCCGGGGGGGCCCTGAGGGGGTGCGGGCCCTGGCCCGCTCGCTCCCCCTGCTCCCCTGGTAGTTCCGCCACTGTGTCTCAATATAAGGCTGGTTAGTAAATAATTTAGATTATTGGTACATGGCAGCTTAGAAGCCAGCACAATTAGCATTAGAATTTAATAATCAGCCCTGTAGCATCAGCTTATATGACAGGCAACCCTAATTTCTGCTTGATTATTTATGAAGACCACTAAGCTTAGCTTCTCAACAACTGATCAAAACACACTGGGCATGTGGGTGTCACTGACACTCCTAACAAAATCCAAGATGAGAAACCTTGAAGGCCTGGATAATTACTACTCTAGAGATGATGAAACTCTAATCTGGTTCAATAAGTTCAGTATATAACATGTGGCGTGTCAAGCCATATTTATTTTTAGGGTTTAGTTCTCCATTAAGTATGAAGCTAAACTAGATTTTCCTGAATGAACAAGGTTATGTGGACAGTGGAACATCTTGCAAATTCAATCTTCCTTATCTCTGTGCTTTCTAAATGTTTTTTAAATAGCAGGAAATACAGAAATCAAAAATAATATTAATAATGTACAGTGAGACTTTTAAAGTGCAGTACCATAAACGTAAAGGTTAGTTTAATTTCCCAGAGCATAAAATGGCTTTTGGAAAGGTCACAGGAACTCCAAAAATATGTGCGTGTTAAAGTGAAATGTGGGCTTTACCGAAAGTCAAGAGAAGTTCCAAGTGCAGAATGTAAACTTGCTATTTAACAAACTCTTTGACACTTTAATTTACATTTGTTTGTATTTACAGTGCTGACTCACTTCTCTTGAAATAAACTAATTTGTGACAGTGCAGTACATTAACTCTGTAATTGTCTCACTTGAGTTAACACCTATAATTAATGATTTTATCAGTATGTATTCTGACTCTTTTTCCTTTCCTCTATTCAGGGTTGCTTGGAAAAGCACATTTTGTACACAGGTGCACAGGCTGATGTATTAATGCTCAATAATTTTCTGCCAAGTTGTAAAAAATGATCAAGCATCCCAGATTTAAAAATGTGTTTTCTGTGCTATCCCTATTTGTAATCTCATCATCAAAATCTAAAGGGGTTCTAAAGTCAAAAAAGAAAAATAGATTATTGGCTTCTCCACACAAAAACATATGCCCATATTACTTGCTTTAAAGATGTAGCACTGTTTCAGAAATAAAGGCTAAGGTTTGCCCTGCTTCCCCCTTTTGTCCGACCTTGTACCCCCCTTTGCGGGTGGGTTAGGGTCGAGCTCTAATGTACAGTGAGACTTTTAGGGGCAGATTTATCAAGGGTTGAAGTGAATTCGAGGGAATTTTCAAACTAAGAAAAAATTGAAATTCAAAGTAACTTTTTGGATACTTCGACCATTGAATAGGATACTACGACTTTGACTTCGAATTCGATTCGAAGTAAAATCGTTCGAATATTCAACCATTCGATAATCAAAGTACTGTCTCTTTAAAAAAACATTGAATTCAATACTTTGCCAAATTAAACCTGCCGAAGTGCTATGTTAGCCTATGGGGACCTTCTAGAGCATTTTTCTACGTTTTTGGAAGTTGGAGTAAAATCATTCGATCGATCGCTGAAATCCTTTGAACCGTTCGATTAGAAGGATTTAATCGTTCGATCGAATGATTTTACTTTGACTGCAAATGGGCAAATTTGATGTAAAAAAACTTTGACTTCGATATTCGAAGTCGAAGTATTCCAATTCGATGGTCGAATTTTGAAGTATTTTTACCTTCGAAATTCGACCCTTGATAAATCTGCCCCCTAAAGTGCAGTACCATAAACGTAAAGGTTAGTTTAATTTCCTAGAGCATAAAATAGCTTTTGGAAAGGTCACAGGAACTCCAAAAATATGTGCGTGTTAAAGTAAAATGTGGGCTTTACCGAAAGTCAAGAGAAGTTCCAAGTGCAGAATGTAAACTTGCTATTTAACAAACTCTTTGACACTTTATATTTGTTTGTATTTACAGTGCTGACTCACTTCTCTTGAAATAAACTCATTTGTGACAGTGCAGTACATTAACTCTGTAATTGTCTCACTTGAGCTTTTATCAGTATGTATTCTGACTGTTTTTGGTTTTTGGTAACTGTTTTCCTTTCCTCTATTCGGAGTTGCTTGGAAAAGCACATTTTGTAAAAGGGTACAGGCTGATGTATTAATGCTCAATCATTTTCTGCCAAGTTTTAAAAAATGATCAAGCATGTCAGATTTAAAAATGTGTTTTCTGTGCTATCCCTATTTGTAATCTCATCATCAAAATCTAAAGGGGTTCTAAAGTCAAAAAAGAAAAATAGATTTTTGACTTCTCCACACAAAAACATATGCCCATATTACTTGCTTTAAGATGTAGCACTGTTTCAGA
This sequence comes from Xenopus laevis, assembly GCF_017654675.1. Lineage (NCBI taxonomy): Eukaryota > Metazoa > Chordata > Amphibia > Anura > Pipidae > Xenopus > Xenopus laevis. Next base: position 111,276,718 of record NC_054379.1, read on the forward strand.
AATAAAAATGCAGGTTTGCCCTGCTTCCCCCTGTTGTCCTGACAGTGCAAAATTTATAAAACAAATAAATGGGGTATGTTTATTTTTGCGTTGAGAACCCAAAAATCAGGTTTTGGTTTTTTAGAACCCCTTTAAAAATGAAAAGGGTGACTGTTGGTTGACCTGTAAAACCCCAAAGAGCTGTCAAAGCAGCTGAATACATTCTGCTGAATTCTGTATATGTATATGTATTCTTTATTTTTTGCTTTCTAAAAGTCAAACTCCAGACAGATTTATGTGTATTAAAATAATCAATATACAGGTATGGAACCTGTTATCAAGAATGATTAGAACCTGGGGTTTTCTGGATGACGGATCTTTACATAATTTGGATGTTCATACCTTAAGTCTACTAGAAAATCATGTAAACATTCAATAAACTCTATAGTCTGGTTTTGTTCCAATAAGGATTAATCATATATTCTTTGGATCAAATACAAGATACTATTTTATTATGACAGAGAAAAAGTGAATCCTTTTTAAAAATTTGGGTTATTTCATTATAAACATTGCTTATTTCTGAACTTTCTGGATAATGGACCCTATAACTGTACCAATTTTTAAAACTGAGACTAGAAATTGGTTGGTTTTCAGGCCTGTCTCCAACCATTAGTAGTACATATTTTCTTGCTATACACAGAGGTGCACAAATGTACTTGCCAGAATTATTCTACCCATCTTTCTTCTCCCGACAAAGAGGACCCGCGCTACTAAGAAGGATGCCCCCTTAGCTACACAGCCGCTTTTTATATACTATATACTATAGTAGTCTTTCTGAAGCAAAAACATTTGTTTTTCCAGTGTAGGGCAACAGGATATTATATTTTAATTATTTTAAAAAACTTTAAAAACTTTCATTTTTGGTGTTACTCTTCTTTTAAGTTGTTCATTCAAACTATTTGTTTTAATATATTATTAGTACCTTTAAAAAAAACTACATTTATGGTGTCCCTTAAAGGGGTGATTCACCTTTAAGTTAACTTTTAGTATGTTATAGAACGACTAGCAACTTTTCAATTGGTCTTCATTGTTATTTTTTATATAGTTTTCTTATTATTTGCCTTCTTCTTCTGACTCTTTCCAGCTTTCAAATGGGGGTCACTGACCCAATCTAAAACACAAATGATTTGCAAGGCTACAAATTTATTTTTTGCTACTTTTTATTACTCTTCTTTCTATTCAGGCTCTATCCTATCCATATTCCAGTCTCTGATTGAACGCAATGTGTGGTTACTAGGGTAATTTGGACCCTAGCAACCAGATTGCTGAAATTGCAAACTGCAGAGCTGCTGAATAAAAAGCTAAATAACTCTTAAACCACAAATATTGAAAAATGAGAACCAATTGCAAATTGTCTCAGAATATCACTTTCTACATCATACTAAAAGTTGATTTAAAGGTGGACAACCCCTTTAAAGGAAATTATAATTGTAATATACTGACATATTAACATGTACTGTAAATGTGGTATGATTTGCTTAAAAATGCACAGCATTGTATGAAGCAGTGATCGAAGAGGAAAACTACAGGAAGAAAGTGGTTTTTATTTGAGCATTTGTAAAGCATGAATCACAGATCATTCATACAAACAAAATATGGGGTCAAATTAGGTCCATTCAAATAGTCTAAATTGTTTAAAATAGTCAGCAGGAAGTGGAAAATCTTGGTTTCCTTCCTTTTAGACTCCTGTTCCTTCATCTGGTTCTGCAGCCACAAGGGCACTTCTAAAGCAATCTTCTCAGTCTAGTGAGGAAAACAGTGGCGTGTTTGGTACATAATTCTGTTGTTAGTAATAAAGCAGTGTGACAATAAGTACCTAAATCTGCAGCTTCTCGGAGAGCTTGAATGAAATATGCAGAAGTGTAATCTTTAATAATTGCCTTTAGGGATGCGATTTAGGCTGTTCCATTGCAATTATTTTATGGATGTTTTTAAAGAAGAAAATATTCCCTACCTCCTAGTGCAGCAATGCAATGTCAGCTTTTCATTCATGTTTTCAATGCCCAGGTGTAAACATTTTTTAGACCTTGAATGAACTCATAACTCAAATGGTTTCTAATTTAGGAAAAAACTGGAATGGGATAAAACTCTGATCAGTGAGTCTGGGGATAAAACAAACCGAAAACTCGAAATGATCGCGTTTTCGGCAAAAAACCCTCAAACTGATTGAATCATCGGCAAAACCCTCCAAAAAAAACCTTGAACATCATGAAGGTTAATTACATCTTCAAACCTCTGCCATTGACTCGTACATGTCCTCGACAGGTTTTATATGGTGTATTTTCAGATTCAAGCTATTTCCAGCATTTGAGTATAATAAATCTCGAACCCGAAGAATTGATTTTTGACCAAAAAAAAATAACTTTGAAAACTCAAATTTTCATGGAAAACACAACTCGATCCTCGATCAAAGCGAAATTGACCTATAAGGGTTTTTTTTTTTTTTTTGCATTTAGGGATTTTGTTTTTAAAATTTTCATTCCTTTCTAGATAAGTAATGGCTTTATTCTCTTCAAGGCATACAGTGACATGTAATTAAACAAATGACCAGGCCCGGATTTGTGGAAAGGCCACAAATGCCCGGGCCTAGTGCAGCAAGATTTTAGGGGGCAGCATGCTGCCCAATCACACTCACATAGGTTCATAAACACTGGGGATGCGCAGGAGATACAATAGTTTTTTTAAATGTCCTGCGAATAAAAGGGAGGGGACAGGGGCGACGAACGACAGCAGGCCTAGTGGTGCCCACTATGTAAATCCAGCCCTGCAAATGACAGTCTGTATGGCTGTGTTCTGGTGCTTTTTCACTAGTAGAAATTACATAACGTGTGCCATAGCTAAATCTTACACAGAAAACAGTATATCAAAAGAACAACTTCTAGAAAAACAGCAGGAATGTAATACGCAATAGGAGCAACAGTAGGTTTACACACATTAGCCATACTTTTAAGTAGTCCATAGTAGTGATTGCCTGAAGGCTCCGTCCCTGGGCTCCAACTTGTATTAACAGTGTATATACGAATTTAGGAATCATATACTGCAATAATAACTGCAATTACATATTATATTGTGCGTCTACACGACATGTTTCGGGTACCAAGGCCCTTTTTCAAGTGTGAATTCCTAAATTCGTATATACACTGGTAATACACAATAGGGGGTCACCTCAGCTGTTTTAGGACTCACCCTCGCTTGCAGTGCTGGGGATTCACCTGCACCTTACATGTACAAAGTTTGGATAACTTGGTGGCCACCTATTCCTGACCTCACATGGGGCTACTACAAGCTCTCCCAATACTGCTACCACCAAGAAACACTCAGGGGGTTATCAAAGGTCTAGATCTAGAGGTTTGTGAGGTTTTTTTTATACCTGGAATTAAAATTTTCTAATTTAAGAAAAAACTCGAATAGAAAAAACTTGAATCAGTGCAGGAAAAAAATGGAATTGCTCAAATTAATCGAGTTTTTGAGTGAAACCCACCAAACAAAACTTCAAACATCATGAAGACTATTAACATCTTGAAATGGTTCAAGGGACCTTTGCCATTGACTTCTACATGGCCTGGACAGGTTTTAGCTGAGTATTTCCAGTTTTGGAGAATAATAAATCTCGAAAAAATTGAGTGTTTTGAACCCTGAAAAATTTTTATTTTGTTTTTTTAACACACAATTTTTTTTTCTTTTAAATTCGAGTTTTGATTGAAAACTATGCAAAAAACTTTTCGGGAAAACACAACTTGACCTATGATAAATAACCCTCTCAAACAAATATTTCTCCTATCCTGTCTAATGGGTACTAACATGGATGGCATTTATTAGGTTCTGTATGTCAATTTGAGTACATCTGATTAGAGGTTCTGTAATTACAGGGTAACTGGAGCCAGAAATCAGATGCTCTACCTTATTAGTATTTAAGCAGTAGCTTAATGAATCACAGAAAGGTGCAAGGGGATTTCACGGACTTGCAACGTTACCTCAGAGCAAAAGTGGTCTTATAGTATGCACAGGGTAAAGAAGGTCTTTACTGCACAGTGGTAGTGTGGGCTGTCACCTCTCCTAAAATTCTATATTGCCTAAATAGAATACTATAAGAAAATAAGTATTTGTGAATGATAAGAGTGCTTGTTAAAGGGGTTGTTCACATTTAATTTAACTTTTAGTATGAGAGTAGAGAGTGATATTCTGAGACAATTTGCAATTGGTTTTCAGCAGTCTGGCTAGTGTCCAAATTACCCTAGCAACCATGCACTCTTTTTAATACGAGACTGGAAAATGAATAGAAGAGGGCCTGAAAGATGAGCAATAAAAAAGCAATAACAACAAATTTGTAGCCTTACCAGGTATTCGTTTTTTAGATGCGGTCAGACATTGGAACTCAAGAAAGAGTCAAAAGAAGAAGGCAACAGATAATTAAAAAATTATAAAAAATGAAGGCCAAATGAAAAGTTGCTTAGAATGAGCCATTCTATAACATATTAAACGTTAAGTTAAAGGTGAACCAGCCCTTTACGTAAAATATAATAATACAGTTATTTCATACCTCCCAGCTTTCCTGTTTTTCATGGGACAGTCCCAATTTTGACAGCTCACCCGCAGTCCTGGATTGTTACTGAAATGTCCCGACTTTGATCTCCTGCACTGAACAGTCAGAAAAAAATACAATGTTTCTAAAACGTAATTGGCGTTTGGCAGAGGGTCCAGAATACGTGGCAGGTGCACTTCGATACATTTGTAACAATTGAAGAAAAGCAAAGAAGCAATGGTAACAATGTAAGATAAGCAGGACTCTTGGGGAAACTGGGACTTGCATCATAAAGGGCAATTCACCTTCATTAGCAAAACTGTAAAACACATAAAAACCACAGATATGTGTTCAAACTTTCATAACCTGCAAAATTTTGTAAAATGAAAATGGTAATTAGGGGGTGTGGCTACAAACATGGGCATGGTCAGAAAATGTTTGCCTCGCTCCAAGCAGCATCATTTTGTCCTTCTTTCCAAAATGTTGGGAGGTATGCTATTTAATAGTACAGTCAGTTATTACATTGGGTAGAAGGAGGCCCAGTGACCATTTATGCACCCAGAGTAGTGTAGTGAGAACTACACCTAATATTCCTAGGATACAGAGTCACTAAGTACTGCTTTTTTGGGGATTATGATTTTTTGGCTATGATATCATTAACATTTTTATGTATCTATATTCTCCAGAGACTGCCCTAGGTGATTAGGGACATAAGGTAACAATGTACTGTTTAGGGGAGTCACGAAAGAAGGTATGTTCCTGATAGGACTGCTAATACTAGTATTCAAGTAGACAATATGTTAAGCCTTTGTGTGTATTGCCTCATGTGCCTATTGACGTATGCATGTTTTTTCATATTAAATGGTTGAAAAGTTGCCTTAATATATGCATAAGTAATGTAAGATGTGGTCCATAGTGTGTGAGGCTCAAGGTTTGTTGTTTTCTTTTCAGTATTTTGGGCTTCCATCATTTGCGGAAAATATATTTAGAAAAGTGAGTTTATTATATGATTGTATCTACAACATTAACATGCAGGGACATTATCCACAACTACTTGCATTTCCATATATCTGTAAATCAGCCACCAACAGCCTACAAACCCTTTTCTGTTCCCATGGCTTCAAGCCAAAGCATGTGTGAGAAATGGTCTGTTTTGTCAGTAAACAGTGCTGGAGAAAGCTACAGCACCAAGTGTATATATGATCACCCATGAAAGGTTCACAATGCCAGGAACCATCGACCACACTGTCCTTGATTATGTGTGTGAAAAGGAAAATATTGATTTTATATTTAAAAATTATCAATACAGATACACAATTGGTATTTTGATTGAAACAGTGTCAGGATAAAATCCAACCATCTAAAGAAGATGATCTGCATATATATAGATGTTATCCATCCTCCTGTCAGATATGTTTCAGAATGTGGATTAAATTCAGCAGGATGTGTGATATTAGCGGTTAATTTATCAAAGGTCAAGTTTGTGAGGTTTTTTTCTACCTCAGATAAACTCACAACTGGAATGTTTGCTTATTTATGAAAAAACTAAAATGTAAAAAACTTGAATGAATGCAATTGGGGGGAAAAACTCAAATACTCAAATTGATCAAGTTATTGGCAAAGGAAGCTTGAATTGATCGCATTTTTGAGTGCAAACCACTGTAATAAACCTGGAAATCATGAAGGCTGATAACATCTTCATGGTCCAAGGAACCTCTGCGATTGACTTGGACAGGTTGTAGCTGCAGTATTTTCGGGGTTCAAGCTTTTTGCAGCTTGGGGGCATAAGAAATCACTAAAAAATTAACGTGTTTTTTTTATCCCTAAAAATTAGAGTTATTTCTGAAACTACCCTCAAAAACTTGAATTATTTGGGAAATTCCTAGATGTTAATACATTGCTTAATTGGTTTACTAGGGAATGAACAATTCTCTTAAAGGTCTTACTGAAATTTGTTTTAATTTGTTTGTTTATTTGCTTTCTTTTTTGGGAGATATGCAGTACAGAAACGGCTCTTGCTAAAATATTATTTTATTTGCATTAGTTGTTGGTTGATATGCAGTACAGAAATAAGGCCTCTTTTTTCCTCGGTTTTGCCGAAAACTTTTGTGTTTAGAGTATAGCTGGCCATACACATACCAAACAAAGTTTTATATTGGTACATGTATGGTGCTGCTCCATCGAGCACAACTGATATCCATGGACAATGCATTCTGTACAGTTTCACAAATAGGCCAGGTGACATTTTTCTTTTTTTTTTTTAGCAAGTTAGTACTGAACTGATAATAGTTAGAACTAGGGATGCACCGAATCCAGGATTCTGTTCGGGATTCAGCCAGGATTCGGTCTTTTTCAACAGGATTCGGATTCTTCTGCCCGGCCGAACCGAATCCTAATTTACATATGCAAATTAGGGACGGGAGGGAAATTGCATGACTTTTTGTCAGAAAACAAGGAAGTAATAAAATTTTCCCCTTCCCACCCCTAATCTGCATATGCAAATTAGGGTTCGGATTCGTTTCGGTATTCGGCCTAATCTTTCACGAAAAATAAGAGGGCAGCACGCCTCCTAATATTTTTAATAATGTCAATTCATGTCAGGAAATTGTAGGCCATGTTCTTGATCTTAGACAAGGAGTTTATTGGAGCTTCACATGGTATATGTAAATGCTATTTTTATTTTATTATACTTGCATGAATCATTTCTGTATTATTATAATTGTACTACTTTATGACAGAAACCAGTGATTGTGAGGCACATGTCATGTATGCCTTGCACCACCAACTTGCCAGTGAGTCAGAAGATTTCAGAGTAATTCTGTTATAGCCCAAGCTATCAGCTTGTCCAGAGGTTGCTTAATACAACATCTTTCACAAAGGATTCGTGGGTTTGGCCGAATCCAAAATAGTGGATTTGGTGCATCCCTAGTTAGAACAGCACACAAAAAATCTTACAAATATTGAAAGAAAGATCAAGACATGTATCAGTACATTAGTAACACAGAATAAATATTATGCATATTTCACTTGACATAGTTAATACCCCTTAGTGGCAGCAGGAATACAATGCAGGAGTTACTAAGGTTAGAAAAGCCATATCAGTAGTACAGGTATAGGACCTGTTATCCAAAATGCTTGGGACCTGAGGTTTTCTGGATAACGGAGCTTTCTGTAATTTGGAACTCCATACAATAAGTCTACTTAAAACTAATTTAAACATTAAATAAACCCAACAGGATTGTTTTAACTACAAGGATTAATTATATCTTAGTTTGGATCAAGTACAAATAATTCCAACAATATATTGTAAGGTCCAAATAGACCTATCCATAGTACAGGTATGGGATCTATTATCCAGACATCTGTTATCCAGAAAGCTTAGAATTATGGAATGGCTATCTCCCATAGACTCCATTTTATCCAAATAATCCAAATTTTAAAAAAGTATTTCCTTTTTCTCTGTAATAATAAAACTGTACCTTGTACTTGATCCAAACTAAGATATAATTAATCCTTATTGGAAGCAAAACCCGTCTGTTGGGTTTATTAAATGTTTTAAGGATTTTCTAGTAGACTTAAGGTATGAAGATCCAAATTACGGAAAGATCCATTATTGGGAGGACCTCAGATCCCGAGCATTCTGGATAACAGGTCCCATTCCTGTACTAATAATTCCGACAATAGATTGTAAGGTACCATAGTTTTCAAAGAGCAATACAGCACCCAATAATGGTAGAGTATTTTCCCATTATGGAGATGTAACAGTATACTTAACTGAGCGTCTGATACTTTGGGTGAAAAGCATTCATCTGACAGATGAGGAGGTGAGAAGGAGTTACAGTTTGTTTGTGTGCTTTGTACGAACAATCAGAACAATAGAACGGCAGCCATACTCTGTGTGTGTGTGTGTGGCTGTTCATCTACTCTCCATTCCTGAGAGGACATGGTACCCAGTCAGCCAGTATGGCTGCTTTTAGGGTTAGGCTAAAAGGTCACCGAACTCCCCACTTGTGAGACATCACTCTGGTTTTACTGTCTTTGTGTAGTAGTAGAATTTTTCTTTCTCAGGAAATATGCTACTAATTGATAATATATATATATGTGAGAGCCATCACTATATATATATATATATATATATATATATATATATATATATATATATATATATATATATATATATATTATAAAGTGATGGCACTCACAGTAAGGCAACAAATGGAGATAAAAAAGAAAAAAGTTTATTTTATCCAACGTTTCGGTCCCACACACGGACCTTTTTCAAGGAAACACAGTGCAGTGACAGTGTTCACAATTTATAGCCAAAGAGAGGCTATGTGATTAGAGAGCCCACCCACATTGATGACATCATCAACGAATGCACACTGTGGAATTTAAAAACACATACTGGTTATAACAATGGGCCCTGAATGTTTTTACCCTTATAAAGACCAATTCACACCATGGGGGCCCCTACATTCGGGGTCTTCAGGAGGCCAACGGAATCTGGCAACAAAGTGCCGGATACAGTAGAGGTGGGCGAGCCACTAGTGTGTATGTGTATATATATATATATATATATATATATATATATATATATATATATATATATATATATATATATATATATATACTATTTAAATAAATTATAATGTTTCAATCCCTGCTGTTTATATGCTTGACCATAATGTATCTCTTTACACCGAAACCGAAAGTAGCTGCTAGGCATTGCCTACTTATCAACGTTCTATATTCTCTTTTGTCAGTAGTCCAATAATCCTCCTTTATTTTACTGTAAATGTATTTGCCAGTGCAAAAAGATTGTGGTGTAGGCACTGAGTGGCTTATTGACCAAGTAGGGTGAAGCTGCTGTAAAGCCAATAAACAAAAGTGGATCAAATATCCCAGCTGATCTTCACTGACTTAGTTCCAGGCACATAAAAGACAGTATATATTCAGCTATAGTGAAGTACAGTATAGCCCTCACTAACAAAAAAAGAAAAGTGTATAGTGTGTTTTGTTTCTCAGGTAGTATTTTGGGTGTCTGATTAATTGCATTTAATTATTTGTTTTAGGTCTCTTAGACAAACTATTCATTTTTGTTTTAAAGCAGAAAGAAGCATTGCTTGTGCATGGATAGATAACCCAAAAAACAGATTAGGGGAATACGTTTGGAATATATGTTTGAAGCTCTGCAGTTACATTTGTAACATCTAAAAGAGAAGGAAATAAAGAGATTGCTAATAGATAAAATAAAGCTAAACAACATGCATCCATCATTTTGAACTAAGCTGGAAGAATTGTATGTTAGAGAGGCCATTCAGCTACAAGGAAGACATCAAGATTATCTGTGTCCTTGGTGTACTGCCGGGCTGGAAAAGAAGATGCTCCCTTGTTGATATTAAATCACTTTTTTTCCTTCTTAAAATAAACCATTTTGTGTGTGCCTGGGCATCTTGTGTGATGCTAGTATAATATATATTAGTATATTTCTGCAGGTATAAATGTATTTGCAAAGTTAAATCTTATAATGGCTAATTGGATGTCTTGTGTGAGCTAAGATGCAAAAATGCAGTGACAGCATGATCTTTTGGCCAAAATGATATCCTACCTGTCTGGAAGGGAAGCAACTAGAAATCTGCCAGGTAAATTTAGAAATCCCATTGTTCACGTCACATTAGGCAATTGAAATGAGTCTTTCCTGGGGGTCAGCATAGGCCAGTGTTATGATATGATCATTGATTCAGGGGCCATTACAATTACATTAAACCAATTTACTACTAATTCAGTCAAAGATCCGCTTGTTTGTAAAGGAAAATGCTGAACTTTAAGTTTCTATGGCAGAACATCTAATCTTCGTTAAGTGTTTATTTTTTTGTGTTACTGGTTCTAATTCATGCTACAGGAATACGATGTTACCTCAGCTGGCATTTAATGGCCTTCCTATGTTTCAGTCTTTCTTTTCTAATAATAGCATTAAGCACCATATTTACTAGCCAGGAGGCAACCCTAATTATCTCTTTAGTGTTTTAACAAATATACTTGTGGAAATAAGTAATTTATAATATCTAAGAAGAGGGCAGCACACCTCCTAATATTTTTAATAATGTCAGATCATGTCAGGAAATTGTAGGCCATGTTCTTGATCTTAGACAAGGAGTTTATTGGAGCTTCACATGGTCCCCCCACACACATATATGTATATGCTATTTTTATTTTATTATATTGCATGTATACTTGCATTAATCATTTCTGTATTATTATTTTTGTACTACTTTATGACAGGAACCAGTGATTGTGATGCACATGTCATGTATGCCTTGTGCCACCAACTTCCCAGTGAGTCAGAAGATTTCAGAGTAATTCTGTTATAGCCCAAGCTATCAGCTTGACCTGTCCAGAGGTTGCTTAATATAACAATATCATCGATAAAGGTGGGATTTTTGTCCAATAATCCGATAAAGTCAAGTTTTCCCAGTGACAATTCAATAAAGTTTTTGGACCATCAATCGTACGATTCAAATTGACACTCAATTTTGTCGTAACATTTTTTGCTCCGGCTTTTCTGAGAAGAATTATTGATAAATTAGTTCAATTCATGGATGGGAGTTTGGTCAACTTTGTTTTAATTAAAAAATTTGATTCATTTGAGTTTAAGTAAATAACCCCCTTAGTGTTTAGCCCGCATTGATATTATTTCTCCTGGGATATGACTGCAAAGTCTGGACATATTTGCAGTGCTAACTGTAACTGTAATCCAAAAAATATCTCCATAAACCCAGCTTGAATTAAAATATTCGCTTGGATAACTGATGGGCATTTTTCAACTCCATAGATAAAAATTCAGCATACTATTCATGTTCCAGTTGTTCAAATTAAGCTTAGCTAAAATGTTGCATGCTACAACTCCATCTGGTACTGCCAAACTCATGTTCCTCATGGATTCATTTGACAGTCTTAGCAGTGCATTCACATTCAATAATCTGTTTAGTTTACCTGTCTGCAATCTAGTGGAGCTGGAACAGAGTCAAAAGTACAGCTTTTAGAGAATAGTCTGAACCAAGAGAACCAGTGTATTATTTTCAGTATGTTTTCAGTTACAGTTATGTACAATTTAATTTGTTGTGTTTTGGTAGCCGATGATGCATAGAGTATAACAGTGCTTTATTAGCAGATTCACATAGCCATTACACATCAGCAGTAGCTTCCCTCTAACACCCCAAGCTGTATAGAAAGTACTGTGCATGCACAGCACACCTCATGTGCACAGTGACACCTACATGCCATTTGTATAAACACCACATATTACCCCTATAGTAGGAAAGCATTTGGGCAAATGTAATAAACAACAACAATGCATCTTAAAGCAATAATATACATTCATCACATAGTCCTTGGTCCATACAGGTAGTTTTCTGATTCTCTCAGTATGCCTTATAGGTTCACTTTCTTCAGGCCTATTGCAGTTGACATCAGGAGTAGGAAAATGTCCTTCATCAAATGGAGCTTCTCCAAAGTCATATTTAACAGGAGCAAGATGACTAGCATCCCATATGCGTCCATCAGACAGTTCATATGTGTATGATCCTCGCTGTCATCTCACTTCAAGTGGTGTAGTAAATTTAGATTGTCCTTATTTCATTTTTCCTGGTTTCTTAATTCTGACTAAATATCCAGGCTGAAAGTGCACTTATCTTGCACCACGTTTTCTGTCACGTTTTTCAAGCCTTGCATTTGGCTTGTTGACATTTGACAATGTCAGCAGTAGACGATTTTGTAGGCACAGTATTTTGTGGAAGTTTGATGTCTGCAACATGTAACTTAGTGCGCATCTGTTTGCCATGTAATAATTCAGCTGGAGATGATTGGGTTGTTGCATGGCTCGTTGCTCTGTAGTTTTGTAGGAACTCTGTTGTAAATACTTTCCAAGATTTCCCAGTAAGATTTGCTGTCTGTAGTGTTTCTTTCAGACATCTGTTGAAATGCTTGATTTCTCCATTTGCTTGTGGGTAATACACTGAAGATTTCATATGCACAATATTTCTCTCTCTCAGAAAGAATTCAAACTCAGATGAGACAAACTGTGGTCTGATATTAACTCCTTTGGATTACCTTCTCTGCTGAAGACTGTAGACAGAAATGTTATTACTGTAGCTGATGTTATATAAGAAACAAATGCAATTTCAGGCCATTTACTGTAATAGTCTTTCAAGGTTATAGCAAATCTGCAGTCTATATGAGCATCTGTAAAAGGACCGACAATATCAATAACAAGTTTTTCCCATGCTGAATCAGGAAATGGTACTGGCTGAAGTGGTAGTGTATGTGTGATAGCTGTTTTGTCATGATTCTGACAAGTAACACAAGAATGAATGGCAGTTACCACATCGCCATCCATTGCTGGCCACCAGTATAGTTCTTGTAGTCTTTGTTTTGTACGTACAATTCCTTGATGACTCTCATATGCAAGTTGTTTTCTCGCAAGGTCTCTGGTACCAGTAAGCGGTGAGCTCCATGGACAACATAGCCATCTACTAAGGATAGTTTATGTCTAATCCTGTAGTAAGGTTGAGTATCAGGACTGGGTTTCTTCTCAGCATTTGGCCATTTGCTTTGTAAGATGTCCGGTAGTTTTACTTGAATTGGACATGTGAGACAAGCTTGCTTAAAATCAGCAGCTGTAACTGTAGATGATAGTAAATCACTCAGTGCTACAACTTCTATGTCCTCATCCAGTGTATCAGAAGCTGCAGGTAAAGGTAAACGTGACAAACAAGCAGCAGTATCATTTTTCTCTGCATGATCAGCATGGATCTGTGTGAGAACTGCACCAACGCCATAGTCTGGAGCATCTGTAGTAACCATAGTGGGTAGTGCATGATCAAATAACGCTAGCGCTGGACTGTTCACAAATTAACTGTTTCAAAACTCTGTTGAGCAGTCTCTGACCAAACCAGGCTCAAAGTTCCACATAGTAGTGCTCTAAGTGGCTCCACAACTGAAGCATATTTGGGAATAAACTTGGAATACCATGAAGTAAGACCTAAGAAAGCTTGTAAGGTCTGAAAATCAGATGGAGTAGGTGCTTGGGTAACTGTGTTGACATGGTCAGGGTCAGGCAGTAGTCCATCTTGTGAGATTATATGACCCAGAAATTACAGCTGAGTTTGTCTGAAGTGGCATTTCGAAAGGTTCAGTTTCAGTCCTGCAGAATCAATGCATTTCAGAACATTTTTTAGGTAATTGTCATGAAGAACCATAGTTGGAGCATAGACAATTATATCATCCAAGTAGCATTGTACACCAGGTATGTCATGGAATATAGAAGACATCAGTCTTTGAAAACAACTCGGGGCTGAAGCCAGTCCAAAAGGTACACGCTTGAACCAAAACAAACCATCATGGGTGATAAATGCAGTGAGGTCTCTGCTTTCCTCATGCAGTAATACTTTATGATAAGCACTCCAGGAAGATCCAGAGTAGAAAAGAATTTTGCTCCTTGGAGTTCTGAAAATATTTCCTCTATTTGTGGCAAAGGATGATTATCCATAACAACTGCTTTATTAGGTTCACGAAGATCAACACACAATCGAATACCTCCAGTTTTCTTCATTGTTACAACAATTGGTGAAACCCATTCGGAGGATTCTGATTTTTCAATCACATCTTGCTCTACCAGTTTCTTTAGTTCTTGTGAGACAGTCTCCCTTATAGAGTAGGGCAATCGCCTCAATTTTTGGCATAATGGTTTTACATCTGGACACTGGCTGTGTGGCAGGCACTGGTGCTGTAGTAATGAGACCATCAACTAATTGTAGGTTTAATGCAGCAAAGAGATCACTTCCAAGTATAGCAGTACCCTTATTCACAATGTAAAAGTCACATTTTGCAATATTTGATTCAAATTGTACAGTCACTGGCAAGAAACTAAGCACAGGGATTGGATCATTTAAGTAACTGACCAGTCTCAGGGCAGGTGCAACAAGCGGATCTTTTGCAAAGTATTTCAAGAAAACATCCTTTGGTATTATAGAAACAGCTGAACCTGTATCAGGCATCAGGTTAATGGAGTGTCCCTTGTCAGCAGAAGCAGTATTGACATTGACAGTGCATATAAACTTGTCTGGAATAAATATGTCAGCTTTGTCCACACCTAATACTGTGACATTTGTAGTAGTGACTTCATGAACATTTTTATCAGATCTACGGCAGATCTTAGCAAAATGTCCTATTTTTTTGCATTTGTGGCACTGTACAGCTTTTGCAGGACATGTAGCATAATTTGCATAGTGTTGTGTTGAACCACAGCGAAAGCAGTATTTTTTATTTGTATTTGCTGCACAGTTTTGCACTGAATCGCTTTCCTTAGCACTGTATTTTGCCTGTGACTGTGAATTATTAGGCCACAGTGCTGAATTCACAATTACTGAGAGTTTTAGCCTTTGCAAGGGTTAAATCCTGCTCTAGGAGCAGTCTCTCTCTAATGCGTGGTGAATTCGTTTTTTCCGCTATTTGGTCTCTTAGCATCAGCGCCGGGCCAGCCTGGGCAGACACCCTAGGCAGTCGGCTGGTTGGAGCGCCCCACAGTAACACACGTGCATGAGCGAAAAACCGTGTGCGCGCTAGTGCCGGGGCCAAGCACTTACTGTGCCCAAGGCAGGACGCGCCGCTCACCACCCTCCCTCCTGCACCTCCCTCTCAGCAGTACATTAGTGGTGATGAGCGCATCATGGGAGGAGCGGGTCTGGGAAGAAGCAGGGCAAAGTATTAAGTCCTGTGCTGGTGAGCTGTTATAGAAGGGCCGGAACACAGGTAGGCAAGCAGATGGGGCACATGCCAGTGCCCCACCACCGCTGCGCCCTAGGCATGTGCCTCTTCTGCCTACCCCTAGTTCCGGCCCTGCTTAGCATTTCATCTGTTAGATTCCCAAAGTCACAGGTAACAACCAGCTCTCTCAAAGCTGCTACAAATTGTGCTGTGGATTCGCCATTACGTTGTCCACGTTGGCGGAACTTATATCTTTCAGCAACCACATTTACTCTTGGCACAAAAAGTTCTTTATAGCAGTAAATGCAGTTTCATAAGTATCATCAGCTAATAGAATATGCGCTGTCCCTCTGCTCCCAGGCAGTGAATAAGTAAAGCACGCTTTCTAGCAACAGAAATATCCCCTTGGTCAGCAGCAATAATGTAATTTTCAAACGTACGGGTCCAAGCAGTAAAAAGAATGGTAGGCTCACCAGGGTTTGGAAGAAAAGCTGCATGCTGCTGCAGAGGTAGAAGAGACATCTCGTCGCCAATTTGTTGTGTTTTGGAAGCCGGGGATGAGTAGAGGATAACAGTGCTTTTATTAGCAGATTCATGCAGCCATTACACATCAGCAGTAGCTTCCCTCTAACACCCGAAGCTGTATAGAAAGTACTGTGCATGCACAGCATTACTCATGTACACAGTGACACCTACAGGCCATTTGTATAAACACCAGAATTTGGTCCAAATAACGATTTTGGAAATAGATTTTTTTTCATTGGATCTGGTCTGATGTGGGTCAGTGGGTGGCAGTTGTTAAATTGCAATTACGCATAAAGTAGCTGGTTTGATGCAGCATAGCTAGCAAATTGCTCCTGTATTATACTCACTGCACTGAAATCCTTTAAGTTTTTGCACAGATTGCATCTATGGTCTTATATGTGCATGTAGTTTTCATCTGTTTTGCGATATACACTTTACGTTTTTTTAAACAGCATATATTATACTGTGATTACATGTGGGTTGGAATGATAGAAACATACAAGAGGTCATTTACATTCACAGTTGCAATAGTGTAAATTTCCCTGCAATCAGTTGCGCGTTAAACCCCATTCATTAAAAGTTCTTGCAAAGGGTGTTTCTTCACTTCTCTATAGTTACGCTTGGCACCCATCAGTCCCAGACTATCCTGCCTTCTCTTCTGAATCAAGCACAGTTGTGGAGCTACCGACAACTCTGAACCATGTTATAGCTCAAGCGTTCCAACATCAGCTTGCATGAATCGCCATAGCACAATTGAACCAGAATATGTCATTTGCACCAACTGCCAGAAATAGGGATGCACCGAATACACTATTTGGGATTTGGCCGATTCCATGAATCCTTGGTGAAAGATTCGGCTGAATACGAAATCCGAATCCTAATTTGCATATGCAAATTAGGGTCAGGAAAGATTAACAATCTTTTACTTGCAGAAGTACAAAGTGTAATTTTGGACACAAATCATCATCTTTTTTTTACCCCGAATAATTCATAATCAATTTACTTGCACATACGCACCACTTTGAGTTATTTTTTGAAAATCACAATATATGTTATTAATGTATATTAGTAACACTATTAATAGTATAAGCCTACACTAAGCAGCCCAAAATGCACAATAATCTAGTAACCATAGCCCAATTTGTGCAGTGTTTGAAGTCTAAGGGCACAAAGCAATACATGAAATTTCCCAGTTTCATGTATTTAGCAAAACGGCCAAAAAGAAGAAAAACTGCTTAGTTCACTGTAGAACTGAAGCTGCACAGGAAGTTTGTCATCTCTAATACTAGTAAAAGGCGATCTGTCTTTATTATGTGTGTTCTATTAACTGTTATCCTGCGGCTACGGACAAACGTCCGATTTCACTGCTCTTTTATTTCCCGTAACTGAAAGTATTGACCTATATTAGGGCTAGCATTAGTGAGGTATTTGCCTCAACCCTGTAGAGCATGAAATGCAATTACAAAAAGCTCTGCAACAGGAATTCTGACAATCCAAACAGCTACCCATTCATTTTCTTTGCAATGATACATGCACCTGAACTGTACACCTTTTAAATATAAAAAAAAGTATACAAAAAACATTATTAGTACTTTTTATTCTTCCCTCCCCCATTACTCCCCTGCTGCCCTCCCTCTCCATATCCAGTGATCTGCCACTCCCTCGTCATCCCCCATCTGCCCTCCCTCCACCGATCGTTCAAAAGTAAATATGGGTATGGGGTCTGTTATCCCGAAATCCGTTTTCCAGAAAGCTCTGAATTACAGGAAGGCCATTTCTCAAATAATCCAATTTTTTTAAAAATGATTTCCCTTTTCTCTGCAATAATAAAACTGTACCTTGTAAAGTTTAATTAATCCTTATTGGAACCAAAATCAACCTATTGGATTTATTTAATGTATAAATGATTTTTTAGTAGACTTAAGATATGAAGATCCAGATTATGGAAAGATCCGTTATCTGGAAAACACCAGGTCCCAAGCATTCTGCATAACAGGTCCCATACATGTGTAAGAATGATACTTGCTTGGGGGAGAGGGGTTGGCTGTGGTTGAGAGAGCAGGAACAGGGGCCCCTGTGGTGGGCCACCGACATCCCAATACGACCCTGAACTCACTTAGCAAGGATATAAGGGTCAGTGTAGGCCATTTATCTGCATCACAGTGTGCAAATTTGCAATATAATTGCCATGTTGTAGCGTTTTCTCCCTCATTCTAGTATAATTGTGTTTGCCAAGGGGGATGTGTCTGGTGCAGTTGTGGCCAAAGCTTTAAAATTGACAAAGTTGCAGGTGCACTTTGAAGCAAATCAGACACAATTGCACTGAAAAAAAGTCCTGTTGGTGTTATATACAGCTAGTGGCGTAACTAGATGTTATTGTGCCCCACAGCAAATTCATTTTAGGGCACCCAACATATTCAGAGGTTGTCCTATTTTACCAATATATATTGAATCTGTTCATTAATTAGAGCCTCATCTGGGCCCATATACCGCCTGCCCCCCCCTGCAGCCACAGGACCTGCTTCCTCAGTAGTTACACCCCTGTTTCCAGAAGGAGACAAGTCGCTGTGGGAACCCTGGAGTTGAAGCCTGGTTAGGAGGTGGTGGTAGCTCCAGGGTGCTCACAACAGCCTACATCAACTGAACAGGAGGCAAACAGACACTAAGCACAGATTTATGGAAATGTGCATATTGATGCGAGTGCCTGTGCTTTGTACCTTACAGTGGATTTTTACAAATGCCAACATCTTAGCTACTGGTAAATATCTGGCTTGTAGGATGTCTAGGGAATATGAAGCAGCTTTCTCTAGAAAATGTTTAAATCACTATTTTATTTGTGTGGCATTATTTTGTTGTATTGACTGTGCATTTGTTTCTGGCAGGATGAAGTTAGGCTTTCTCCTGTGCTGTCTTTGTGTCTTCACTGCCCCAAGATGCAGCGCGTCTGGTAAGTAACACTTGAAAGAATATTTATGTGAAAGAGATTTATAAGCGTTTGCCAAGACTTTGTTTGTCAGCTCAGCTCTCCTTTTAAGACTTAATCTGCACTTCTTGTTACTGGGCTGCTTTTCTGTCTACATATATGAAAATTCCTTTTGTAAAGCAAGCAAGAGCTTATGGATTCCTAGTAAATTATAGTTACTAGATTTTCAAACAAAATGTAAGAGGGCCAATGATTGATTTATTTTTTTCAATAGAGACCATGACTGATATTTTAACCATGGCCCCTCACCTTGAGAAATAATTCCAAATTCTATTTTATCATGTTAGTCAAGCAAAATAATCTATATTTATACTATAATTTATTTAAACCTTGTTTCCTTCAGCCTGGGAATTCATCATTTTAGCAAGCAGGCAGCTGCCATTTTGTGAACAATGTTATTAATGCAAGCCTTGCATCATCTCAAAATCTTATTTTTAACATGCCTTATGGTATGGAAACAGTAGTATTTCATCAGCGACATAAAGTTTATTGGATTAACAGAAAATATGAAATATGCATCATAACAAAATTAGACAGGTGCATAAATGTGGTTATCCCAACAGAGATATTACATCAATACTTAGTTGAGACTCCTTTTGCAAATGTAACAGCCTCTAGACGCCTCCTACAGCTTTTGATGAGTGCCTGGATTCTGGATGGTGGTATTTTCGTTACCCAAATTTTATCAAGCCAGTTTTTCACATTTGATTTCATACAACTGAATACTACTTCACTAGAAATCTTTGTTCAGAAAACACCCCAGTACTCAGATGTTCCTGGGAAATGAAAGACATACCACTGTTATATTTTTTGTTGAAAGTGGAGTAAATTATTATGCAGGCTGAGGGGGTTCCCAAACTTTTTCATATGACTGTACTGACTGAACTAAATGTTCAGCATCTTTATAGTAGTAATGATCCATACCTTCAGAGTTGTCACAGGAGTTTCCCATCTTGGGAAACTTGGATTTTGTTAGAAGTGTCTGCAACTTGCACATGCTCAGTGGGTTTTGGGCAGCTGTTTAGAAGTTAATCTTAGGGTTGTCGCAAATTATCATGCAGAAAATAAAGTTTGCCTGTTATATAAGCTGATGCTACAGGGCTGATTATTACTTTCTGTAATGTGAATATTTTCTAATCAGCCTAATATTGTGACAGTTATATTACATATATTCAGTACATTGTGCATCTGCCCCTAAGCTCAGTAACTGACAGCAGCACAGAGCATGAAAAGAAGTTGGGGAGCTACAGGGGCATCTTCGGGGGTACAAATCTTCACTGCTAAAGGGCTGTGATTGACTTGAGCTAGAACGGAATCCCATAACATAATGTGCAACATTTCTGCCCTACTTCTTTAGTAAAGCTTCTTCTTTAAACCAGAAATTTGGCTCTTCTAGTTCAGAGAGCACAACTGCAAATTATTAAATTATAGCTTTTTTCCAAAATAATAAAACAGTAGCTTGTACTGGTGTATAACTAAGCTGCTTAAATTCGTGTTGGGAGCAAAATAGTCTTAGTGGGAGCTGAAATTCACAAAAGCTTGCTGTTGCTGCACTGTCACTGACCTCGTACCTCGCTATTACACCCATGAAGAAACATTGCTGATTCACAAAAACTCATCACAGCCTGCAGCAAATCTTTATTTCTCCAAGCCCCATAGAGCCTGCAGGATCTGAAGAGGGTTGATAGGTGTCAACTCACTCGTGACTGACAGCATAATATATTTTTATCTCTGACACCAAAATCTAGCAAGCTGTCTGTAGTATGCACCATAAATTATTCCCTGCTCCTAAATCTTCTCAATACAAGCCTGATTATTTTCTTAGCCAGCACCAATTCTGCAACATAGGCAGGCCTGTTTCTCTAATGTGAATCTTTAAATATCATTCTTACGTAAGGATCCATTAATTTCTGTTCTGCCGGCGAATAATGGCTAGTGTTGCTCAGCTGTGTATAGGGTTAAGATGTTATTGGCAAGACTAATAGAATTGATGAGCAATCTTCAAATTGTGCTGCTCATGCTGAAAAAAACTGCTTGCGTAAGGATTCCCTAAATGAATATGTCCGATCAATGACAACAGACAGACAAGCACCAGGTGAGCATTGCGAAATAGGTCAAGGTGTTTGAATTTGACTGGCTGTGAGTCCCATTGTATAATCAGCAGGGTGCTCAAAGGATGAACCCAATTTCTCTTTATGCAGCACAGACTGTTTTTTCTTAACAACGGTGAAAGTTAGATGATGGCCTACATCTCTCGCAGGATTAGATATTCTCCAGTCAGTCTAGCCACAGCATAAATTCATCTCTTCCATGAGGTGCAGGTTTAAAGTGTAAAATAACTTTGCAAAGGTGCTGAGTGTTCCACTCTACACTCTGCATTATACCATGGTTGAGCCATTCAGATGTAATCAATATGGGTTATGTAGTAGAAAAACTTATACAAGTTTTAATTTGATTCATGGCTCATAGCAATAAAGGGATTACGAGGGTACAATTATTATTATTATTATAATGTACAGCAAATGGATGTATTCAAATGACAGTTGCATACAAAAAAAAAAGCAACCAATACAAGAGGTATAGAAGGTCCTGCTCAAAAGAGCTTACAATCTAAAACAGAATGGTTTGAGAACTGGTGATTGGGGGGGGGGTAACAGGGGCACCTATTCTTTCCATGTTACAACTTACAGTTGCTAAGCAGTAGGAAGCCTTCTATGAAGACAGAATGTGGATTCATTCTATATCCCTTCCTGAATTGCATCATTCATTTATTGACTACATTCTATAGTTAGCCAAGTTTCAAAAGGCTGTTTTATTATAATTCTATAAATCTATTGCTTTTATACAGTAAATCATGTAAACCCAGTCCACCAAGTTATGTAGGGGTGTAACGGTGTGGATCCATTACAAGCTGTGCAGTGGTACAACTATGTTATTGCCTTTACAGGGGTTTCTGAAATGTTAACCACAATTACATTTGGATGTGCCTCTTCCAGAAATGGCAACCAGAAGAGCTGTACAATACATTAATTATAAATGTAATTTTTTTTATACAGCCCCTTAAATTGGCAGTTGTAATTTTGACCATTCTAGTGTTGGCAGCATCTTTCAACATTCGTACCTACAGTATAGAGAAAGGCAACACTATTTTTTTTTTTTATGCTCTGAAGTAAATACCTGAAGTACATTTTGCTACGTAGTCATGTGCTAAAATTACTCCGAAATGTTGTTCAGCTATAAACTGAGCCATCAACATGAAACAACAGATTGCTGAGATTAGTGTGAAAGCCAGAAACCATGAAATGTCAATTGAAGAGAGAGGAAAAATAAAGCATATACGGTATATTGTGATTTTTTTTTTTGCCAGTTACACATAAAATAACTTAAGTAGAGATCTACACTTAGTAGATTGATAAAAAGAAATGAATGAAAAATGTATATACAATTTAACAATGCAGATATAGTAACTGGTGATGAGATCAATTATGACAATATGTGCATGAGCTGTGTATCATACATGCACCTATAAAGCCCTTGGCTTGGCTTCATTACCTAGCTGCCCTCGCTGCACAAATCCTTCTGAGAGATTTTTAATGCATCAAATGAAGCTTTAAAGGATACAATAGGGGAGAATACAATTTTAACACATTCAAATAAAATGCCAGGAATTTCTGTGGTTTCAGGGACTGTCTTTTCTTTAAAAGAGCAGAATCCCCCTTCCCTTATGGTCCTCCCATCATCTAGGGAAAGACATAGAGGAAGCATAAAATAAATGAATAAAAAGCTGTATTGTTTTTTGCTTGGGGATAATCGGCGGATAACATAACTGTAAACGCAGATGCTTGGTCTCTTTTGTCCGTGTTTTGCCATAGACTCCTTCAGATCATATTCTAGCTATTATAGTGTATCCTGTTGGGGGTGACAATAATTCTGAGAGGGCAGGTTTCATTGATGTGTTTGTAGAAATATAATTTCCTGGGTCTCTAGTAGTGATTCGTCTAACAACAACTGGACTTGGAAATGTTTCATCACTCATCTGATGTAATATATTTTACATGCGGCAATTCCAACTAATGTGATGGGGCAGGTATTGTCGGGGTGCTTCATAGCCCATTGGTGAGGAGATTTTCTTTCATGGAAACAGTGGATAGCTTTGAACATGTTCAAGAGAACCACATAGTTAAATGTAATATGTATGGAATGGCCTGTTCCATGCAATATAGCCATTTATCAAACACAATTTAATTTGTGCCATGCAATATGGCCATTTATCAAACACAATTTAATTTTAAAGTCCAAATAAAGCACATGTCTATTGTTATAAAAGTGGATTGTAACTTTTAAGTTAACTTTTAGTATGTTATAGAATTTCCTTTTCTAAGTTTTTTATCAATTGGTTGTAATTGTTGATAGTTTTTATTTTTTTTTTAAACTGTCCTGGTCTTTGTGTCTTCTCTCTTTCAACTTTCAGAAATGAGTCACTGGCCCCAGCAGCCGCAAAGCTATTGATCTGTGAGGCTATAATTGTATTGTTATTGTTACTTTTTATTACTAAGGGTAAATTATTATTACTAGGGTAAATTGGACCCTAGGAACCTGAAAGCTGTAAAACACAGAGATAAATTATTTTAAAACCCTAAAAAATTAAGACCAATTGCAAATTGTCTCTGAATATCACTGTCTACATCAGGAGTGCCCATACTTTACTTATGCGAGTTCTACTTTTAGTGATGTTGTCCCATTATGATCTGCATCCATAAAAGCATTGTTAGCATTCTGTTCCATGGAAATATTATTTAAATATTAATGTGTGAGAAAATGTATATTGCTATATTTAACAAACAACTATTTCTTATATTACCATAACATAATAAATATCTGAATGAAAATCATGAAATAGAAGGGTGATCTAGACAAGCTGTTTGCGATCTACTGATCACCAGCTAAAGGTCTACTGGTAGATCCAGATCTACCTTTTGGGCAACCCTGGTCTACATCATACCAAAAGTTAATTTAAAGATGAACTGCACCTTTAAGATTAAACCACAGGGTTGCTGTGCTTCTTCCGACAGCCAGAAGCCATATGACCTATGTTTAGAACCCCATCCTACTCAACCCTAAATTGTATTCAATGTTTTTATGATATGACCTTATTTTGGGGGGGCATAGTATAGGTGCAATAGAGCACTCAGTGTACATGCACTTTAAGCACCCTTGTGTGCACTATGCCATGGGGGTTGGATAAGGAAGGCCACAGTGGAAGGTAGAGTTTGAAATGTAAGGTAGAGTTACATGGTTTGTAATACCATTGTGAAACAGGGCTGCTAGACCTAGTATGGGGACAGTTGCTCCATGTCATGCATACAGTAAAGATAGATAGGTCATATTTATTCTGGTGCGTAATTGCCCTTTAAAAATACATGCGTAACAATACCCCTTAAAAAATCTGCAGGGCATAAATATTGTCTTTGTGTTGATGTTCTTGTTTACTTGTGTTATCCTACTTTGTTGTTTATTGTGATGGCAAAGCCTTTCTAATTGGCACAACACAGTTTATCAAAATTGATGGAGGAATGTGCTAATTATGTGCAAAGAAAAAGGATCTAAGAGAGGCATACCTGTATATAACTTGCCTGAATGCTTTGCCTTTTTCATAATATCTGCAAACACTTGCAGGTTCAATCTAGAAAGTAATTTCCTAACATTTAAATTGGAGAAAATGCTTTAAATATAGAGCACAAAATTTCAGTTCAGTGGAGATTGTAATTGGCTAAACTTTATTCATAGACTTGGTGATTTCAAGTAAATTGATTGGTCACATTAGACAGATTTTAATTAGCTTAAGAGATGGTGAAGCTCAAACCAAGTCCTACTAATAAGCATGCTCCGGTACAAAGGTCACTTTACTTTGTTCTTCCTCTGATACACAGCATCAAAACAATGTATTTATCTGCAAGAAGAAAACACCAAACTAAACACTTCCCAAAGATTCAGACCATTCCTCATTTGGTCTGCTGCCTCGGAAATGTCAGGGCGCAGACAACTGTACCCATCTATCATTACGATGTTCCTGCCGAATGGCAATGTAAGCCATTAAATGTCTCTCTTATGAGAATGACGCATCTACCAACCCACGTTCATTATGATGTTATTATAACACAATCAAATGACTTTGAATTTGTTGATTCTATTCCAAAATTCAAAGGGAGTAGAAGGTTCTCGGGTTTCATAAAATATTAAAAAGTCATGCTAGTCTGAAATACTAATAGACAAGAACACAGTGTTTAATTAGAATTCTAAAGAACTGCTTTTAAGGAGAAATATCTGAACAAAATAAAGTGAAGATTAAGCCACTGATCTATAATTACTCAGTCCCCATAGAAGATTAATGTAATTCTGATGTAATACTAAACTAGGCAGTTTATCTTTCTGCCTGAAGATGAGTTTAACTGTTAATAAACTTTCTGATGTGCAAAGAATCACATTTTGTGGCTATTCTACCTTCAGATGTTTGAATTTGGGCACGTTGAATAGAAAAATGGCATCCAATTGTAAAAATAAAAAGGAGACCTATAGAAAGTTTGAACAAATTTAAATGCATTTGGTCTGCTTAACCTTAACTAGTAAGTATTGACATTTTTTGAACATGCAAGTTGGGATTAATGTGTATGGGCACAAGTTGTAGTATTGCATTCAAAAGAATGCCCAAATTTGCACTTCTGTTCGTGGATTGACCTTTTTTATTTCTCCCTTTGAAAAATATGCCCAGCAGCAAATTTTTTTTATATCATCAATGCCTTTCCCATATATGTGAGTCTAAGGCAAAATAGAGTTATAAGCAATTATCCCTAATCCACCTTGTATAATAACAAGGATGGTCCAGCTCATCATGATTATTGTTTTGGACTGTTCTAAAATTACTAGTAATAAAGGTTACTTTGATATACCTGCATCAATATTGCTCAATGAAGTCTAGACCCAAATGGTACCACTTTCATGTATATTCATTATTGCATAACGATTTTGCCTAGGCATCCTGAGGCAATTTTGTCAGCCATCTTGCCAAAGTAGAGAATGTTAATGAGATAAAAGAGCATGTTTATAATGATAGGCAAGGTGCAAAAACTGGCACAACCCAATACGTTTTTTTTTTTCAAGAATACACAATGTTTTTTCAACTCTCCAGGTTGATTGTGCCCAATTCCATCTGTGTGCACCACAGTTATATAAGCAATAATGAGACTTATAATGAAACCCTTTTGCATTTGCCTTAAGATAGCTAAAATTATTTGGTTGGGAAATTTGGCCAATTTGACATACTGCTTGCTGTTTTGGGCAAGTATGATAAATCATGGGACCATTCAGGCTGATAATCTTGTAGCCCTGGTGGATTGAGGATTAATGACTTTTAAGGAAAATTTTAATTGGTCTGCCAAAAGTAAATGAAAATGAGCCACATCTCTGAGGCTCTTCTTTGCTTTTTGCTGTTCTGATTGTTTGGTCCATAGGTTGAACCTGTGAATAACCACCTTAAATGAGAACTAAACCCTAAAAATGACTGGCTAACAATGCCATATTTTATATACAGCACTTATTGCACCAGTCTGAAGTTTCAGCTTCTCAACAGCAACAATGATCCAGGTCATCAAACTTGTCACTGGGGGTCACCATCTTGGAAAGCGTCTGTTGAGAAGCTGAGCTTAGTGGTCATCGCTAATTATCAAGCAGAAAATGAGGCTGGCCTGTAATATAAGCTGATGCTACAGGGCTGATTATTAACTGGTGATGCTAGTTGCACTGGAATCTGTGCTGCCATGTAGTAATTATCTGTATTAATTACTGATCAGCCTTATATTTTGACATTTCTATTCTGAATAAACAGTATATTGTGAGTAGGTCCTTAAGCTCAGTTAGTGACAGCAGCACAGAGCATGTGCAGTGAATCAGCAGAAGATTGGGAGCTACCGGGGCATTTTAGGGGGCACAGATCTTTACTGCTAAATGGCTGTGGTTGCTTTGGGCTGGTACAGAAGCCCAAAATACAATGTACATTTCTTGACTACTTCTTTAGTTAAGCTCTAGTTTTTCTTTAAGGCAGGTTTACTATAAACACAACTGACTCAAGGGTGCAGAATGCTTCTGGCCAGGAGCATGAGTATAGCATTTGGTGCCAACCAGTAATAAGTGAGCCCTATGTATTGCCACCACATTCATCACTTGCCTAAATCTGAAGTTTTCAAACAGTGTCAAAAGTGATATGATTTAAATTGTAAGACCAAACTTTTGTGTACACTCTCTTCTTAGTATTCTTCTGACTATCAGTTGAGGGACATTGTGAACAACCTCTACATGTTTTCCGGTCGAAACCTGTCACTTCTAGGTGGATTCCACTGAAGTAAATGACTGGCTGAATAGCCTTATTTGGTGTTTCTCTGCCAGCTGAGAAATAGCTGTACTGTACTGTAAGTGGAGCTCAGCTTTGACATGAAGAAGGACTTCATGTTTGAATATACAAATGCTCCCAGATTGCGGGACCTGATCACACGCAGTTGTACTGCCATTAATTGAAATGCCTCAGTATTTTAAACTTTTAAGCTCTGGGTTTTGGTTCCTTTTAAATGACTTGATTAGTCAGTTGACTTTCAACCTCTCATTAAATAAATGGTTTGTGGAGGCATATTTGTGTCTGTGTAGGAAGGTTTCTGTCTGTGTGTTGAACCTCCAGACACCAGATTTAATTTCAGAGTAATTAAAAAATGTTGTAAGTGACCACATTGCTGTATGTGGGTGGAAAGCTTTATGCAGTATACAATACAGCCATCTGTGTTAATAAACTGATGTCCACGTCTGCTCTTTATTAAACAAACTCAAGATAAAATTTTCATCTGAATAATCTGAATTTGCTATCAGTTTATGAAAAAAAACAATTATCAGTTTATCCAATAAGAGATTCTAAAACAACTGGACTTGCTGAGTAATCATTGAAGAAGTTTCACTACTAATCCAAGCAGCTTCTTCAGTTCAACTGACTGGTGTGGGAAGGCCTCGGTATATAAACTCTTCCAATAATCCAATCACAACGGCACACTGCAACTCTTCAGAGAGGTGACATCTGAAACTAATAGAGGTTTTGATTGCTCTGTAGTAACTGTGATAGGATTACCAATGTGTCATGCAACATGCAACTAGAAACAGGTGTTGAATGGGTGTGTGAAGTGTTCTGAAATTGTCGGGGTACAGATGTTAGAACAGTATTGTATGTAGCAGACAGGTGGAGTCAAAGGCCAAACCTCTGTTCAGGGATGGTTTCTCTACCTTGACATTAATCGCCTCTTTCATGCCTCGTTCAAACCAGCGGTTCTTTTTCCAAGATTTGGACATTGCTATCTTCAAAGGAGTGTCCCTTGTCTTTTAGGTGTAGAAAGACAGCAGAGTCTTGCCCTGTAAAGTTTGCCCTCCTATGCTGAGCCATTCACTTGGTGAGCAGTTGTTTTGTCTCCCCAATGTATAAGGCAGTGCACTCCTTACTACACTGGACTTCATATACCACATTGCTTTGTTTTTCTTTAAGTGTTGGATCCTTTGGGTGTACCAGTTTTTGTCTCAATGTGTTGCTAGGTTTGAAAATCTTCATAGTCATTATCAGTTTAGTAATTAAAGGAGAATTCAACCCTTAACTAAAATAAACCCTACCCTAAGTAGACCCCCCTCCCTCCTCCCCCCCGGAAATGCCCCTTACTTTTTACTTACCCCTCGGTGCAGATTCAGGGATCACAGTTCATGGCAGCCATCTTTCAGGTCTTCGTGTCTTCTTCTGGCGCTTCAGCAATTTCCGTTCATTTCGTCGCATGTCCAGTTGTCGCAAACCAGGAAATTGCTCGAACTGCCCATGTGCCTCTTCGCCGGTCTCAGTCTCAGATTATCGAAGACCCAGAAGACGGCTGCCATGAACTGCAACCCCTCAATCTGCACCGAGGGGTAAGAAAAAGGTAGGGGCATTTCCCCCAGTGGCAGCTAGGCTGGGGTGGAGTGAGGGGGGTCTACGTAGGGTAGGGGGCAGGGGTTTTTTTTAGTTAAGGGTTGAATTCTCCTTTAAAGATATATTGGTTGACTGGACCATCGGGGGACCAAAGGGCTCAGTATTTCTCCATGCATGGCCACAGTAGTGGGTTAATCCTGCTGATTCCTGTTAAGCTTCTTTATGTTTCTTACTCATCAATTTAAATGTGATGGAAAAATATTGATCGCATCTTCTTTTTTAATTCTAGAGTAGGATAATGGAAATGCTCCAGGTGTTCTTCATATTGACAAAAACAGCACGGAAGCAGCATTTCTGCATTTTGCTTACTCATCTAAATGAATATGCTTCAATTAACCTAAAGGAAAGAATAAACACTTTTTCCTATATTTTTATCTCCTGATAACAATACGTTTTAAGGTGGCCATACACGGGCCGATAAAAGCTGCCGACAGACCGTGTCGGCAGCTTATTGGCCCGTGTATGGGGGCCCCCGACGGGCTTCCCCGATCGAGATCTGGCCGAAAGTCGGCCAGATCTCGATCGGATGGGATTAAAAATCCCGTCGGATCGCGGCCGCATCTGTTCGTTGATGCGGTCCCGCGATCCGACCGCCCGTTTGGCGAACGCTAGGATCCGATCGTTGGGCCCTGGGGCCCACGATCGGATCAGCCCGATATTGCCCACCTCAAGGTGGGCATATCGGAGGGAGATCCGCTCGTTTGGCGACATCGCCAAACGAGCGGATCTATCCGTGTATGGCCACCTTTAGTCTTGGTATACTTGGTATATTTTAGAAGCAGACAAAACAGTAATCACTTGTGTAATCATTATGGTGCCGTAATGTTATGAGTTATAATAATGGCTTTGTTATTCAGACATTTTAACTAAATTCTGTACTCTCAATACCCTTTATGCTACAAGTTCCATTTTTAAGTGAATGGTTCCTAAATGTTTATTGTGTGATCAAGGGCATCAGGCAGGTGGGGAAATCTTTCCCTGGCTTAGAGAGGCCCTTGCCTTGTGTAATCTTCTAGTGCCAGTCAAGGATGTTATGACTTTCCCTTGGAGTCAGGAGAAATCTGGCACTTCCAGAGTTTCAGTATTAAGTCCACAGCAGGTTCAGTTACATAGTTATAGTAATGCCTCTGAATGTCAACATGGGGCTTGGCATTCAAAATACATGCACAAAGCTAAACTAAATTCAGTTTCATTTATTATTACATGGATCTTTCCCCAGCTGCTCTGATAAATAGCACCTGTTGTCATACTGTGTTATTTATCATACAGATATGCTGCAAAAAACATCAAAACTGGTGTGATTTGTGTTTTCCCAGAACCTCCATTTGAACATCTATGAAAAAAACTAGCTATCATTACACTTGCTCAAATGACATAGACTTTCAAATACAATGCTGTAATGGAACTACTATAAATCTTAATTTCTAAAGTTCTAAATGTACTACTACAGTATATCTGCTTTTTTTTTATTTTTTGGTTACTGATATCAGTGACCCCCTACAACCAGTTAGTTGTATCAGTTGGAGACTGAAATTTGGCCGAATAGAAATGCTAATAATTCATATACAATAAAGAGGAAAGGTCAGTTGTTAAAATGTTTAATATCAGGTATTGTTAGGTTTATACAGATATGGAATCTGTTATCCATAAACCCCATTAACCAGAATTCTCCTAAAGACAGCAATGTCATTTTCAATAAAACCCTATTAATTCAAACAATGCTTATTTTATTCGGTGATTTCCTTTTTCCCCGTAATAAAAACATGATAACTTGCACATCATGGCAATTAAGCTGCATTAATTAATGCTGATGACAAAGCAATCAGTCTGGGTATTTTAATGTTTAAATGTTATTTAGTAGCGCTAAGGTATTCTGATCCATCCATATCACAGAAAGACCCCTTATCTGGAAAACCTCAGGTATTCCAGACAAGAATAGTCCCATACATGTACAGAGCCAACAAACTCTGCAGAGTTCTACAGAGATTATATATCATTAACATCAGTCCCCCAGTGGAGCTTACAGTTTTAGGTTTGTATCAAATACACATATTATAGTTATGTTTTAACTGGAGACAATTAACCTACAAATAACTGGTTTGTTAATACAGAGAGAAATGTGTTTTTTTACCATCTCTACTTTTTTTTTTTGCATGTGTTCCTATTGTTTCTTTAGGGTCTTTCTTCCCATGTAACTTGATATATTTTCAGCTATGCAGCATGATTTTATAGTTTCTTTTCTTAGATTCTGTTATTATAAGGTGAGGTAGAGTTTGCTTTTCTATTTACACTTGCTTTTGCCATGTATTTTCTAGCAGTTTATCAAAAGGAGAAAAATAGGGACGTGAAGATGAAAATGCATGGAAAATGGCATCAATTCATATCCCTCTGGAATTAAGCTGCTTTCCTCTGGCAATATGACTTCTCAGCTTTTCACTTTATAACTGGTTCACTGTCAAGTGTAACCTTATAAAATGTGTTGTTTTGGTTACTAAAGATATAGGGAAAAATGTACCTTCCATTTGTAAAGAAGATGGATATTACTTGTCACTAAGGATTCCATAACCAGCCATAACCATTTAAAGAGAATAGTCCAGGGTAGGGTGCATTAAAACAGGCAATATAGTGTATTTATACAGACTCTGAGGTGATTTACAATATCCTCACATTTTACAACATGAAGTATATTATTTCTTATGTTATCTGACACAAATAACATAACTAAGCACCAGTTATAAACAGTGAAAGCTTAAAGTACAATTTATATATTGAATAAAGTACCCCCGCTTGTAAAATATAAGGCCAAGTTTTTTTTATACAGATCACAGACCTCCAAGGTAACGTCTAATATCCTTATATTTTGCAACAGGGGTACTTTATTTATTATAATACACAAGTTTCAGTGAGTCATATGACAGAAATGACATCACTATGCTCCGATTATAACCCATGACATCACTAAGCTCCATTTATAAGGATATCATTTACAGGATATCCATGGCTCTTGTGTATGATAATGAAATATTTTAAAGGATATTTAAGCAAACTTCAAGTTTTATCTGCAGGGTTATTTGCAAAAGCAGCAACAGTGATTTTTACATTGCCTTCAAACATAAGCCAATTGCCCTTAGACAAGCAAGCTGTACTCCGTGCAGCCATTAGCATTCTGTCAGTGACAACCAGTCTGTCTTATTAACGATTACATGTAGCTGTGGCTACACATGAATCAAGCAGCTTGGATGTGACACCCAGAGGCTTAGCAGTGCACTAAACACCATCAGCATCATTTGTCTATGACACTTGAGAATGAACTGCTGTCTTCTTCCGTCTGTGCCACTCACTGTCCTGGGAATCGCCGGGGATGTTGGATAATGGAAAATTGTCAATAGCAGTGCAGTAGAATGGAAGTATTGCTCTGTCCCCAGAGAGGCTATTCTGCTAAGTGAACTCCCGCACACTTACAAAATAATTTCCCTGCATTTGGACGATAGATAGTGGTTTATGTGACAGAATAGTTTGACATTTATTCATTGGGAGATGATTATGTGTATATTTGTAAAAGAATAGTAGTGCACTCCTTGGACATTCTCTTTTTAAAAAAAGTATTGCACCATGCCAGAAAATTGATGTTCTGGCTCTTCAGATTTTGAGAAAGGCTCTAGGCAAGAGCTGAAACAGTAATTTTCTGGCATAAAACATGAAAATATATAATATAAATTAAATATAATAAACCTGTCACATGGTTTCTTATTGTCACCACAGATGTTACAAAAATGCCTGGTGAAACTGGCTCACTGCCTTGCTTGAATTTATAGCGACTTTCTGTGAGGTTTTTTAATAATAGCTCCTTCTCATGGGTGTTGATGGCCAGTATAAAACAATACAAGGGCTAATGTATCTACAGAATCTGGTGATAAACATTTTGTATATGAATGTCCTTGGATAATGTTTATTTTCTATATTTTGTTGATCTGGTGTCATTGGAATTCTAATTGAACTGTGGGTCTCATGAGAAACCATAAACTTATGCTATTTGCTGCCTTGCAGAGTATAATTTTGCACAGAAGAGCACAAAAATTGGCTGTGAGTTCCAATATTCATACAGATAGCTTTGCTTTGGTATTATTTGGTATTATTATTTGGTATTTTGCTTTGGGTTTGTTCTTTGGGAAAATCTAGAGTAGCATAAAAGCAACCACAGAAATTATTATTATTATCATCACATATTTATAAAGCGCCAACGTGTTGCTCAGGGAAGTTCTATGACCATGTAAAGGCATATAAAGCAAGTGTCTTTGAACATGCGTCTAAGAACTTGTAGGTGATAGCATCCTCATATTTAACAACAGTGAGTCAGTTTATTTTTATAGAAAACAAGTTTGTGAGTTGTCTTACATAGATTATATCACTTAGCCAATAATAATGATGACTTTACTAAACACCATTTATAAGAGTATATTACAGTTAAGCCAAAGTTTTGTGTACTTTATATAATTATAAATACCTACCTACAGTACCAGATGGAGGTGTCACTCATAATGTTACCCAAGGTCTCAATGAAGATAAATCTGATAAATGTTAAGCACTATAGAGAGATATTGACTACATGCTCCAGTCTTATTGAGTGTCTGCAAGAATGGCGATGGTTTAATAAACGTGGAATATCTAAGGTTATGTTAACTCTCAGTCCATTATTTAATAGAGCCCGTAGTTATGATGTTTTTCTTTTTTTATTTGCTGTGGGTTTTTGTAGTTGAAATATAGGGATAAGATAAGGGTTTCTCTTAGCATTATAAGTATATCTATCTATTCATCTGTATATGAATGCAAGCGTTTATTTTCTTTTTGTTTCCCAGTAAAAAGATTTCATCATTTATTAGAATCTTCCCATTTCATCCCTCAACAAATGTCAGTTAACCTCTAATGTTCCCCCTGCAGAAACAATATTAGTACAGTACTGTAAATGGCATACTCTGACCCTTTCTACACACTGCAATTCTCAGTGGCATTTTTACAATGTTCTGGACACTGGCTTGAGCTCAAGGTTCACCAGCTGCAAGGCAACTGACTTTGCTGCCCACTGTATGCTGAAAGTGATGATTTGCAATGAGTTTAATCTGCAGAGAAATCTTACTCCAATTCTGAAGTGATGTCTCTGCACAGTGGGTAATGTACAATGTACTTAAGCAGTTGACATGGCTGTCACAGCATTTGTAGAAACCTATAGTGTATTACAAAATGTGTACCCCTTACTGTTTTTTAGCAAACCTATCTGCAAGTCATGTTTTTGTAAACTGATAAATACGTTTATAAAAAAAATAAATTTTCCCTTTTGTTTTTGTACAATGTAGGCCACTTTAATACATTTTATAGAACAACTCTAGTCTAAGCTCTTATACAAAGTTGCAGAGTTGTTCAGTTAGTGGTCAATAAATCAGCATTGTAACCTGCAACGTAGTGGTAATGTGGTAATTCTGGGAATAAAGGCATAACGTCTGTGATGTCTAGATGTGATCTGTTTTTATCCCTAGAGCGATGTGATGATTGGGGAGTGGACACTATGAAGTTAATCCAGGCATATGAAGGAGAACCTGCCCGCATTCGATGCCCTCTTTTCCAGGACCTTTTAAAATATAATTATAGCACAGCACATTCAGCGGGTCTGACCCTAATGTGGTATTGGACAGGCCAAGGGAAGGACCTTGAAGAGCCTGTCAACATCCGTCTTCCAAACAACAGAATCATCAAAGACAAGGACACACTATGGTTCCGGCCTGCTATCATCAGTGACACAGGAAACTACACCTGCATGCTTAGGTATATTTTATGGCGTGTTATAAAGAAATATATTGCATTATTTAACTGAATCGAAATACAACATTCTTTCATGTATCTGTCTTGTCTTTTATGTAAACCATATACGACAGCAAAGTTGCTGAAGAGAATGCATTTTGTGATATGAGAGGTTAACAATAGTAAAATAGAAAGGAAGTGGGGTCATGCATATACTATAAATAATAACAAATGCAGGAATACAGCCTTCATACTGTAATATAAAAACATACAATTTAATTGGAGTGTTTTAAGCCACCCTGCTTGTTTTTCTGTGGAGATTACATAGATAATAAAATATAGGGGTTGAGGGTTTTTTTTTGTAGCTGCTCTTTAAAAGCTCTTGCGCAAAAGTCACCATGGACAGGTTTAGCAGGTTTGACAAGGGTAAGCGCAGTACAGGTATGGGACCTATTATCCAGAATATGGAACCTAATGTCCAGAATACTCGGCACCTGGCGTTTTCCAGATAAGGGGTCTTTCCATAGTTTCGATTTCCATAAATTGTCTGCTAAAAAAACATTTAACCATTAATTAAACCCAATCAAACCCCAATACATTGTTTTGAAAGAGTGTAAAATCCTTTTTTTATTGTAATTGTATTTCATTTTTTTAATGCAAACAAGTACGCAAGTGCAGACTTGAAATCAATAGTTATGTGCATTATGTATGGCACAGATACACTGAAGGCATATCAATTGCATTGAATCAGAACACATCGAATCAGACTCACAACTGTACTTTTTCTCCATAGTTTAGCAATGAATTCAATCTCCATCCTTTTTCTAAATCAAGTTAAAGTGGGAAACTTTCCAAAATAAGCACTTTAAAATACTATTTAAAAATGAGGTTTTATTAGGAAGGAAAGTCTGCATTTACCAAAAAATACATTTAGGCTCTCTCTGAAGATGGGGGTCACAGACTCGTTTCTCCACTATATTAATGCAGAGCTACTGTGCATGACTCGTCCTGACGTCACGGACCAACAGCCAATAGGATTTTTCCTGTGCTAGTGAATGAGTGTGGCCCAGGCACTGATCTTACAGAAGAATTTTACATACTGCCAATCTTTGTAGCCTTGCTTAATGTAAGCGCTGACTAATTATTGCTAGTATTCAAATGATCCATTTTTAATAACAATAATGTATTTGGAAAAGTACCTCTTTCTCTAATTTTTTGTTACAAATATATAATTGGTCATATGTTTTAGGCTTGCACTTTCCTGCATTTCTTTTGAAAACTGTCTTCCAACCTCCTTGAACCCTTACAGTATATGAAGGAGCACTACAATTCCCACTCTATCTATGAAAGAGGCTATCTGGGTGCACTTCAGCAACTTCTCATCTGTTCTTGGAAATGCATTTTAAATGTGCTTTGGTTTTTTTTCAGCAACCCACAGAGCAATGCTATAAATTAATTCTGCCTCTGAGAGCTTTGGTTCTGAGCGGTGTTTAGAATGTGTAAGTCCATAAGGAATCAAGCCTAAATTAGCAGGGATGCTAAGAGCAATATGTGTACAATGGCTGACAGCAAGCCTTGAATATACTGCTGTTTGATCAAGAGAGCCTTAAAGCTCTGCCTTTGGTTAAATGCAGAACAGGTTTTGAATTATTTTTAAAAAATATTTTTTGTCTTTAAATGAAAATGAAGTTATGGGCCTTAATTTCCAGCACACCATAATATAGCAATGTCCAGAATTATTGTACTACAAGCAGGTAGTTATGGGAGTTGTAATAACAGCAAGGACAATACATCCTCAATATTTTTAATCTTTACAAATGTTACTTACTCCTTTAAATAAACAGTTTGGGCACAAATGATAGAGGCTTGACTTGTCTTATAATTGTTACAGTATTGTAACATCTTGCTGGTGCTGGTTCTCTTGCAAGGTGACCATGATAAGAAAATCACATTTTACAAATTATTTTTATTAGAGGCCAAAAAAAGGAGGATTACAATATATATTGATTAAAAGTAAAATGGGTATATGTTATAAGAGACACAATGTTATCCCAGGAGCAGTATCTCATAGCAACCAATCAGCAGGTAGCATTGACTGGTCACCTATGTAAAAGCAAACATTGTATTGGTTGTTTTGGATTACTGCTTTCTGGATAATGGGTTTCCTGATAAGGGAGCCCTATGTATAGTAAGCTTGTAAGTATCTGCAAATTATGATGCAGTT
Source organism: Xenopus laevis (assembly GCF_017654675.1). NCBI lineage: Eukaryota > Metazoa > Chordata > Amphibia > Anura > Pipidae > Xenopus > Xenopus laevis. The sequence goes on from NC_054379.1 coordinate 111,313,607, forward strand.
TAGCTGTCACCAAACTAGGATGAATAGAGGTGTGATAGAACAGTGTAAATAATCAAAACACATAATAGCAGCAAAATAGATTTTCTCCTAGTCTGATTTGCTGTTTGCCAAACATTTTTATTTCCCTTGATTTATTTGGTATTCTCCTATGCCATCACACAAGGAACATTTGATGATATAAATGATCATATCTACTTTATTTTTTCAGAAACACATCGTTTTGCAGCAGAGTTGCGTTTCCCCTGGAAGTTGTACAAAAGGATGCAGATTCTTGTGTTAGTCAAGCTGTGAAACCAGAATTAGTGGAGCTTCCTTTAGAGCACATAGAGCAGCTCCCGTGTCCAGACACTGACGGCTTCTTTCCTGTAAATGTGACTCCTTCTGTAACATGGTACAAGGTAGGAGAATGTGTTTCTGAAGCTAATGGTGCGTACACTAATAGCAGCATCTTAGCCCTCTGCACTCTCTCTTTCTCTCTCTCTCTCTGGATAGATAGATAGACAGTAGCTGATGCCACCAAACACAAACAAGTAACCAGACAATGTTTTAATTCATATATAAGATTTATATTCATTAATGTACTCAGCCTAAGATGAGGCAGTGCAGTCATATAGTATTGCAATTAACTGTAATGCCCATATCTCTATGTTTTCTGTGCAGTCCTTAAGTTTAAAGGCGCTATAAAAACAAAACAGGTATTTATAGCTTTTTACAAAGAATGCTAGATTTATTTTATAGATGTCACAACTGGCTTAATAAGTAACCAACCAGTTGCATAAGAATAAGGCAACAAGGAAGTAGGTCAATAGTTTGTAGCTGGAAATGATGACATGAGTGTTATATAGCAACAAAATAAATAGAGCAATGCATGCACCAACTGAAAAGCAATTAAGGAACAGTAACACCAAAAACCGAAAGTTTATCAAAGTAATTAAAAAATAATATAATGTTAACCTGCCCTGATAAAAGCTGCGTGTTTGCTTCAGAAAGTCTGCTATAGTTTATAGAAATACGCTGATGTGTAGCCACGGGGGCAGTCATTCAACCTGGAAAAAAGGAGAAAATGCATAGGTTACATAGCAGATAACAGATAAAAACACCATTATATTCTACAGCATACCTCCCAACTGTCCCTTTTTTGGAGGGACAGTCCCTCTTTTGACAGCTCAACCTGCAGTCCCTCATTTGTACTGGAAAGTCCCTATTTTCTCTGCACTGAACAGCCAGAAAAAGAAACAAAGTTTCTAACTCAATTGGCTTTTAGAGCACAGAACATCTAACAGGTGCAAATAAGATACTTTGTAACAATTTTGAGACACAAAAGAACAGACAAAGAACAAAGAACAGTTTAGATAAGGAGAAATATTTTCAAACTTTCATAACCTGCTAAATTTTGTAAAATGAACATGGTAGTTGGGGGTGTGGCCACAGAAATGGGCGTGGTCAAAACAATTTGCTACTCTACGTGCGAAAAAAACATTTTGTCCCTCTTTTTACATTACAAAATGTTGGGAGGTATGTTCTACAGGGTTTATCTGTTATCTGCTTTGTAACCTGTGCCCTTTCTCTTTTTTTCCAGTTTGAATGGCTGCCCTGTGGCTACACAGCAGCTTATTTATATAGTCTTTCTGAAGTAAACACACAGCTTGTACCAGTGCAGGGCAACAGTATATTACATATTAATTACTATACAACACATTTTATTTCTTGCTGTTACTGTTCTTTTAACTATAAATACCATATGCCAGAGATAAAAAAAGAATAGATACCCCACACATAATATGATATCATATATAAAATAAAAATCACCATAGAGGTAGATAACAAGCTTTGAACTTTAGAATAAAGGAGGCCCTTGGGAGGCCAATTAAGAAATAGCCAGCACTACATTCAGACATTTCATTCACACTAACCAGAGTCCATGGGGAACATACAGACTAAGGCAAGAACTCCTAGAATATTTCATGCACGTTCTCACATGCCATAAGTCAGTATTCACTGTGTCTTGTATACAGTATATATATATATATATATATATATATAGTGGCACAACTAATTAATAGAACATGAGGGAATTTCAACCCAAAAAATATTTTTTTGCCTTATAAAAGAAAACCTAATTCTAAGCAACTCTTTGCAATATACATTTATTACACATTTTCTATGGTTTTTAAGTTATTTGTATGTATTGCTATTGAAAGCAGTGATTGTCTGGGAAACATTGTTTACAACAACCAAAAGGTGGCTTTCAAAAGCACTGACATTTTTCAATAAACGTGTATTGGAAAGTTGCTTAAAATTGGAGTTCTTTTTTTTTATTTTGGGGTTGACATGCTGTTTAAACACACAGCATTGCAATGTTGGTCCAGTCTTTAAAGTCCAAATGATGTAATAAACCTACACCAATAAACAAATCAGGAGTTAGACTAATCAGCGATCAGTCTAAGGGGCAGGGGCAGAAAATTAGACAAAATGACAATTCACAGGGATATTGCCAAAAAGGCCAGTAACACACTTCACTAGCAAAAAACCTCAGTGTTGGAGAAGTTTCGCCAGGCAAATTTTCGCTCAGGTGAACAATCATTACTTAATCATTACATAAAAAAAGACAAAATTCTGGCGGTTTTTCATATTTAATGTGGTACAGTATTATGTTTACAAGTTGTAACTGTTAATCATTTGCTATTGACACGTTTTTAAACATTTGAAGCTCATTCCATGTTTGTTTTTGGGTAGACTCATGGCCTAGGACAATAGAGGATGTCTTGCCTTTATTTTGCTTCTATTTTTAATAATAAGTGGCCACTTCCAGCAATTTCCCCAACATCACTAATAAATACATACATCACTAATAAATACATACATATGCCCTTTAAATTAATATAAGCGTAAGTTTCATAAAGTTTTGCTAGGAAGAAAGTAACACTAGACAAAATTTGCTAAGATTCTCTGGCTTTCTGGGACTAAATTGTCCATTTTGATAAATACCATATTTGTCGCAAAATAATGTTTGACATCGTTATGTATGCAAATTTAAGTATAGCAAAGCTTTCTGAATCTAAATTCCGCAAGTAAAGTGAATCTGCCCCTATTGCTAGCAAGACATACTGGTCTAGTCTTATTAACTATGTATTTTCCATATTTCTCTTTTTTGTCTTTACTTTTTGATCAGTATACAATAAATGTACCACAATGGTAGTGATGCCACAGTGATAAGCACATAAAAGCCACACTATACACAAATTGTAGCATAACGCAGTCTTATAAATTAATGAATAAGTCCCCAGAATCCCCTAGACTCAGCTCATAAGCCTAAATCAGAACTGAAATATACAGGTCAAGCAAATGAAGCAGATCTCTCAATGGGCATCTCAGCCACCTTTTTAATTACTTGTGACAGTGTCTTGCTATTTTCTATTGTTATTCATTGTTTGATTTACTCCATTATAATTATCCAATTTCTTGGTCTAATTATTGCATTCAAAGCAATGGCTTGCACAATGTCATATAAAACACATAGGGCCTCATTTATAATGTTGAGCTGACTTTGCTGTATGTCTTTTTTAAATAGGACTGCATTTCTGAAAAATTTTATGAGCGAGTCCCCAAAGGCCTCAACCTAACTTTTTTGGTTGTAAGATCAAACTATCAAGGAAACTACACATGTATCGTTACTTATGAGGACAATGGAAAGATCTATAACCTTACTCGAACTAGTGAAGTTACAGTAGTAGGTAAGAAACTGCTCATCAAGAATAATACTATTTATCTTTATTAACAAAAGTGTGGCCTAATAATAAACTAATAAAGATGTGTTACAGTATTTATTTATTTAGTGTCTTGGGTCTGTATTTTAATTCTGGGATATTGACTGCTTGGGCAAATTTCTATTCCCTTATTACCTTTTTAATGTTACTTTTACATTGAAGAGTTTAAGAAGAAACCATTAAATGTGTTGTTTATGTATGGATATACATATTTATAAATGCTACTTTTATTTGCAGTGTTATATATTACAATACAACTACCGTATAACAATTATATACAAGTATAACAATACAACTATATACAATTATATTGCAGTACCAGTGTTAAGAGACACAGGAGAAAGTAGGTTCCTGTCCTGTACAGCTTAGAATATAAAGCAGCCAGTAAATGACATAAAATAGGAGGGTAATTCGTTTAACCAGTTGAAAACTGTTATTTTATCCTGAGGAAGGCAAAAAAACCCTTTTGAATTGTCTCCAATATGAAAAATTACTTTCTGATTCCAAGATGGCTAAAAAGCCTTCCAACCCCTTCTTGAAGCTATATAATGTATCAACCAGTACAACAGATTCAGGGAGATAATTCCATAACTTCACAGCTCTCACTGTAAAAAACCCTTTCCTAATATTAAGATGTAACCTTCTGTCTTGTAATCGAAATAGATGCCCTTATGTCTGCTGGAGGGACCTTCTGGTAAACAAAGCATTAGAGAGGTTATTATTTGGTCCACTTTGTCCCCTTAAGACCTCTTCTCCAGTACGAACAAGCACAACTTGGCCAGTCTTTATTCATAACTAAGACTTTCCATAACCTTTACAAGCTTAGTCGGCCTTGTTTGGACTCTCTAATTCAGTAATGTCCAGTTTGAGCTCTGGAAACCAAAACTGGGTGGCATATTCTAGATGGGGCCTTACCATGCTCTGTAATCTACCCATTAATCTACACCCCTTTGTACTGGCATTGCTTGCTTCATCCAAGTTTATTATCTATAAGGACCCCAAGGTCCTTCTTCATCAAGGATGTGCCTATTTAATGCTATTAAGTGTATAAGTGTATCCCAAAAGCATAACGTTACACTTATCAACACTGAATCTCATCTGCCACTTAGCAACCCAAATTGCCAGTTTCTACTGCAAGGATGCCACATCCTGGATGGAATTAATTAAGCTGCATAGTTTTCCGCCATCTGCAAACACTGATACATTACTAACAACACCCTCCCCTAAGTCGTTTATAAACAAGATGAATAAAAGTGGCCTCAATACCAAGCCCTGAGGGACCCCACTAAGAACCCTACTTCAAGTAAAGAATGTACCATTGAGTCTGTAGTCTGTGTTTTGTGAAGAGCGATTATAGAACTTGATTGAAGTTTGAGTAGTTTTGATAGTATAACAGGAAGGAAGGCATATTAGTAAGAACTACACAGAGAGTGGCCATTCTTTTATACAATACTATTTGTTTTATGTGGCATAACCACCATACAGCAAACTCTCTTGCCTGTTGGGAAGCCCGGACTGCAGGATCTGCTTTATGGTAGTCCCAATCCCCAACTCCCTTTAGCCACCTGCCACAGATGATCAATCAGCTGGTTGGATGGGGGGACTGGCAAGTCCATGCAGGGCCCTCCTATAGATTTTGCATGGACGCTGGTCTTTTTTTTAGTTATGCCATTGTCTACAGCAAGACAAAACTGCTTATTATTTTCTCTGGAGCCCACCTGCTATAGAATCTTAGCTTTTTATTTATAGCATAGAGAAAGCTGTGTGCACATTACTGACCCAGGTCTAGTAAAGGCCACAGTGTCTCAGCCTTCATTACTTTTGCTTTATGAATATCCCTACAAGCAATTGGTTCATGATAAGGTATGACTGGTCCTCTATACTCTGTGGAGGTCAAATTATTTAAAGGGTCTCTACTGGTTACAGGAAAGAAGTAGTTCTTGCTAAATCATTGTCTCTGTTCTCTTTTACTCACTGAGTGTATGGACATTTTTCCACTGGAGGATTCCTCCATATGCAGCATCTCCATTCCAAATTGGCACTGGGTTTTCTTAACATCCCCCCTCCTAAAATGTACTGTGATTATTTGTCATGTGTTTTTTTGCAGGATCACCTAGAGATGAAAAACCACCAGTGATGACAAGCCCAAATGCTAAAGCAGTGTATGAGTTTGCAGCAGGTAAATAGCACCATCTGCATTACAGACCTGTGTGAATTGGACATATTTTTATTGTCTTAACTTGTGTATAATACAGTTCTAGCATGAGAATAGAGTGAAAATCAGTAAAATCAGTCAGTGGTACACGAGAAAAGAAGTCTTGTTTTGAACAAAAGTCCCCAAGTGCCCTTTTATGTTTACAGATTAGAGAGATGTTTAATAATGTCTTGCACATAAAAGTACTGTCACTCTATTTTGTTATGTGTAATTTATATTCTGATAAATATGGCAGTACATTTTTTAAATTTGTTTCTTTTAAATGTGATATTTTAATGTTCACATTAAAGCTAGCCACACACAGACTGGCCTTTGGGAGATGCAGTTTTTAGTTACGTTACGACAGCCGATGTTATTTGGCCACTCTTTGGCATATCATTGGACCGTCTGATTGAGTTTTCTTGCTAATGTTCAACTGTATAAGGTATATTCTTTTTGTGATCTCTTGCAGTGATTGACAGCATTGAAGCTCCCCAGAAAGTTTATGCTTAATGTTACAGTCCAACCAATGAGTTACATGTACACACCCTTTTTAAACTTCTTTTGCTTATACAAAGCACTGCAGATGGGTTCAGCTTGAGGTTTTTAAATGATAGAGGAAGTGGTCACAAAGTGTTTAAAAGCAAAAGAAATTTTCTGCATAAATATACACCTCAGAGATCTAAACAATAGAAATAAATTGATTATTTTTATATATTTGATGTAACTCATAGGGAAAGGTAAAGTATACCCTGCTTATATGTTCATTTTACATTTACTTCATATTTAATACAAATGATTCTCATTAATCTGAATATACAAGTGCCTGATATTTTTCCTCTGTGCTCAGAGAACATTTCTGCACTCTATTCTGCAATTGGCAGTGAGCAAACCTAGTCACATCCTAAATGTACAAATATGACTATATGCCTGCAGTAAAACAGTAAGATATTTAGAAGACATCAGTTATACTCAACCTCAGTAGTCATAAGTGGGATTTGTATTTGTTACAGATATTTTACATTATTCACATCAGTCACTGCCCCAGTGCAGCTTAAAATCTAAGGTTCTTATCACATTCATAGTATGGCCTATTTTATCAACATTCAAGGAACCAGCCTGTATGTTTTTGGTGTGTGGGAAGAAATCAGAGGTCTGGGAGGAAACCCAGAGCTGACACGCTGAGAACATACAAACTCCAGAACTGAACTCAATGCCCCATCGCTGCAAGGGAGAAGAGCTAATTACTAAGTTACTTGGCTGCTTTATCATGACCCATTGACCCAAGGGTGTCTGTTACAAAGCTTCTATACCATAATATCTTTCCACAGGGAACAACGTCACCTATTGTTTCTATAAGATGATAATAAATAGAATAAAGGTTTTAGAGACTGATGCAAAGCAGTGCTGACTCAGATGTTTTCTTATATAATTAAACTATCTATTGTTGTTTGACAAGTCAGATAGTACCTGCCAAGATTTAGTAATTTCCTTAGCGTAACCTGCTGGGCAATATGATGGCATGTTAGGGTATGGCTTCAAAAAAATAATGTGTTCTGCATTTACTACAAGGTATTGGTATGTTTACACAGTAGCAAAGAATGAATTATTTTGTAATTGTCTTGGTATTTTAACACAATACAATTTTTATTACTTTACTTCCTCATGTCAGAATATGATTAGCACTGATACTGGCATTACCAGGCATGATGTCTGTCAGTCTGAAATGCATTTATTCACATTAAATAGGTTAAAGGAATTGTACAGTGTAAAAATAAAAACTGTGTAAATAGATAGGCTGTGCAAAATAAAAAATGTTTCTAATATAGTTAGTTAGCCAAAAATGTAATGTATAAAGGCTGGAGTGATTTGATGTATAACATGTCAGTCAGAACACTACTTCCTGCTTTTCAGCTCTCTTGGTTTACACTGACTGGTTACCCTGGCTACCAGGCACTAACCAATCAGAGACTTGAGGGGGTGCCACATGGGTCATTTCTGTTGCTTTTGAATCTGAGCTGAATGCTGAGGATCAATTACAAACTCACTGAACAGAAATGTACCATATGGCCCCCCTTCAAGTCGCTGACTAGCTCAGAGTTATAGAGCTGAAAAGCAGGAAGTTGGATTCTGGCTGTTTTATTAGACATCTGTTCACTCCAGCCTTTATATAATACATATTTGGCTAACTAACTATATTAGAAACATTTTTTATTTTGCACAGTCTATCTATTTACACAGTTTTTATTTTCACACTGAACTGTTCCTTTAAAGATGTCAAAACTGGCAGGAATGAATTGTGTAACCGGTCCATTTTAATAAAACATCTCTGATGAGTATAGATTTGCACATTTCAGCGATGACTATTACCTTCATCTCTCACTATATCCTTTTTGCAGCTTACAGTATATTACAGTAAATAATATTTGTGTATCTGTAATCCTCTCTTTAAAAAAACAAAAGTGTTCTGCATTCCATTGTACAGAAATCCTAGAGCGCAACTTGACTTTTAATGGAAGTTCATTTGTTTGTTTCTCTAGGGGAAGAAATGCTCCTTTCCTGTGAAGTATTCTTCTCTTTTGTACGGAACTCTCGTATGGATATCTGGTGGACAGTTGATGGCAAGAAGATAGAAGACAATACTGAGAGAATTACTATTAGTGAAAGGTAATGTAATAAATCGGTCTGGAAACCTGTTATGCAGAAAGCAACGAATTGTGGTTAATGGTTGCTGCACATGGAGCTGCAAGTTCATTTGCTGATTTACATGACACTAAATCCGTTGTGATATGTCATTCTGTTATGGACCATTGTGCATTGTGTAATGTCAAAACAAAAATTGTCCTATCTGTATGAGAGAATAAAACTGTTAGGAAGTGCATGTTCTTTACCAATAAAACTGGGTGTAGCACATGGAACGTCCTTGCTATACATCATTGCATAATAAAAACTCTCAGGAACAGATACATTAAAATCTACTTTACTAAGTGGCTACTTGATTTCATAGCCAGAAATTAAGCTACAGGCCAATATGGAGATTAGGAAAGTATGTCTCTCCCATATGGTTAGCCCATATGGAAGATGGCACTTTTGGCCATGGGATTTTGTGCCATATAACAAGGTGCCCAAAAATAAATTTTCAGTGCAATGAACAGGAATCTTTGTGGGTAAAACACTTATGTGAAAATGCCTTCTTATGAACTTTCGTGTGATCACTTGATTTGCGTGGTTTTCCAACAAATCGTCTTGTTTGTGGCAAAGGTATTATCTGGCATGTTTCTGTGGGCGACAAAGCACTTCGCTGTCACCCTAGAAGTGCTTTGTGATTCTGTCTAGTGTTCATTTGTTATGCTCTCATGGGTCTTTTTTCAACCATGCTTCTTATGGAATAGTTGGGCACTCTTTTGTACTCTATACCCTATAAACATTTTTGGTTATATTGGTACACAGTGGAAATCATTTCCTTTATTTGATAAACACAACAAGTAATGAATTGTTCTCAAATTATACCCTAGTGTGGATAAGCAACTTGGTGGAGCAAAGACAATTAAACTGGCCCTCAGTACTAAACAGATAACCGTGGAGGAGCTAAAGCGCAATTATACCTGTTCAGCAAGGAACAGTTTGGGAGAAGTCTCCAGGCAAGCAGCAGTGAAAGAAAAAGGTAAAATGAAATGACTGTGCACTTGAGTCTTCCTCAGTGGCAAAATGTAGCTGTGATTTACACTGTCTTGTTTAAAGCTGTGCATTTGTAGAATATAGTAATTTATGATCAAACAATGCAACGTTAACTTTTAATCTTTGGTGGAAAGCCCTCATAAAAATAAAAAGGAATGCAACATTAATTTCAGGGGAAAAAAATACTTACTTTCAAGGGAGTCTTTAGGTGAAAGCACATGTTGCTCCAATTTGAAAGGAATTTGAAAATATTTGGATGTAATAACAATTTAGAAGAATGTATAGTAAAATGCATACTGTATGAACTGGAGAAGCTGTACTGTAAGTTAACCACTGCACTGTCAACATTTCTAAAAAGAAAAAACTGAAATTGTTTAAGTAAATGAGTAAAGAGGTCAGGAGAGTATTTAGGATCATTCTGAGGATTTGCCTCCCTTTTAATGGAATACTATTGTTGGAATCCCAGGGCTTAATTTGGGACTGAGACCAGTCATATTGTGCAATTATTTTTTAAATTTGAACAAGTCTTTTATTTTTTTGTGTTTATGTTCTTTTTCATGCTTTTATTACTAGCTTTGTCTTTTTTTCCAAGAAAAAGAGCCTTGTCATGCTTTATGGACTTTTGATCCCTAAGTCAGGGTTTGTAGAACATAGAATGGAGGCTGCTGTCTATCTTAAACAAGGCCACACATTTAGACAGTTCAAAGGGATGATTTGTAGAATATTAAATGAATATGAATATTAAATGAACTTGCACTGCCCATGTAACAGAAGTGCTGTCATTTTAAATTTGTCATGGTGGCTTCCAAAAACTTCTACAAATAAGGAAAGAGCATTAGGTCCAGAAGTATTTCTATAATCTATAAGGACTTCACATGTGACATGTTTTTCCCCTAATCCTCTAACAGTTTTTAGGTATTAAAGTATTTTTTAATTCCGTAGAAAAAATGAATGTCAGTGTCAATTATTTTGTAAATAAATTACATTGATATGTCTATAAGTTGTGCAAGAATGCACAATGGGAACTTTTACTCTTTAAATCACTGCTGTGATCAGTATTCTAGAATCTCGCATTCATTTGACATTGCATGACCTCTTTCCCATTATCAAAATCTCTGCAAATGACTATGTGCACTTTTGTGGCACCTTCTACAAACCTTGGCTGGTCAATTTTCCATTTCAAAGATCACAGGCTCTAGAGGTTCACACTTGTTTAAATTGACTGTTGAATTTATCCCATGGGTTTTAGTGTGGCTAAACTGATTGATTACCGGAGTATAACACAGGATTAATTCCAACCGCTCCATTTAAGATCTCAAGGTATTTCTATTTCCCTCTCTGCATATTTACATTTATACTAGTGATGCGCCGAATGCATGATCCGGTTATGAACCTGAGCATTTTTGGCAGGGTAAGTGCTATTATGGATTTGTGGAATTGGTAAAAATAATTTTCAGTGTTTCTATAAATTGATTTTTACCAATTCCATTATAGTCAAGCAGTCCATATTAAGTTACTGAATATCACTGCTAAAGGCGGTTAAATCAATTCTGATGAATTACCACAATTGTATTATTTATTATCTGCTATTTATATAGCGTCAACACATTTACAAAGTACTTTACAGAGATTATACATCATTCACGAGTGCCTAATGTCCATTACAGTCTAGTCCGTATCACATTTACATATAGAAGGTCCAATTTTATCAGGAGACAATGAGCCTGCCTGTATGTTTTTGGAGTATGGGAGGAAACCAGGGTACCCAGAGGAAGCCCACACAGACACAGGGAAAACATACAAACTCCTTCTAGATAATGCTCTGGTTGAAATCAAACTCAGGACTTCAGTGCTGCAAGGCAGAAGTAGTACCCACTGAGCCACCATGCTGCCCCTAAATAAAAAACAAAACAACTTAATAAATGTGCCAATTAATTAAATCACTTTCCCGACTGTCAGGAAAATATTAAAACCAATGATAAACTGTTGAGTATACATTAGGATTCCCCAATTTGAATTGTAATAAATTTGCTTCTTAGCATTTAGCCCAGATTAATCCAAACCCTTTGTGTGCAAATTAGTATGTGGTTCATTTTTTTCTGTCAAATTGGTGCATGTAAAATTCACATATCTTAGTGGTATTTGCCATTGTGCATGTCTTTTCTAATGCATTTTCTCTGCAGGCAGCAATATCTACTCACAAGTAAGAGTAGCAGAATTCCGCAACTTCTACACACAATGTACTCTAAATTAACATTGAACATTATTAATTAACAGAAAATAGTAATTCAATGTGTTGTTAATAGTTTGGAGTATTTCTGTTTTAAGAGGATGACAATGAAAAAGTAGCAGCTGTATTTGTGTCAATTAAAGGTGGCCATACACTGCAGAATAAAGCTGCCGATATTGGTCCTTTAGATCGATTCGGCAGCTTATCTGCCCGTGTATGGGGGCTTCTGACAGGGCTCCACCGTCGATATCTGGCCAAAAATTGGACAGATATCGATCGGCAGGTGTGAATTTTCTTGCTATTGAGAATGGCATAGGATATTTGAAGCGGTCCCACAACCCTTCAGTGCCCATTGCCATCATTATAATATGATTGTTTGGCCCTAGGTCTGAACGATCAGATTAATCCGATATCGCCCCGACTGTTGGTGGGCATATTGGGGAAAGATCTTTTGGTGACCTCGCCAAACAAGTGTATCTTATAGTGTATGGCCGCCCTAAAACTCTGTATACTGACATCAGAATTACAGTAAAATGTTAATTATTTAAATTTTTTTTGCCGATACAGTGGGCACTCCAAGGTACATTACTGAATTGGCATGTGGACTTGGAGCAACTCTTTTCCTTGTGGTGTGCCTTATCATTGTATATCATGTCTACTGGTTGGAAATGGTGCTTTTCTACAGGGCTCATTTTGGCACTGATGAAACCATTGGAGGTAAGTATTGGGTTTAATCTTAAAACTGCACCAGAAACCTACTTACTAGGTGCCTGTTAAATAGTAACACATGCTGTCAGTTCTGTACACTCTATAGTCTGTTTAAAAGTATCCCCTCCCAACATCAGTTAACAGGGGGCTCAGATGGAAAAAAAATGCTCAATGCTTCGCTGGCACAGGGAGGAAGACAAGCACACAAAATATTGTAAGCTTGCAGCTGGTGACTGGCAACTAGGGTTATATTAATCCTGCATTCCCTGCTGTGATGGGATTGTCTCTCCCTAACCTTAATTTGTGAATTAAGCTGTGTAAACTGAATACAAGATTTACTGGCAGGCTGTTCCTTTTGCCACATGCAGTGCTTCAAAGCTGAAAGTGAAAATTTCATTTGAAGTATGCATATTTCAAGCCATATTATGGTATGATTTAGTAAAGCTTCCTTGTGTAAAGCAAAAAGCCCTTGTTGGCCAAGTTTCCTTCCTAGTGAAAATTATAATTTTGTCCCAAAAGTGGCATTATTATGAACTAAAACACAATATTTAAAGCAATTCCAGATTTAAGCAACACTGTCTAAATGAAAACCCAGATTTAGATTCTTTGGTCTGAATGTTATGAACCGGACAACTGGAGACTCTGTTGGTCCTGTACTTTGGTTCCTTCCAGATCATGCAGTTTTATGTTTTCTCGCCACAATTAGATTTTCCCTTAGAAGAGGAGATTTGGGCCAAAAAAATCTGAACACAAATCGCATGATTCTGTAATTATCACATAACTCTGTAGGGATTCATAGAATGCAAAGTTCACTCCAACTTGTAACCTACAATATGAAATGTGCACCATGCTGCAGTTACACCAACTTAAATAACAGCAACCACTTACCCTATAGAGTTCAAAGTCTCTTTTTTCCTCCTGAAAAAAGACTGAACCAATGGATCTAACACAATCACTAATGTGAACAAAGCTTTAGGTAAAATGCATTTAATCCATATCACACCAAGTAGGCATGGTGATCTAAGAAATAAGGCTGTTCATCTTTCATACTGCACCTTCACATTTGACATTCTACATTAACTTTTCTATTATTCTGAAAGATTTGCTGCAATATAGTTCACACTTTTTCTGAATTTGGCAGATGGAAAGGAATATGACGTCTATGTATCTTATGCAAGGAATGCGGAAGAAGAAGAATTTGTACTGGTGACACTGAGAGGAGTACTAGAAAATGAATTTGGTTACAAACTGTGTATCTTTGACCGGGACAGTTTACCAGGTGGAAGTAAGTAGGCCTGAGCTCCTCTTGCTATTGTGAATTTTAATCCACGTTTGGCTATAGCTGGCCTGGGAACGTTGCCATTTCTGTATGCAGAGTGCTGACAAACATATATTAAAGAGGTGGATCACCTTTAAATGAACCTTTGGTATGGTGTGGATGTTGATATTCTGAGACAATTTACAATTGGTCTTTTTTTTAGCAACTATCTGGTTGCACTTATTTAATTTGTAAACCAGTCAGTGATTTAAATAAGATCCTGGAATATGAATAGGCGATGCACTGAATAGGAAAATAAATAATAAAATATCACAAAAACAATACAATTGTAGCCTCACAGAGCAATTGTTTTTTTTTTCTGTTGGGGTCAGTGACCCCCATTTGAATGCCAGAAAGAGGCAGAAAAGGAAGGCAAATATTTAAAAAACTAAAATGAAGACCAATTGCAATGTTGATAGGAATAGGACATTCTACGGCACACTAAAAGTTAACTAAAAGGTGAACCACCACTTTAAAATAGTCTATTGTATGAGAAGACATTAATTAGTCTTTAACATATTTTTTTTTTTTTTTTTTTAAAAGCCAAGTTGTAAAAAATGTATTTCTTGTATGACTTTCCTTTCAGGCATATCTAACCTAATTGTCTTCATTTCTGAAATTACAACTGAAAAAGAAAAATTTCCCAGTAGGGTAGAGTTATATTTATTTGTAAAAATGTTGCTTTGTTCAGAGAATACACTTTGTATGGACATCAGTAGACAGACTTTACTTATTAGATGGCGATGCTATATCAAAGATGTAATGATAGCTGCTGGCTAGATGTAAATTGTACACATCCGCCATCTTTCACAAAGGACTTTGTGCTGCCATATAGACAGTGTTTTATCTGAACCCAGCTGGAAGTGCCTGTAATGCAATGAAGTCATTCCTTGTATTCTTATTTCCAGTATTTATGGATGTTTTATGTGTCTTCCTTGGAAAATATAGAAATTAAGGATACAGTCTAGCCTGCTATGTGAATCAAACAATTGAAGTTCATCATAACACTGCATATACAATGGACTTTTTATTTCTGACCGATGTTCAGCAGCCATCATAAAGTTCATAGACATTTGTGTATGTGTTTACAGCTCCCTGTGCATATGGTTTAATAAGAAATTGCTTCAATCTGCTAATAATAATTTAGTTGAAATAGACTGTGTGTGTAGATTATGATCTCCCGGGTAATTGTAATCCTTGTATCTCTTGCATTCTTTAATATGATGCCAGCTTCTGAAAGAATTATGCACTACGTAAATTTATTAATGTCTTGCTTTTCTTTTCCCAGCTGTTACAGATGAGACACTGAACTTCATTAAGAAAAGCCGCCGTCTTCTTGTTGTAATTAGTCCCAGCTATTACTTAAAGGGTACACAAGCCCTGTTGGAGTTAAAAGCTGGCCTTGAAAACATGGCCACCCAGGGCAACATCCGTATTATTTTGGTTCAGTATAAAGCCATTAAAAGTAGTGAAAAGATTAAAGAGTTAAAACTGGCTCAGTCGGTTTTAGGTGTAATTAAATGGAAAGGAGACAAATCTTTGTATTCCAATAGCCGATTTTGGAAGCAGCTCCACGTGGCTATGCCTGTAAAGAAGCAGTCTCAACCTAAAAGCTATTGTAACACTTTTATTGAGCTGTATCCCTCCAGAGATCTGAAATAAGAAAAAAAGCCCAGTCTTTGTCTCCTGAGCCCATGCTCAGTGCGCTCTGGGCTGCAATAGGAAAGCTTAACATAAGTATTTTCGTATATCTTCCATTAACAGAGGAGTGACATTAAATCTGGCAAAGAAGCATCTTTTGCAGTGTTGTTTTCAAATTTACATTACAGTACTGGTTTCTATGCTACAATGCAATGTAAAATTCAAATATAGACTAAACAACCATGTGGCATGTTAAATATTATAGGCTTTTTGGTTTTAAGGTGACAAGTTTGTAAAATCATCCCTTTAAAAAGAAGGCATTTCTGTACCGTCTGCAAATCCCAATATAAACCTTTCTTGATCACCTTGTAATATTTACTATGAAGAACGGGTGCTTACCATGGGGAAAGCTTCTCCAACATAGTCCATTGCTACACCACCATATGATCTAAGCTTTATTCACATACCAACAGATTATTTTTTTTAAATGCTACCAATACAGAATAGCTTGGGGAAACATTATCTAGGGCTTCAAAGGGCAATTCAACCCCAAAATAAAAATTTTCCTAATAAAAGAAAACATAATTCTAAGCAACTTAGCAATATACATTCAAATTTCCTATTGCTATTGAAAGCAGTGTTTTTCTGTCCCTTTCTATTTTCTGCCCTGATGGCTCAGACTGTTGAAACAATGTAAGACAAGGCTGCTTGATTAACAGACTTGTCTTTGCTGGGGAACCAAGACTTTTGCAACATTGTTTAAAAAGTAACAACTGGGAGTTAGGCCAATGCTGCTTTCAATATCAATTGTTTTTACAAATAACTTTAAAAGCACTGAAAATTTGTAATGAATGTATATTGGAGAGTTGCTTAGAATTATGTTTTCTTTTATTAGGCAAAATGTTTTTGGGGGGTGGACTTGCCCTTTTATAAATTATTTCCCAGCTGGAATGTCATGATTGGAAACCATTGCATGCTGCTGCCTGTATTTGTGCTTACCACTACACTAACCTTCGTGACCTGAAGAGCCATGCATATTTTACATTTGGCTGGTAATAAAGGGATGTGGTGGCAAGACTAAAAGAGCATACATTTTCATAAACACATGGATTTGCCCGTTTCATCTCTTTACAGCTATTGATCTCTCAGTTATACAGTATGTATCAGATCAATCATTTAACTAAAGATACATACAATATGCATGCTACAGTTCTGTCCAGCAGGATGAAGTTTTCATGAATATTATGTACTAGTATAGGATCTGTTATCCAGAAACCCATTATCCACAAAGCCATCTCCCATAGACTCCATTTTATTCAAATAATCGAAATTTTGAAAAATTATTTCTTTTTTCTCTGTAATGATAAACAGTACCTTGTACTTGATTCAAACTAAGATACAATTAATCTTTATTAGAAGCAAAACCAACCTATTGGGTTTATTTAATGTTTACGTAATTTTCTAGTAGACTTAAGGCATGCAGACCCAATTACAGAAAGATCCATTATCTGGAAACCCCCATGCCCCACACATTCAGGATAACAGGTCCCATACCTGTATTAGCTTTCTATAAAATAATCAGTGAATTACCTAAAAGTTGCAAATAAACTGTACTGCATTTGCTTCTGTGCAGCCATAAGATGCCCATAGATTACATTATTATAAGTGTCCCACACTTTCTGAAATTCTGGTCTTCGTGCCTTACGAATCACCAAGGGATTAGTAGCTGCTTCCTTTAACTGACTAGAAGCACTGTACTTAAATAAGTCTACTATAGGAAACAATTAAACATATTTCCAACCAGTTACAAGTCAGCACTTCCCAGTATGACATAAGGCTTAGGTTAGTGGCACAGTATAAAAAATTCTGCCCACAGTGTAAAGATTTTGTTGGAAAATATGCCATTTCTGTATGTGCATACTGTTCACATAGTTACATAGTTAAATCGGGTTGAAACAAGACAAAGTCCATCAAGTTCAAGCCCTCCAAATGAAAACCCAGCATCCATACACACCCCTCCCTACTTTTTACACATCAATTATATATACCTATATCTATACTCACATATTCAAGGCAAGTGATTATAAAAACACAGGCGAAGAAAATGCAGTTTTTGCCTCTAGCTCTAAACAATATGCCTATAACATCCACATGCTGCAAGGTTGATTAATACATATTACAGATATGCATTACATGGTGGCTATAGGAACTATTGCAGTCAGTATTATGTATCAGCCCTGCAACACAGAGTATAATAACTGCTTGCTTCTTTACTGATGCACTGTAGAGTAGTACAGGAGCAAACATTAAAACATTACCATGGAAAGCAATTGTGGGCTTCTGGTGTACAGATCCTCACTAATATACGGCTGATGTGCCTTTCTTAACTGATTTCTTGTCTGGTTTTATTCGTCCTTAAAAATTGAATAATAAGGAAAGGTATTATTGAACAGTGAAAGACAGAAAGAAATAAATGGAAAGGGTCAGGTATTATTGTCTGTTTTTGCACTGTTTTGCTTCTCCTGTGCAGCAGGCATTCTTCCGTTGTGCAAATAGCATCTGACAAACACCAATCTGTCCTAACAGCAGTTACCTAAATCATTATTCATGCTTCCAGCAGTATGGAAGCCACTAAAGCATTTCATAAAATTGCCAAGTAAGCAGCCACAAGAGTGCTGACCTAGACACGTTCCATACAGTCTGCTGTCTTCCAAACCCTCTAGTTAGCTAAATCAGAATGAAATGTATTCTCAGCACTGAAACATTTCCCTAAAGACCCCTGCTATCCCTTCTGTCAGTGTAATGCACTAGTGAATGGATGCAAAGTTGGAACTGAAGCACTCTGACTAGTCATGCCTCATGCAGTCTCTGTACTGCTAATATCCCCACTTACTGTACTGCTGTGCTAACAGTTGTAAGTGGTGGAAGAACATAGATTCTGATGTATTTATGGTTATTTTATACAAGTTTTTTTATATTGTCATTTATTGAAAACAGGAGACAAGTAGAAAGGTCCCCCCCCATTACTAATTTCATGTCACCTCTTTATTCCTTTTCAATATGAATTTAAATCTATGTACACCTTTATTATGTTGTAGCTGATGCTCAAACAGACATCCTACCACCTTCTCTTTAATAGGCCATTATGTTCTCTTATGTGTCTAAATACGAGAGAATAAAAGTTAGGATACAGTTTTATATTATCTTTTTGGCTAGGATAAAAAAAAACTTACAGTCAGAAAATTAGTTCACGAACCCCTTTAAAATGACTATTATCATGAGGAAACATGAAGAAATAGCTGCCCTTTATTACTTATAGGGTAGGGAAGAGGGGGCATTTGCCTGGACATCAAAGGGGACTACTATTAGGAATTGAATGTTGGGAAAAGTAAAAAAGATCTAACAAAATTAGGGATGCACTATTTTCGATTCCACCCCCGAATCCTTCGTGAAAGATTCAGACAGATAAGCGTTCCGAATCCTAATTTGCATAATCAAATTAGAGGTAGGAAGGGGAAAATTTTTTTCTTGTTTTGTGCCCCTGCCCCTAATTTCCATATGCAAAGTAGGATTCTGATTCAGTTCGACCTGGCAGAAGGATTCGGCCAAATCCGAAAGGCCGAAACCATGATTCAGTGCATCACTAAACAAAATATGTTAAATGTCTTCAGTGTAAAGATTGGGAACATAAACATGTATCCTCTAAATCACATAGGACTCTTTCTTCTCTAATTCCCTTACTTTATGCATTTATGTTTTTATCATTCAATTGTGTAACTGCCATTTAGGGCACCTGCATATTTATTGTTTACATTTGACACCTCTGTAATAAAAGTGGGTAACCACAAATAACTGTACGTTGTAGCACTGCATTTAACTGCTGCAAGTGCTATAATATTGACATTTATTCTCTGTTTGGAAGGCACAATGCCTTCTACTTTGTTAATGAATAGCATATTTTTGTAAAAAGTTGTCAAAATAAAAACTCTACCTTTTTTATACACTGACAGAATGAGCCATCTGTTCTCATTTCTCTTTCCTTAATTGTAAATAAACATGATGTGAAATAGGCTTTCGTTACTGTCAGTCTAATGTGCCATAAATAATCTCCATGGATAATAAAAAAAAATCTGTATGGGTAATAACACACATAATACATTTTGCATAGAGGAAGGAAAGGTATTCAAGAACACCTTAAGTTTGTTGAAGATTAAAGGGAATTTACAATTTAAAGGAGTAGTTGACTATCACAAAATGTCTTGTTTTCAAATAGTAGTCTTTTTTACCATTGCTTTTTTGTTTATTATTGTACCTTATCACATTTCCCAGTAGCAGCTCAGCAAGCCTGGTTGCTAATTCTCAAAACATTTTGATTCATTCGTTAATACATATCTCAGCAGGAGCAGCCTCAGTCCCTACAGAGCATGCTCCCAGGCTTCAAGCTCTCCCAGTAACTAATTGCATTGTAGAACTCTCAAACCCATGAGAAATGTTAGCAACTAATATACCAGAATATACCAGATTGTAATAGTTTAGAAAGTCCACAGGCTAACCGATGTGTTACTGGGAAATATGATGTGGCAACAAAGCTCATTAATTTTCAATACATAAATTATAGAAAAAATGGTAACAAACAGAAAACAAGTCAACAAGTGATGATTTGTAGTGTACTAACCATTTAAAGCTGTTGTTCCAGAGCATATTGGCTTCTATTAATATAAAAGCAGGGTGCAAAGTTGCTTGGCTGGTGTATTACGTTTTATGGAGAACTTACAGGTTGCACAGTATCTCCTTCATTATATAAAGAGAACAGAATGTTCTTTGTGTGTAATAATGCATGGCAACTTAATTTAATAAAACCAATCTAATGTACCATACACCATATTAATACATTTTATATATTTCCCTTTCATAATGAGTCTGCACTCATGAGTTGAGGAACAGGTAGTATGAAAATGATTTGAAGTACAGATAGTGTATAGGACAGACAGAATGCCATTGGAGAGAGAGAATGGAGGGAAACCTATACTGAAAGTGTGGGATAATACATAGGCAGATACATTTTAAAGATCCTGGAAATGAAATGATTACAGCTCCTTTGACTTTAAGCGAATAAACAGATGCCCCAGTAAGCTTGTGGGCTTTCTGATCCTTATTTAAGAATAGCTCTTGTGGGCCCTTCAGGTTTAGATAACAAGCTCATTTTATGCAGTTTGCATTGTGCTGGGATAGACTTGGAGCCGGAGTTTATCAACAACAACAGTTGCCAGTTCATTCTGGTTTTTTAGCCTTATGTTCATATTATCATTTAAGAGCATGAGACAGATACTGAGGTTTCTAACACAAAAAAATTGTATTACATTTTCATACAGAGAAATAGGTAGGATATTGTATTGACAAGTATATCTCCAAAACATGCACATTTTCGTTGAAAGATATCTGGCATTACAATATGTGTATTTCCCTAAAGGGACATTAACGTCTCAAATGTTTTGCAGAGGGAAAACCGAGCTAGTGTTTTAATAATCATTCATGCTGTATCTTTTACCAAGTTCTTTTCTTGTGACGGTATTACATTTATACTTAGCTGACATGGAATCGTACTTTTAGTCTAAAATAAATATTAAAAGTTAATAGATTTTAAACTGGACAGTTTTAATGCCAAAGTAGCCTGGCATTTCTCATTCAGGGGAATGGGGGTGCAATGGATTTTGACAATATGCCCCACGTGCTATAGCTTTCAAAGTGCCAACCAATTAATGCCACAAGGAGAAGGAAGATGCTGAACATTTTCATTATCCTGATAACCAGCTATGCAGTTAAGCTTTAAATATGCATGCAAATCATTTCATTTTCTTGATAAATTCATAACAATGAGACAGAGGGAATTTTAATGAAAAAAGATTTTGCAAAGCTAAGAAATTAATACCAATGGCAAAAGACAGCTAAGACATCTGTCAAAGAAAGCTGAAACAAAGCCAGCTAGAGTAACCAGACAAAGATTTTTCTTATAAGATACAATTTAAAATAGGGAGGCATTTTGCGATTTTTGCACCACCTGCAGAGTCACTGAGGGTAGAAAGGAACTATTTCACTTACTGTAAGACTTTTTACCTGGGTTGAGCGTCTAGGTACCACTCAATATAGCTACTTAAAGCCAAATGTCAGAATAATAGGGATCAGTCTGTGTCGTAGTTCCTGGTGTCTTACTGCTGCTTAATCCTCTGTAATCTAGGGCTTTGGTTTTAATTTGCATGGTCAGTTAGTCAATAATATAAGCAAACTGTGCAGTTAATAAGACCAGAGCTGTACCTGTATAGTTAGCTTGACCCATGCAGTCTTCTGTTTTGTCATGCACTGAAGTTTGTAGCTATAAGTTTAAATCCTGCTTAGTATTTTTTCTTTCTGGGTTTTTCCTACTTTCCAATCCATCACATCTAGTCTCTAGATGCTGTAAGGGCCTTGCTTTGCAAGGCATGGTATAAAGGGGACCTGCTATACTAAGAAATAATTACAAATAATTTTCTAACATGCCATTGTGCAAAATAAACTTTACTTACACTTTATGTGTTTTCTTCTCACAGTTACCACTGGCAGGCAGGTGCCATTTTGTGGAAACTGCTATAAAGCAATTTTTGTATCACCCCAAAATCCTGTGCATGCACCAGTATGGGGGACCCGTGCCCATGATACACAATTATAGACCGTAAGAAATTATGAAATTACATTTGCACATTGCACTTGTTGTCATAAATTACCCTTTGTCTTGATTTTTGGTTGTATCTTGACTCCCGAGTTGGAACTGCTCCTATTTGTAACTTAAATGTGCTTGGAATTCAAATCCATAGCATGGTGTTGGGGTGTAGTCCTTGGGAACTTGTTCCTGCTGGTTTGATTTTTCTGCTTTGTTGCAGCCACAAGTACCTGTTAGGTGATTGCAGTGTTAGTCTAATGGGGACTGATTCAGGCTACTTGAAAATATGGTGCTTATAGCTCCAGAAACAGCCCTGTGTTACATTATGCTAATCAAAGTGAATTTTCACGGGTCTCCTAGCTGGGCCGTTGTGTATTTGTATTCTCCTGAAACCCAAGTCTGTATTTCTGTTCCTACCTACCTGGGATTCTTTAGGGGTGGTCCACCTTCCCAACTTCCCCACTGCTTACCTTGCCCACTGGAATCCTAATAGATGCCTAATAATACTGAGAGAGATTATTCTGCAACCATTGAAAACATACCTATGCCTTTTCTACTTTTCCTTCCCTAGTTTTGAACTGCATTGCCTTTGCTGTGTATCACTACAGCATCCTGCATTCTACCTCCTTCCTCCCTCTACTACTTTATGTCTTCTGCTTCTTGGCTTTATGTTGTTCTGAAAGCTACCGTATGCAGCACAATTTCTTAAACATGAGCTGATTATGAGGACCTATTGCCCTAGAACAATGCATGGACATTTTGCTTGCTTAGTTCATAGGGCTGCTGTACTGCTTTCTTGTGCATATCAAATAGTTACTGCTTGCCTTTTGAGTGTGGCGGGCCCATGCGCCATGCAGCACCCATGGCTGGTGGTTGCACCCACATAAGAATGAGAACCGATGCAATAATTGAGGGTTGTCATGAGATGAGCTAGACCCAGCTAGACTCTATAGGGGGAATGCAATTAAAAGTCACAAAAGTCAATGGCGCCTTTGCGAATGTTTAGCACTGCTCACAATGTAAAATCAGTCACTGGCGAATATTACATTGTGCATTTTCCCTAAGCAAAGGTTAAGCGTTAACCTGCTCTGGAGTTTCGTTAAATATTTTGTTGCTAAAAAGACTTTCCGTTTGCGAAAATGAATCACATACGCTGAGAATGCAAGCAAACTTTGAGATGCAGACGTTGAGGTCTTTAATCAGTCAAAAAGGATGCAAATATGCTCGCTAACATTAGCAAGCGTCTTTGCGCAGGTTTTTTGTGTTAGCGAAACTTATTACATTCCCTCCTATTTGTCTAAAATGTAATGTACCTAAATTGTTTTGGGAATGAGTTAGTTAAAAATGGAAGCATTCTATACTATATACATATTTTCACCAGGCATTTTATATTAGGACCGTAAAAACCGTAATGCAACACGCCTGATGAAGAGGTAATTATAAATAATAATCTTGAAAGATTGGATTTTTAAGCCAATAACCCAAATCACTAAAGTGTAAAACATTGTTTTTCCTATGTAATGAAGTACGAAAGAATGAAATGCAGATGCCAAATGGCCCAGTAAAGAGTTTGGGGAGTGAGCTGAATATTTTACTGCACAGTTGACAAAAGCTATAGTCAGCGGAAGAAGAGAGATGGGCCAGAACTTTGAGAAGTAAAAGATAAACTGAAATGAACAGAAAGTCATCCTAATATGTGTGGAAAATGTTAAAGATGAAACAATAACACTATTTATTTTTCTTATGATGTAACTCATCTTGGATAATCAATTTCAATGTCTGGTTTAGATGGATGCCAGGAGAATATGTTATCTTGCGCACAGAGGCATCTGCCACACAACATGCAATCAAGTTTGCAGATTAGAATACAATGAAGCGGAATTAAATATGTAAAATACAAAACAAACCAGTCCCCATTGGACAACAATATTGAATATGCATACTGACTTCAATATTCAGTGAAAGGGAAACAATTAGGCAGAGAGTGGCAGTGAATAAGATGAATTATGTCCCTGGCTTGCTCTTTATTAGTGCTACACTGTTAAATTATATATTCCGTAAGTGCTTTCTATACCTTTAAACTCAATTAATTTCCTTATGTTGTCTGTCTGTCCCCACATAGCTCATTAGTAAAGTTTCCAAGCATCCGCCGAAAACCCTGTGATGTCATTCTGCAAGTGATCTATTGAGAGAGACATTTTTTTTGGAACACTGGTGGATTGGTCACTAAAATATGCTTAATGTTTGAGAAGCTATTTCAGCACATGCCTTATAAATGTGTCAGGAAGATTCACGACAATCTATTTCAAAGCCATTTCAGATTCAATCAAACTCTCTAAAATAATAATGCAGCAAGACGGGCTGTGGATTCCATCTAAAGCCCCATTTTTTTGTGCTTAGTCAGATACAGTTTATGGCTTAATTGCTTTTGACCCCATTTCTGTAACAGATGCTGACCACAGCATATTTCAGCTTGTTTGGTAGCTTGATATATATTTACATTTTTATGTTTTAACAATTAAGTGGAAAGAAGATCCTGGAACGATCAAAGGGTCAGATTCAGTGGACTGATACTGGTTTGCTTCTTCTAGGAATATTGATGCAGACATTGAACTGCACAGAAAGAATGACAATTCCTTTAGAGGCTCTGTCAAAGATGGTAGGCACTAATCAATTAAGGACAGACGTAGAGGTGTAATGAGTATATCATGTAAGGAATTGCTGATAAAATGCAGGCATTGTTAAACATACATTAGGGGTCACTTATGACCTGCAAGTGCAGTTAGGATAGGAGCAAATGCTGCGAGAAATAATGGCAATCAACGTTACTTGCTTCCAAGCTGCTTATTGCACTTATGAAGGGTTCCAGGCAACCTCCTTTTGTGAATGACACACGGGAACCCTGGAAGGTGGGGGGGGGTCCACCTCACTGCAAAAATCACACTGGAATTGTGGGGTGAAAATACTATTTTGTGGGGGGAAAACGTGATGACTTGCACCCTGAAATTGCACTTGCACTCGTAAATGAGCCCTATTATAGTTTATCTTTCAGTTCCATGATAGTTTCACTCACTTTATCACTCTTCACTTCTTTTTTTCAATTTCCAGAAGAGATTGTTGTATTCCTCAAAAACCACAAGGTTTATTTTTTCTCCTAAATACTGATAGCAGCTATGCTCCCCGCAAAGGGAGGGAACTAATTATTATTCTTAGCTGTTCTGTGTTTTCCTCTGCTGCTTATTCTACTAACAATTTACTTTTTCCCTGAAACTTACAAACCTTTAAAAATGCACTTAATATTATTCTTATCTTTTTCTCTCTTCTTTCATTTCACCTATCCCACCTATTTAACCCCCGTTCACACTAGATACAATGGAAGCCGTATTTGAGTTCATTCAGAGAAGCCGAAGAATGATAGTTGTGTTGAGCCCTGACTATCTGACAGATAAAAGCATAAGCATGCTGGAATTTAAGCTAGGTATGGTATGTCAGAATTCCATCTGCACTAGCCTTATCATTGTGGAATACAAACCACTTCAAGGAACAAATACCACCGTTGCCAAACTAAAGGAGACCATACCCTTTGTTCGCTGGGAAGGGGAAAATTCCAGAAGAAATAATTCAAAGTTTTGGAAAGCACTTCGATTGGCTTTGCCTTTACGTAGCTTAACTACTCGATCCAGCTGGAATGAAAGCTGCTCTTCTCAGTCGGATATCAGTCTAGACCAGATTCAAAAGAAGAAGAGACGATTAAAAGGAGAACTCGTTAGTCCATCAACAGTGCAAAGTACTAAGGATAAAAATCTACCCCAAGGGGGTAAAGTAAGATCAAAAAATGGACCTAGAGGTGCAAAGGCCTGCCAGTGCTGTGTGACATATTGCGATAGTGAAAACAGACTGCGGAGTAAGTGCACTGCCGGTGCAAAGTCCAAATGGGAGACACATTTATGCAAGCCTGTTAGCTATAGAAATAAAACCCACTGGGCTCAAAATGGTACCACCCAACAGCCACCAGCACCACCTCCAGTGTCAGCTTTCACTCTCCAGCAATTCACAGATCTGTCTAATAATAACAGTGACTTCTATGTGCTTTAACAAATGTCACAATGCAACCAAGCCTCCTCGTGCATTCATGAACTAAGAAACACTTTGGGGGAGAAGGACTCTGAGGCCTGAACTAAATTCCTAACCTGGTGGGATTTTTTTCCACTATAATTTGGTTTCTAGAACAATAGATGAACAATATGTTATGGAGCCAACCGTTTCTGATCTGTATATTTCAAACTGTAAAAATGTTCCTGACCAGTTGCTGTTGTCATTGTTTCTTATGTTCTGTTTGCACACGTTCAGTCTGTTTGGCTGCAAAAATTGGAATATACTTTGCCATTTTATAACCACAAACTTGCGTGTGTTCTGTAAGTGAGCCAGTTTTCATGTTCAAAAACACACACTGATCTTTTTTACTCCATTCTGCCACCCAGCAAGGACTTCTGTCTTTCTCTGTAGCTACCCATCTTACTATACGGCATATTAAATGAATCTAGTCACACTTGCCAACCTTAACAGGGATTTGCAAAGAAAATAAATCTTCTTTAGTGCATCTTATCAACATAGATATAACATAATCTGTCAACAAAATGAGCAAAGAACATATACACAAAGGCTGAGTGATGCCTTATGGTGCCAGATCTCATCTCTGTAAACATCAATATTATTGCAAGAATTTATTTCAAGCAAAGGTAAGCATAGCCAGATTTGCCATTTACTATGGAAAGTAATGCAGCTTTCAAACACTGGCGTGTAGTATCCCATAACAACTGAGGATTGATATTGCCTTGTGTGATTACTGGTATTCACTTGTACCTACTGGGGGTACACGTTACATTTAGATGGAGAAGGAGATATCAGCATTTATTTGAAATAAACGTTTTGAGCAACAAACAAGGGATGTTTTCAGAACAGATTTGTACAGAATATTGGAAAGTAACAATAGGAAATAACATTCTGTTTTTGTCATTTTTTTTTTCATTCCGATCCTTGAGTGGACAACTGTAAAAATTGTTCTGATTGGAGAAAAATAAAGGACCAAACAGAATACAGTAATATAAAGGAGAATATGAATATTATTATTGTTATTTATACAATATGAAAAAGCAATCTCAGAACAAATACATGGGCTACAACTAATATCAATCAGAAACTGTTATGTTCTCTCTTCTCCATGTGAATGGCAATCGCCTCGGCAGCACAAATCTTCCTCAATAAGTGGTATGTGGACTCAAGAGATTTAAATGCTATTAGATTTAGTAAATCAGCTTGCTATATGAATAGCAAAAGATTCATAATAAAATACTAGTTTTGGGGTCCTTTTTACATTTTTCAAAAGTTATGGGTACTTGGGAAAAATATGATTGGCTGCAGGGTACATTTTAATTGAAACCTGTACTTAGTTCATCCTAACCATACTATAACCATGATATAAAGGTTAACCCTTTAAAGTAGAAGGATCTTCTGGGAGAACAAATAGGAACAATGCTCTAAATGTGTCTTAAAGTGCAAAGTAAATCAGCAGCTGGCTATAGTCAAAACAGTGGTAGTGTGGTTATGGCACAACAGCAGCTAAACTTCATGAATTTCTTTAAGGTATGAGTCCATTATCTAGAAACCCATTATTCAAAAAGCTCCAAATCTCCCATAGACTCATAGGGGAATTTTTATCAAAGGGTGAAGTTAGAGATCACCACAGTCCTCTAGATTTACTAAAGGGCAAAGTGACTAACGCTAGCGATGATTTGCTATCGTTGATTTCAGGCACTTTGCCGATTTACTAACGGGTGTAGGCGTAACTTCGCTAGCGAATGAGACAGATGCTAGCGATCATTCACACTCTATCGCCAGGCAAATTTTTGCTCTGGCGAATGTACGTTACTCCGCAAATTCACAAAGATGCAGATTTTACTGAATGTTACCTCTTTCGCTTGCCTTCGCCAGCTCAGACCAGGCGAGGTGCTTTGGAGTGCATAGATCGTCCTCAATCTTCTGTTACGTACATCATATTTTTAGTGGAAAAAGTTTCTAAGTCCCAAAAAACACTAGCGTCTTTTCCTTTGTCAGAGTGATAGCCTGCAAAAGTCCTTAAAAACATAAACTATACAGTGGGCTCATGTGTAGGGCATTATAACAACTCTATTTTCTTTATTAAGGTTCCCTGGACTTGTGTATTGTAATGTATTTGCTGCAACATATACATCCATTCAACTTTATAATTTACCGAAGACCTCTAACGAAGTTACGCTAGGCATAATTGAACGCTAGGGCATCTTCGATTTGATTGCCAAAGTAACGCTAGGGGAAATTCACCAGTGTTTGGCACCCTGGATGCAGCTTTGCATTTTAGTAAATTAGTGTTGTCTGAGCTGGGAAGCTATCGCTGACGAAATTAGTGAAATTCCGCCACTCTCCATTCATATGGAATTTTTAAAAGAGTATTTATCAATGGGTGAAAGTTCATCCTGAGAGTGGTGGAATTTCACTCTAGAGGACATTGGCGATCTCTAACTTCACTCTTGGAGAAATTTACCCCATAGGCTCTTATAGACATTTTATTCAAATAATTCAACATTTTCTCTGTAATAATAAAACAGTACCTTATTGGAAGAAAACCCAGCCTATTGTGTTTATTTAACATGTACATGATTTTCTAGTAGACTTAAGGCATGAAAATCCAAATTACAGAAAGATCTGTTATCCGAAAAACCCCAGGTTCCAAGCATTCTGGATAGCAGGTCCCATGCCTGTGCAAACAAATAAGGTTGTGAAAATCACAGTGCACTTTTTACTCCCTTTCATGAGGCCTCTGTTTTTTTTGATCAGAATAATGAATATGTAATTTTGTAATGTGGCTTTCAGTCACTTCATGTATCATGATAAGTCCATGGTTAGGCAGCAAGCCTATGCATTAGAAAACGATATAAAATTAGGTTTTAGTAAATGGGCTAGCTGCTTTTGTCCTGGGGCCAATTGGAATACTAATAGGGTGCAGAAGATGAGGATACCAGGAGTTGTTTGCTGGATAACTATACAAATTAGTCCAATTTACAGTTGTACTTTGGACAAAAAAGATGTTTGATTTAACAATAACATTGATTTCTTTAAGCCGTATTTTATTGCTGACCCTTGTTATGTACTTTTGTTCCTCCCCAATAAATCCTTCCCTCTTTCTGCTGCAGTTCTATTCCTTGGCTAATTACAATTCTCACAAAAACAACAATGCATTTTACTGGAAACATAATTACATAGAATCGTATACATTTATTAAGATATATAGTTATATTTTTTAATTACCTTGAAATTATTTTTTTTTCATTGCATGCATAAAACGCATAAGTAATAGCCATTAGGGAAGTTTCTGGAGTAAGCAGTTTGGTGTTTCTGATGCTGATCTTGTAACATACCATGGAACTCCTGTGGGGGGATCCGTGGCTGAAAGTAATTGCAGAGAATGTAAGCACACCTTCCTTTTCAGTGCTAAACAACATTGTCTTCATATATTTTGATTTAAGAGCTCAATTTTCTTTTTATGTATCTCCATTCATCAAAACTTTGAACTGTTTTATTTTCTCCCCAGTTCTTTTGGAAGAAACCAAGTTTGCTGTAGTCGGAGTTGCCTAGGCAGATTCATTCACGCACTGCTGATCTCAGTGTTAGCAGTGATTGATGAGTTACCCGTGGCGTAGGTGCAAATTAATTATGTCTGTTGAGCAATTCTTTACTGCTCGCTGGGATACACATATAAAAATCCAGCACAATGTCGGTACCATGACAAAAATTGCAGTTTATAGGAATTATATTATAAGTGTTTCTGACCTTTAGGGTTCAAGCTTCCCTTTACAGTTGTCCTTGAAGATGGGCCCACTCTCCACTGCTTTAAGTCCCCCTAAAGTTTTGGGAATTACTGGTCTACGAGTTCAATGGTTGTGTCCCCACATATGTAATAAAGGACACAAAGTTTGCCCAGGAGCAGTAACCATAGCACCCAATAAGATATTTCTTGACCAGTAAATGCTACTTGCTGATTGGTTGTTATGGATTACTGCTCCTGGGCAAATTTAGTGTCTTTTATTACATAACTTCAGAGAGTTTCACATCTTAGGACAAGTGTGACAAGCTCCACTTTACATTAGCAGTAAAGATATTGAATTGCTTGTTTTCTTCCACTAATAATATCTGGGTTTCTGAATTTGTGGGTAATTTTAAGATGCACTGAGGCTACGTCATCTGCTAACTGTGTGTTGTTAGAGCCTTAACAGGACTGGACTGGGATTCAAAATAGGCCTGGCATTCCTAGTACACAGAGGCCAAAACAGCTCCCACCAGCCCACTTAGTAATCTCTTTCTATGGCATCTTACAGCAGCCCCTGTGGGCGGCATTTGCCAGAATCCACAGATTGCCAGTCCGGGCCTTAGAGGAGTGTTGTTTTTTTTCCTTTTACCATACGTTTCCATCTGATTAAATGCAATTTCATGAAAATACATTCTTAATTTACCAACTGTGTCCTTTTTTGTGCATGTTTACTACATACTTTATGGTATATTACAATCTAATGTAAGTGACCCTTTATCCAGAGTGCTCAAAAACAGCAATTCCATTCACTGCAGTGTCCACTTTAAAGGGCAACAATGTCATCATGTTATAAGTTTTAATTGCACCCAACACAAGGGAATGCCATTGTTTTTAATTATATTTATTAGTAAAGGTGATGGAGAGTGCTATTTATAGCTGTGTTTGGCTAGCTATGCCTCAAGTCATGTCAAGGTATGCCCCTGGATTTCAAGGCTACTGGCTTCTGATAATGGAATTCTAGCACAATGGGAGTCCTATAGTAGGCAAGGGATGCGTGTGACCAACCAGAATGTAAATGGCACATTAGGCAAGGCAAAAACTGCAGGCATAGATGCTTGGGAGTAATTAAGTACAGGTATGGGACCTGTTATCCAGAATGCTCGGGACCCGGGGTTATCCGGATAACGGATCTTTGCGTAATTTGGATCTTCATACCATAAGTTTACAAGAAAATACTTTCACATGAAATAAACCCAATAGGCTGGTTTTGCTTCCAATATTTATTCATTATAACTAAGTTCGGATCAAGTACAAGGTACTGTATTACAGAGAAAAGGGAAATCAATTTTAAACATTTCGATTATTTGGATAAAATTGAGTCTGTGGGAGACGACCATCCCGTAATTCAGAGCTTTAATGTGTCTCCAGATAACAGATTCCATACCTGCTAAAGGAAAATATCACATTCAAATTCTTATATGTTAAGTGGGCATGCTTATATTCCAGACGTGGTGTAAATATAAAAGATTTCAGAAAAAAAAGATTTCAGGCTCCTGACCTTATTGAATGCAGTCTGTCCCACTTTGCAGCAGGTCTGATTTATGAGATGTCAACCTCCCGACTGTCTCTCGGCCTAAGTCATAAGCAGCATCTCAAGTTACAGTTGCTGCTCTCTAAGGGGCACATTTACAGTATAAAGTTATAATGCCCTGCAAAAAGTATAATAAAAGTAAAAGTTGGTATAAAATTATATGTAAAGCTGTTTTGTAGCCCTTGTGCATCAATTAAAGCTAAATAATGAAATAATTCACTATAAAAATCTAAGGCATTTTAGAAAAGCCTAAAATAACAGCAATATTTCACACCACTCTAGACCGGGCGTAACTCTAGAAAATAAAAATGGACGTACAGCAGAACTTAAAGTGATCCTTCATTCACAACTGAAATAGTAAAACTAAGCAGAACTAGAGCCCCTAATCAAAAGTGAAATAAATTACACATGGATGAGCTTACACTCATGGGTATATAGGCTTGAAAACTAGTACAGGTATCGTTCTCTATTGGATGTCCCTGCTGAATAAATGTTTAAGGGCTAGTCCACACGGGGAGATAGCGACGCGTTTGCGGTCGCGGCGACAAAGCGCCGCGACCGGCGCAGGCGACAGTTTTGTATGGGCGCCTATGTAAAAACGCCTGTGCTAACCACACGAGGCGATGCGCTTTTCAACAGTCGCCTGAAAAAGCCTGGCGAGGCATTTTCAGGCGACTGTTGAAAAGCGCATCGCCTCGTGTGGTTAGCACAGGCGTTTTTACATAGGCGCCCATACAAAACTGCGCTTTGTCGCCGCGACCGCAAACGCGTTGCTATCTCCCCGTGTGGACTAGCCCTTATGCCTGTTTTTTCATGCGCTTTGTCGCCGCTACTCTTGATTTTCTAACCGCTGCGACTTGTCGCGGGCGAATCTTCTCGTGTGGACTAGCCCTAAAGGCATTGTGGGATGTATTAGTGCTTCCTCCCTGTTTGCAAATTGAGCTCTATTGGATGTTTCCTTGTTTGCTATGTGGCTGCAAATGCAGCAAGAATTAGGGGCATATTTTTTTAAGGCTATGTTAAAAAATAATGGCATTTAAAAAAGAGGTGAAAAAAAGGCTACTTTTCACACTAAAAATCTTTCTTGTCTAAAATTTTTCCCATAGAGTTCAGTGGGTTACGCCCGGTCTAGAGTGGTGTGAAATATTGCTGTTATTTTAGGCTTTTCTAAAATGCCTTAGATTTTTATAGTGAATTATTTCATTATTTAGCTTTAATTGATGCACAAAGGCTACAAAACAGCTTTACATATAATTTTATACCAACTTTTACTCTTATTATACTTTTTGCAGGGCATTATAACTTTATACTGTAAATGTGCCCCTTAGAGAGCAGCGACTGTAACTTGAGATGCTGCTTATGACTTAGGGGCCGATTCACAAAGGGTTGAATATCGAGGGAATTAACCCTCGATATTCGACTGGGAATTAAAATCCTTCGACTTCGAATATCGAAGTCGAAGGATTTTAGCGCAAATAGTGTGATCGAACGATAAAATCCTTCGAATCGAACGATTCGAAGGATTTTAATCCAACGCTCGAAGGAATATCCTTCGATCAAAAAAACTTAGGAAAGCCTATGGGGACTTTCCCCATAGGCTAACATTGAGTTCAGTAGCTTTTAGATGGCGAACTAGGGGGACGAAGTTTTTTCTTAAAGAGACAGTACTTCGACTATCGAATGGTCGAATAGTCGAACGATTTTTAGTTAGAATCGAAGTCGTAGTCGAAGGTCGTAGTAGCCCATTCGATGGTCGAAGTAGCCCAAAAAACACTTCGAAATTCAAAGTTTTTTTACTTCGAATCCTTCACTCGAAGTTAGTGAATCGCCCCCTAAGTGTAGGCCGAGAGACAGTCGGGAGGTTGACATCTCATAAATCAAACCTGCTGCAAAGTGGGATAGACTGCATTCAATAAGGTCAGGAGCCTGAAATCTTCTTTTTTTCTGAAATCTTTTATATTTACACCGCGTCTGAAATATAAGCATGCTGAATTATGATTCTGGGATGAGGAAACCCTGTAGAGATGACAGACAAATATATAATGTATGTGAAATAAATGGACCAATTATCATCAAGACTAAAGGACAGTGTGCATTGCTGGTATTGGGCTAAAAGAAATGGATTCTCTCCTTAGAATGGGAACTGCTGCAGCATCTCACGTATGAATCAAAGTGACTGATATGTTTTACTCACTGTTCATGGGGTACTGACCAGGAAAGTTCTGTACATTGTGTTGTTTCTTTTTCTACTTCAATTGCTGTCAGTTCTCTGTCCCTATTGCACCATAGGTTGCAATGTATAACATAATATGAGCTGTTTATTGTCAGTAGGACAGTTGTAGTAAAAAGTAGTAATGTCATGAAACAACCATGATAGTGAACTACATGAACTGACCAGGAGATTAAGAAGAATGATCCTTTTTGTTCTCAAAACACTTCAGTGACACTCAATACTGCAAATTCTCTGCCACTGGAAGCCTAGACCAGAGGTCCCCCAGCTTTTTTTACTTTTGAGCCACATTCAATATAAAAAGAGTTGGGGAGCAACACAAGCATGAGAAAAAGTTACTGGGAGTGCCAAATATGTGCTGTGATTGGCTATTTGGTAGCCCCTATGTGGACTGACAGCCTACAGGAGGTTCTTTTTGGCAGTACATCTCATTTTTATGCAACCAAAACTTGCCTCCAAGTCAGGAATACAAAAATAAACACCTGCTTTGAGGCCACTGGGAGCAACATCCAAGGGGTTGGTGAGCAACATGTTGCTTGTGAGCCAGTGGTTGGAGATCATATTTCCTATAGGTGAACATGAGAACTGGTGATAAGCCGTCTGATACTGCTTCATTCCACTAACTTTGCTTGATTCCACCCGTCACTGCTCATGCAGAATAGCTTTAAAAATCCACACGGGCAGGTATATGAAAGCAGAGTGAAAAGCAGGAGGCAATATCAGGTGGGCACTGGCCAGACACACCAGGTATCCCTCTAGCCTTATTCTAACAATTAGTTAAAGCAGTGATACAAGCTGAATAAAACCCAATTTCAAAGCAAATTATATTCCCCAGGGCAGACTGAACTCAAATGATAGAACCCCCAAAACTTCAGCCTCCAGACTGTTGCTGAAACAGAGATACCCTCTAGTTCTCAGAGTCAATTCACACACTGTCACAGGCTGAGTCTTCCTTTATATGTAAGAGATCTGTGGCAACTTCTAGTTTTACAAATGAATGTTCCAGCAGACAGTGGAAACGATACCAGCCAGGGGGATTAGACTTCTTGATGATGATGGCACATGGGGAATTCTGACCAGTGCTGCCACTTTGTGGGGAAAAAATGCCCCTGTCTATCTATCATTGCTGTTGATTTAATGAAATGGAAAGTACCATGGCTGATGCACAGAGAGCAGTGACAGACTGACCTCAATGCATAAAACACAATCCAGAGAGAATTGGCACTGAGGTCCATCTGTCATTGCTCTTACTATTACCTCCTGATAAGCCATGACATGAGCACTTGACAGGCCTTTCTCATTAAAGTTTAGTGGGGCTGCTTCAGGAGCTTTGGGCTTTGTTTTCAAGCTACTAAAAAAATGCAGTACTTAAAGGGCACATCAGCCACAAAATAGAAATTTGCCTATTAAAAGAAAACATAACTCTAAGCAACTTTCCAATATACATTTATTAAAAAAGCTCAGTGCTTTTAAAGCTATTTGTAAAAACAATTTCTATTAAAACGGGATTTGCTTAACTCCGGGTTGTCCTGGTTGTTACTTTTTAAACAATGTTGTAAAAGTCTTAGTTCCCCAGTAACGACAGGTCTGTCCTCATTATTTCAACCCAGCTATAGATTGTGCGGGGAGCAACGTGTTGTACTGCTGCCGGCTTGTTTCCTAGCATTGCAAGAAGATATTTCACCATAAAAATGTAATGTGGCTGTTGCGATGGATTATGATTTTTATATTCTTTTTTCCCTTGTCCCACATTTAGCTGTGAGAATATCCACATTGCCGTAGTTTAACATGAGTTATTATTACCAAATTAAAGCCTGCTATTTGCTGTATATTTACATTTTTGGGCACCTTTGGGCAGTTGGTGAAGTTTATGTGGATGTTATTAGAGTGTACTGACCTTATTATTACATATATTCTGTAAAGTTAACATAAACTTGAGTTGTCAGATACAATTTGTAACAGGCATCTGTATAACAGGTATAAACTTTATTGGTTAATCATATTGACAGCAGCACCCACTTACATACCATTCTTTTCTTTTTTACTGTGTTGCACATTTATATGAGGGCTACATTTAGTCTTATTTTCTTCCTAGCAAACAACAATCACTAGTCCTACTGTAGGCCAGTTTCTGTCCCTTAACATTTTAAAGCCAATTCGTTTCAATTGGTTTAATTTGGATACGTCAGGCACTGCCTACAGCTTGGGTCAGTGTCATACAGTGGCAGACCATACAAGACATGAGAGGCTAATATATAGATAAATAAAGGGTTTAAACCTATTCCTCCACCAGAGCTCGGCCATTCACTACGCAGGGTAATTGCACCTTTTCAAGGGCATCTGTAAGTAATACCAAATGCTCTCTGGCCTAGTGATACAGTGCTACACTAAATCCATGTTATGATGAAAAAGACTATTGGCGTCATTTACACATGAATTTACATTTTCAGGATAAATGAGGAAACTTTTAACATTTTTTCCCTTAAAGAAGAACTAAACCCTAAAAATGAATATGGCTAAAAATGCCATATAATTTATATACTCCTTGCACCCGCCTAAAGTTTCAGCTTGTCAATAGCAGCAATGATCCAGGACTTCAAACTTGTCACAGGGGGTCACCATCTTGGAAAGTGTCTGTGACACTCACATGCTCAGTGGGCTCTGAGCAGCTGTGGAGAAGCTAAGCTTAGGGGTCGTCGCAAAATTTACAAGCAGTAAATGAAGTTGGCCTGTAATATAAGCTGATGCTACAGGGCTGATTATTAAATTCTGATGCTAGTTGCACTGGTTTCTGTGCTGCCATGTAGTAATTATGTGTATTAATTACTAATCAGCCTTATATTGTGACATTTCTATTCTATGTGTACTGTATATTGTGAGTAGGTCCCTAAGCTCAGTAAGGGACAGCAGCACAGAGCATGTGCAGTGAATCAGCAGAAAAGAAGGTGGGGAGCTACTGGGGCATCTTTGGAGACACATCTTAACTGGGGGTTGTGGTTGCCTTGGGCTGGTATAGAAGTCCAAAACATAATGTACAGGTATGGGACCTGTTATCCAGAATGCTCAGGACCTGGGGTTTTCCAGATAACTAATCTTTCCATTATTTGGATCTTCATACCTTAAGTCTACTAGAAAATCATGTAAACATTAAATAAACCCAATAGTCTGGTTTTGCTTTCAATAAGGATTAATTATATCTTAGTTTGGATCAAGTACAAGCTACTGTTTTATTTTTAATAAGGAAAAAACGGCGGCTTAATCCCCAATTGTATAAAATGCAAATATAATAGTTTGGATCAAGTACAAGGTACAGTTTTATTATTGTAGAGAAAAAAAAGAAATTCTTTTTACAAATTTAGATTATTTGGATAAAATGGAGTCTATGGGAGATGACTTTTCCATGATTTGGAACTTTCTAGATAACAGGTTTCTGGATAACGGATCTCACACCTGTACAACATTTTTAGCCTTCTTCTTTAGTTAAAGGAGAATTCAACCCTAACATTAAAAAACCCTACCCCCTACACTACATAGACCCTCCCCCCCCAGCCTAAGTGTTACCCTGGGCAAATGCCCCTAATGTTTTACTTACCACTCGGTGTAGATTCAGCAATTGGAGTTCACATGTGCCATCTTCAGCCACTTCGGTAATCTTCGGAATGAGACTGACGCTTCAGCAATTTTCGCGAGTTACTGCGCATGCGCAGTTGTCGTGAGACAGAAAACTGCTCCAACTGCGCATGTGCACACTTAGGCTGGGGGGAGGAGGGTCTATGTAGGGTAGGGTTTTTAACGTTAGGGTTGAATTCTCCTTTAAGCTTTAGTTCTCCTTTAAATGCCCCACAATGCAGCATTGCTGTGGCTACTCCGACATATCATATCAGTCATACACAGTAATCACTTTTTTTTAGAAAATCAACATCTGTATTTGGTACTATAGCATCACATACATTCATAATAAAAACAATCTGCACTTTGTGTTGGGTCCCTCAAAAAATGACTCTGTGTATAGTACAGAAACACTTGTGGGGAAAGCTGCAGCTCCATCGGTGCTTTGGCTCCACCTAGTGGTGAATGAAGCTTTTAGCTGTTTAACCTCATCTGCAGTTTTTGTATATGAGGGGCAGATGTTGCAAATTTCCAATGTGGATAGCTTTGTTCATAAATTTGCTTGATCAATAAGACAATTCCTATAGTTTTCTTTACAATAGATATTTAACACTGCCCATAACCACCTAAGATTTCAGACCCTCAAAAGCCATAGCAGTTTGAATGATCAAATCCCATAATAAACGCCAGGTCAGTGTCTACATATTTGTTACGTTTTCCCCCAGTGGATACGATTATTATGAATTTTGATTTAATCGCATGTCCTGCAGGTGAGAAAACCCTTTTGAGGAAGTTTGGTAAAATTAGAACAAATAAACCTGACTCATCATTGACTGATTGTTGAATTAAAGGGCAAGTCGACCCAAAATAAAATTGTTCCTAACAAAAGAAAACATTCTAAGTAACTTTCCAATATACATTTATTAAACATTTTCAGTGCTTCTCAATTATTTGAAAGCAGTATTTGCTTAACTCTGGTTCCTTTTTTTTTTTTAAAGGTTTTTAACTCTGGCTACTTTTTAAACAATGTTGCAAAAGTCTTTCATTCCTCAGCGAAGATAGGTCTGTTAATCAGCTCCTTGTCTAACATTGTATTAATAGTCTGAGCCCCCGGGGCAGAGAATAGAAAGAGACAAATAGCAATACATATACAAATAACTTAAAAACTATAGACAATTTGTAACGAATATATATTGCAAAGTTGCTTAGAATTGTATTTTCTTTTATTAGGCAATACATTATTTTTCTGGGTTGACTTTCCCTTTAATGATTGTTATGAACCAATAAAAACTGATTGTTGTACAATGATACATCCCCATGTATTTTGTGCCAGTGGAGTGTAAGCTTACCCTGGGATTGGATTGTCTGAAATCTGTCTGCCCCAAAGAACTTCTACTTTTCAACTCCCATAACCACTACCACTTGGAACAGGAGTATTTCTTTCTTTTCCTAGATAATTGGCTTCACTCCTGCTCTATGGGTTGGGATTCCCAAAGTTAGCAATAAAGGGGTGGTGCACCCATAAGATAACTTTTAGTATCTTATAGAATGACCAGTTCTAACTTTTCCTTACCAGTTCTAATCTTCTTTATTTTGTTTTTGAATTATAAGCTTTCAAATGGGGGTCACTAACCCCATCTCAAAACAAATGCTCTGTAAGGCTACAAATGTATTGTTATTGCTACTTTTTATTACTCATCTTGCTATTCAGGCCCTCTCTTATTCACATTCCAGTCTCTTATTCAAATCAATGCATGGTTGCTAGGGTAATTTGAAACCTAGCAACCAGATTGCTGAAACTGCAAACTGGAGAGCTAAATAAAATGTGAATAAAAAGCTGTAAATGCGTACGTGCCGAACAGCCGATGCGGCGAAAATACCCGAAGCCACGAAAACAGCCAAAGCTGAACTCCCGAAGCGATGAAAAGACCCGAAGCCACAAAAATAGCCAAAGCCAAAGTCCTGAAGCAGCGCAAAGAACCAAAGTCACGAAAACAGCCGAAATTGAAGTCCTGAAGCGGCGAAAAGACCCAAAGTAACGAAAGGAGGCGTAGCCATGAGTTCAATTCTACTGAACCCCAATTTGTGTTTTTTTTTTTTTTAATCCCCTGCCCACCAGTGTATTATTTTTATACTCTACAGGCCCCTGCCACCAATGTTTTTTTAAAAAATATTTTTTGGGGGCCCAAATTTTTTTACTTGTAAGGTGGGCCCTGGCACCAATGTTTTTAAAAAAATACTCTTTGGGGCCCCAATTTTTTTTTACTTGTAAGGGGGGCCCTGGCACCAATGCTTTTTAAAAAAAAAAACTTTTATGGGGGCCCTGGCGCCAATGTTTTTTTTTCAATGTGTGTGTGGGGGGGGTTAGTTTTTTAGCACTGATGTCTGTGTGGTCTTTTAACTGTGATGTGGAGTGGGTGGGATCTGGGGTGGGGCTTGGAAAATTTTGTTGTATGGGGCCCCGTGATTTCTAATGGTGGCCCTGTTGACACACAACTTTGTTCATGTCAGTGTTCCGCATTGAGCAGGTCATACATAAGGTGCACTGCATGTGGGGGTCCACTATGCTCTCCTGTGGATATTTGAGTGCATGGAGAATATACTGGCCACAAGGAGAAGATGGCCCCCAATTGTATTTCCCATCCAGACAGAGCCAAATGGATGCAGGCATGAAATATGTTATAAGATGACAGAGAAAGAGCAATGGTAGTGACACTTCAAAAGGGCTGGTTCACCTAAAATATATATTTTAGTATGTTATAGAATGGCTAATTCTAAGCAACTTTTCAATTTGTCTACCTTATTTATTTTTTTATAGTTTTAGAACTATTTGCCTTCGTCTTCTGACTCCAGCTTTCAAATGGAGGTCACTGACCCCATCTAAAAAACTCTGTGCTCTGTAAGGCTACAAATGTATTGTTATTGTACCTTTTTTTACTGATCTTTCTATTCAGACCCTCTCCTGTTCATATTCCAGTCTCTTATTCAAATAAATGCCTGGTTGCTAGGGTAATGTGGGGCCTAGCAACCAGTGTGTTGAAATTGCAAACTGAAGAACTGCTGAATTAACAGCTAAATTGTCTCAGAATATTACTTTCTACATCATACTAAAAGTTATCTCAAAGGAGCATAAGTCAAGAATATGATTACCATAGAAGTCACTCTGCCTAATAAGAGAAGGGAAGAAAACCCCCACCCAAAGTAATATTTTCCTTATGAGGCCATTTAGGTCAAATTGAATGAATTGGTCTGAGCCACCCCATGGAGATCCCACAGCAGTTACTGCATTAGGGTGGTCATTTTTCTGTTCAAGGCCTGGCTGGAAAGGTTCATTTTGCCTTTCCCACTCTAAAAGCCAAAAAAGGTTTAGGGCACATGCTCTATAAACGTGGAGGTGGGATGTGATTTAAGGTGGTGGTAGAACTTACCCGAGTTGTGTTTGTGATTTCTTAACAGTGGGACTCACACCATGAAAGAAAACATGTACTCACCCAATATGCTTGGATATATTTTTGTTTTCAGATGAACCTTTGTACCCTGGTGGACCTCAAGAGAGGCTGTTGAAGTGTAATGTGAAATGTTTTGAGTTTAAAATGATGGCATGCCTAGCAAGGTCCAGAGTTGTATTTAGGTCTGTATTTAGGACTTTGCTAGAGCAACTATAACCATAAACTAACTGCACACTGGCTACATTCTGACTAGACGAATCGACAATATCACTCTGGAAAACCTGTCACTTACCCAAGCCCAAGCGCGCTGCGTTTTCATCCGACAGTCGGATCAATGTAGTTGTTTCCTGTGATTTCTCCTTCACTTCCGTTTTCTGTAAAACATCCGACAAATCGCATGCGTTTCGTCTAGTCCTGCCCTAACAGAGGACCAATTATGTATCCATGTAGAAAATTAGGATTTCACTGGAGAGCTGATTTGGTGAAGTAGTAAAGACGTTTATTCAAGATGCATTTAGCACTAAATGTTTCTGACCTCTAGGGTCCTTCTTCTGGTGCAGGAGGAGAAGGACCCTAGAGGTCCTAAACATGTAGTGCTAAATGCATCTTGAATAAACGTCTTTACTACTTCACCAAATCAGCTCTCCAGTGAAATCCTAATTTTCTACATGATACTTCTTCTCTGGACTTGGCAAAACCAGATCACTGTTGGATTGAGCTATCACTTATACACACAGCTTGTGTTATCTGTATTTTGGACAATTAGGTATCCAAACTGAAGGGGAAACTGCTTGAGTTAAATACTGTATAACTAACTCTCAGAGTCTTTACCTCCATCCTGCCAGGGACAATTGCCATGCATTACCACCACAGCACACATTATATATCTTATTAGTTTTGCTAGCTGGTGCAACAGGGATCAGTGATAGTAACACGATTTGCAGGACACCATGATGTGATTCACATGCTGAATGAGCAGACTCACACCATTTATTGCTACATTATTAATATACACTTGCTCTCCTGGGGAATAGATGTGTGCTCATTTATTCATGAAAAGAAATCACCTGAACTGAACTTTTCATTGAGTGTCAGACCATTGTTTAGCTATTTACTCAGTTGCTTGTTGTATGATTTTGCATCAGGAGCAAGTAGTTTAAATGAGTTTCTAATTCCCTGCTGTCATTCAGCACAAGTGCATTACACATACTGACCACTAGATGGAGATCGTTTGCCATAGTAAATAATGTCCATAGAAGTGGCAAAGCTAATTTTCTCCATGTAACAGCTTTTATTATACAAAACTCCTTGTGCAATCTTGTTTCTATCAGAAAATTAGATTTATGTATATTCAGTATATTCCACAGAGATATATGAAGGTGAGTCCTTTGTTATAGCCTACTTTTATTTTCCTTAAAGAATTTGAGGAGTGAGCCTTGACTCTAGAAAGGCTGTTGGAGAACAGAGAAGTGTCATGAGATGAAATCGATTTGCTTTTTCTCTATAATAATAAAACATTAGCTTGAATTTGATCCAAACTAATATATATTTAATCCTTATTGGAAGCAAAACCAGTTTATAGGTTTTACATGAATTTCTATGTATTAAGATCTAAATTAAGGAAAGATCCATTATCCGGGAAAACCCTAGTTCCCGAGCATTCTGGATAACAGGTCCCACACTTGTACCTACAAATTTCACTTTCACCTAGTTTTTCTCCTTTTTCCACTGTTGTAACAACAGCATCGCCTGCTGGTCAGTTTTTGTAACTGTACGGCCAGAAAGATTTGAGAGAGAGAGAGGTTCAGAAGGAAAACAGAAAAGTGTTCTGATGTCGATCTGTTCAGGATAGAGATCAGAAGACCTTTCTCCTCATTTTTCTCCCAAACAACCCAAAAAATTAAAAAAATTGAAATGTGGCACTTAGGGGCAGATTTATCAAAGGTCGAATTTCGAAGTAATGGGAGTTATTTTGAACTCCCATAACTTCGAAATTCGAATTGAATCAAAAAATCAAAGTTTTTTTGGGGGGCGAATAGGTCAGTTTTCGAATCGTTTTTAAATTGTACGAATCGAAGTAACAGTGCATTCGACTGAATTCGATTCAAAGTTTTTCCAAAAAAAAGCTTTGATTCCACCAATTGACTCCAAATAGGTTCTAGGAGGTCCCCCATAGGCTAAAACAGCAATTCGGCAGGTTTTAGATGGCCGAAGATCGCTGTTTTTTCACTGAGGGCTAAATCCTCCCCAGCCAGCAATCAGGCTTTTAAAGGAGAGATATTCCCAAAACAAACGCCCAATTTTAAAAGCCCTCAGTGAAAAAACAGCGTTCAACGGACATTGATTACAGGTAATGCTAAAATGCACATAAAATATAAAACAAGTTAGGGACTGCCATTCGGGGTTTACCTTGACGTGGTATGGTGGCTTATCAATTTTATGATCATAACTTTGTAACAAAATAACCCCTGTTTTGGGTACATATGCAATAGCATTTATTATACTTATATATATATATATATACTTTAAAGCCTTTAGAGTGCTCCCACAACCCCCCTGTTTTGATATTGTGTATATATATATATATATATATATATATATATATATATATATATATATATATATATAAATAAATATAACTAAATATAGTTAGAAGGAGGAGCAGAAGGGGGTGGGAAACTGAGACATAGTTTAGAAGAATGAAACTGCACACATTCAACCTGTCACACCATGATAGGCATTGTACAAGTAATGTGCAATTATCTTCCTGTTACACTGCTTTCCCTTGCATTTACATGGATGGCTCTAGCTTTCCTTGCTTCCCTATACAGGCCATTGCTTTGCTTGTCTTGTATGAAAATGCTATGCTGGGCTCGGGGTACTGGCTGTTAGGCAAATATCATTGGTTGCAATGTTTATGGTGTGCCGTGGTAGCAGAAAAATAAAACATAAAATTGAAAACAGAACAATAAGGGGCACGCACTGTACGACATTAGCAGTTTTACTCTGCTGCTATCAGGTCCAGTGTCTCTGGGTAGGGATGGGCGACTTTCTTATGTTTCACTTCGCGAAAAATTTGTGAATTTCCAGAAAAATTTGCAAAATGACAAAAAATTTGTGGAACTCTGACACCGGTTTTAAAGTCAATAGGCGTCCGAATAGTGAAGATTTTGTCGGACAGGTGTTCAAAATTCTTTTCGTGGGAGTTTTGTGAATTTATTCGCCGGCGATGAAACACGGAAATGTGCAACGAATTTGTGCCAGGCGAATTTATTCGCCCATCACTATCTCTGGGCACGTCTCCCAGCAGTTTTCTCCTTTATAGTCAGATGTCAGCTTTAAAGGAGACTCCA
Source organism: Xenopus laevis (assembly GCF_017654675.1). Taxonomy (NCBI): domain Eukaryota; kingdom Metazoa; phylum Chordata; class Amphibia; order Anura; family Pipidae; genus Xenopus; species Xenopus laevis. The sequence goes on from NC_054379.1 coordinate 111,357,912, forward strand.
AAAGAGCTTTGCAATTAGTTCTTGTTTCTTCTTTGCACATTATTACTTTCCTGGAGTAGTGTCATTACTTTGCTGCTCAAACTTCTTGAGCAAAAGCAACCATTTTGTATATAGAAAAACTGTGGAAGCCATACATTTATACATACAGTTCACTACAAGTTGAGTTACCTTCTTCACTTCATGGCTTCAGGGCTTCACAATGTCGACAGCAGACTAAGCAGCTAAAGTCCTGCAGTAGGTTAAATACTGAGGGAACATAAAATGTCAATATTGGGCAGGTAGTGGATAGTTAAGCGGGTGCAGGGCAGTAGGCCTGTGGGTTTCTTAAAGCAAAACATTTCAAAAAGTGAATTTCTAACCCAGCTGTCTCCATTTTGTCGCAGTCCTGTGCAGTCAAAAGATTGTTTCGTCATAGAAAAATCAATAGAATGATTTTTTCAATAATTGGTTAGTAAACAGAAACATTAATCTGTGTAAATACGAATCAAAGAGCAGCAAAAGTGCAGAAATCAAGTTCCCTCTTTTTGAAGTCGCAGGCGAAGTGAGGAAGAAAGTTTGTTAATGTTCCACAAATAAGACCTTTGCGAAGAAAACAATTAGGAAGCTTATGGTCTTGGAGCGGGGACATTCAATACAACGATTAAATCCTTTTATATCTCAGGAATGTGCTTATGTCATGTAACCAAAACATATAATTCTCTTAATCCTTTCTTCTTAACCCTTTCAGCCGGCAATTGGTTAAAAGCATAGCCAGCTGGAGCCCTGCTTATAAAGATATGTTTATTTTTACAGCATAGGAGCCCGGTTTGTCCTTTTATTGCCAACCCTCGCAGATTTATAGGTGAACGGAAACAGCCGTTAAAATGCACACAAACTGTAGTGGATGCTTAGAAGGGTGGTTCACTTCTAAAGGAAAACTAAAGCGTAACAAAAGTAGCTAGAAATGTTGTACATTGGGGGACACATTTACTTAGCTCGAGTGAAGGAATAGAATAAAAAATACTTCGAATTTCGAAGTATTTTTTTGGCTACTTTGACCATCGAATTGGCTACTCCGACCTTCGACTTCAATATTCGAAGTCGAAGGACCCTCGATATTCGACCCTAAGTAAATGTGCCCCTATGTGTTGTACTTCTGTACCAGCCCAAGGCAACCACATCCCTTTAATAGTAAAGATTTGTGTCTCCAAAGATGCCCCAGTAGCTCTTCTTTTCTGCTGATTCACTGCACATGCTCTGTGCTGCTGTCACTTACTGAGCTTAGGGACCCACTCATAATATACTGTATATACAGTATAGAAATGTCACAGTATAAGGCTGATTAGCTAATTAATACAGATAATTACTACACGGCAACACAGAAACCAGTGCAACTAGGACCAGAATTGAATAATCAGCCTTGTAGCATCATCTTATATTACAGGCCAACCTCATTTTCTGCTGGTAAATTTGCGACGACCCCAAGTTTAGCTTCTCAGTAGCAGCCCAGAATATTATAGCAATGCCACTGACATTTACAAAAATGGCCTAAAAAGACCCAGGATGGGGAGCTTGAGTGGATAATTATAAGGCATAGATCATAACTAGTAGAGGGCTGCTGAGCCTCCATGTTAGCATTTCTCAATTGTCTTGGTGGTACCACTTAGTTTACAGCATTGATAAAGCATTTTCTAGTTATGCAGATCCCATTCTGCACCCCTGTTTGATGGAATAAATGCACATAACTTTCCTATACAGAGTTTCTCTCCAACCAAGCAGAGTAGAGAGTCGACATGTCTGGGGATGGAAGTCTCAGCTTGAAGGCAGCTTGAAGCATAACTGAGGTGAGATTTGCTATGGACATTTTCGCAAACAATGCCCTGTGTTCTATTAGAGTTAAATTTGGGGACTACACCCAATCACTGGTCACTGAGCAGCAGCTCCTCTTCACTTCCAGATTTTCCAATCATTCAGGCAATCCCCCAAACAAACAAAGCAATGGAAAGGTGGCCATTTGGCTTTTGTACTTTATTTGTGTAGTCTGAGTATTATATGGCTTGGTCCATGTACTGTATGGGCACCATTACTTGAGTTACACATAATACGATTTGTCAACTATCTCTCCATGTGTTGGGGCAGGCTGTAGGGAGGCAGATGAACATGAAACCCAGTACAGGTATAGGATCCCTTATCCGGAAACCCAATATCCAGAGAGCTCCGAATTACGGAATGGCTGTCTTCCATAGACTACATTTTATCCAAATAATCCAACTTTTAAAAAATGATTTCCTTTTTCTCTGTAATAATAAAACAGTAACTTGTACTTGATCCCAACTAAGATATAATTAATCCTTATTTTAAGCAAAACCAGCCTATTGGGTTTATTTAATGTTTAAATGAATTTCTAGTAGACTTAAGGCATGAAGAACCAAATTACGGAAAGATCTGTTATCCGAAAAACCCCAGGTCCCGAGCATTCTGGATAACAGGTCCCATACCTGTATTATATCTGGTTGCTTTATTACCTGCAAATCTATTATATTCACAGTAAAAACAACTTTTCTGGCTAGTTAGTTTAGTTGCTATAGTTTCTCGTGGTTTCACGTAATTAATTCTAGTTTAATCTGGATGTCTTTCTTACCATGTAATAGTTGTTGGCATAATAGCAATATGTTAATTAGATATTGAAAGTGTCCACCCATTCGCTCTGGTATAATTTAAATAAAAAAAGATAGCTGTCTGACTTCCTTTTGTCTCTTATCAGTTCAGGCTGTTTATTCAGTATGTTTTCTATGATTAATGGGCACTTTATTGATAGATAAAGTACAATTCCATGTCTTTAAATATCAAGAAAGATTGTAAACTCTTTTGTCCTAACGCCATGGGGGTTAAGTTAAATATTTGCAGTCAGTTAACACTTGACACCATTTTGAGTGTGTGCAACTTGCAACAGCACTAAGGTTCATGTTTCCTGACCTGCCAACATTTATTGGAATGTTTAAGCAGACTATTTATGCCTTCTATTTTGCTGACGATACTATATATTTAGCATATACAGTAGAAGCCTACGGATCTCAACAAACTCTCCTCTGGTAAATCTTGTTTCTATGATATGCACCTGGCCACTGGCTTAATATTAGACACTAAATTCAGCAAGAGATTGGCCAGTCCAGCTTTTATGTGAAACAATGCACAAAGGAGCACAAACTTCTTAAGATAGTCACCCCGACAGAGTCACTTTGAGATGCGAATGGTTTGATTTTTCACTATGTTCCCCATCCAGTGTATTCAACTGTATAATGAATTTCTTTTTTGTACTTTGGAACATACTGTGGAGAAAAAGGACCTTGTTATACAAAACTCATTTCTGCTTGAGAGGAATAATGGGACTAAGTGACGTAGGATCACCCGAAAGGGATTCTGCTTAGAGGGAGTACTGAGTTTATGGCACACAAAAACATGGTGCAAAAACCACCACAAGCTGGTTGTCATAATTTCCTATAAGTTTGTTTGAATTCAAACACTAACACAATGGATTTTTGATGCAGCTTGAGTTGCCACCCAGCCGGTATTTCACTGACCTAGCTGAGAAATTACCAGCCAAGTCCTGAAGTTTGGAATCCATTGTTGTTCTGCCCCCAGCCCACCTGAACTGCCCGCAAAAGCCTCTCTTTCTTCCCCCAAACCCTACCTACTCGCTTAATCCAATCGCAGTCCTGTCCTGGCCCAGCCAGCCTAGAAGTGTCATGGCCTGCCCCCAAGACCGTCACAAGTCCACCCCAAAGAACGTCACCGCCTCTCTCTGCCCCACACCCACCCCCTATCTCACTGGCCGGTAGGTGCTGAAGAAAAAGGTGGCAACAATAGATGCATCTTACATGAACATGAAATGTCCATGGTGCTGTTAAGTTACAATTCCATTACACATCAATAGCAGGGTGGCTAATGAGATTTTTCATCTAAAGACCAACTGTTCCTTAGGCCACAAGGTTGGTCACGTTCTATTTCTCTGTTCATTCCAGTTTATGTACAGGTAAAGTTTTGACGTATCATATGCTGCTCAACAGGATCTCAGGATGGTCTGTCAAGCCCAACACCTGACCTGAAATAAAATGTAAGATTGCAGGATCTACAACAGAAACTTTCTTCTTTTTGAGGCAGTTTATTTACACACAGGGATGACCATTTCAGGATACAACACATAAATCATAGAGATAAATCCTGCCCACTGGGCACTACCTTCACACATTTCATGAATTCCCATACTAAAGTGGGTCCCTTATGGATTACCAGAACATGTCTTAGGGTCACCCCCTATACTCATGATTCGTCTTGGGGGATTGCTCAGCCTCCTGGCTTTCCTCAATCAGAAAGACACTCTCTCACTTGGTCATGGGCTCCCTCTTGTCCTTGCAGTAGCAAGCACCACCCCCAGCCTCTCTGGGAGTTCCAAACAGAGACAGGTAACATTCCTATTCTGTGCCCTGCTAAGACAGACCTTCCTACATGTCTCACTAGAATTGAATACCTTTCCACAGGACAGCCTTCCTGTGGAAGGTGAGCTCAAATATGTGAACTACCTGTTCCATCCAGAATACCCCAGCTTCCAGGACCATACAGAAAAATCATTTAGTAACATCTGCTTTGTAGATTACGTCTCCCTCTATGGAGAATGTAAAGGAAAAACTCACCTTTTTACTATTTTCTTTGTTCACTCTTACACAAAAGGTCAAACCACCCAACCGAATCTGGGAATATATGGCCATCCTAAGAGAGGGGGAAATGTGTGGTTAACCGTACTGACATATGCCACATAGCATCACACATTTACTAAACATTTCTCTTACAGAAGACTAAATAATAAAAAGGTATGGGACCTGTTATCCAGTATGCTCGGGAACTGGGGTTTTCCAGATAATGGATCTCTACTAGAAAATCATGTAAACATTAAATAAACCCAATAGGCTGGTTTTGCTTCTAATAAGAATGAATTATATCTTAGTTTAGATCAAGTACAAGCTATTGTTTTATTATTACAGAGAAAAATGAAATCTTATAAAAAAATTGTATTGTCTAGATAAAATGGCCTTTCTGTAACTTGGAGCTTTCTGGATAACGAGTTTCGGTATAATGAATCCTATACTACTAATGTGGCCACTACATGTATATTTGGTTTGCTCCTTTTACATCAATAATTATTCCCTAAGGGTTTCTAGCATTGAAATTTTTCAAGACCTACTTTCAAAGGTAAACTTAGCAATGGTTCAGTTCAGAACAGAAATACAGACTGATATACATCATGTCATTTCATCATAAACAAGAAAATTACCCAGTGTTTTGGAAAGATCCACTTGACCTGCTCTTCTGTTTAAACAAAACAGAATGAGGAGCTGCATTTATAAAACTGGGAAACTCTTTTCCGGTATGTTGCATCTTTTTCCCTGGATGTCTGCCAGCCAAGCAAGATTTGTCAATGTCAGAGCAAATTATTACCTATATTTCTAAATCTCCCACATCTCTCAGCAGGAGATCACTATAACTGACAGCGACTGAGCAGAGAAATGCAGCAGAACCAGCTTTGCAAAGTTACTGACCAATGACTCTCTTGATGGGCTGTTAATGACGGGCAGCATATGTTTGTAGGAGTCGGGGCGTGGGTTGCCAATATGGCATGCTCTGCTTAGATAATATCTTGTATTGCTCTTTTATCTTAGACAGTTAAAGACTGAAATTATCCCAACAGCTGATGTTATCATATCTCTTTAACCTCAGTTTGACTGAGAAGAATGCATAACACTTGTCTTTTGTTAGCGGTGATAGCTTATTAACTAGTTCCTTCCCTAAAATTAGCTTTGTCACACTAATATTCTTGGGGATAAAAGCGCATATAATTAGTAGAAGTTAACAACAAGTATATCCCATGACATTTGTTTTCTTTTCAAATGACCTTATTGTCAAAGATGTAAAATTCTCATTATCACAAACATGCTCTGTCATTCGGGGAGATTAGTTGCCCGGTGATAAATCGTCTCTTCTAAGGGGCGACTAATCTCCCCGAACTGCCTCCCGCCGGCTAGAATCGAAATCGCCGGCAGTACTGCACTTGGAGTGCATCGTTTCCAAATTCACCCCTATTTGCCTCGTAAGGCAACTATGATGACTTCCGAAAATGAAGCGCACCAATTGCCATCCCGCTGCCAGGCCTGGATTTGTGGAAAGGCCACCTAGGCCCGGGCCTAGGGTGGCAGGATTTTAGGGGGGCGGCATGCTGCCCAATCACACCCACATTGGTTCAAAAACACAGGAGATGCGATGGAGATACAATCATTTTTTAAATTTCCCGTGCGCCAATCCCCATTGCTCCTGTCCCCCTGGAGGGGACAGGGGCGAAGAACGGTAGTGGGCCTAGGGGCGCCCACTATGTAAATCCGGCCCTGCCCGCTGCCGATTTACATTCTAGGCGGCGGGAAGCAGTTTGGGAAGATTAGTCGCCCCATAGAAAATGAGATTTGTCGCTGGGCGACTAATCTCCCAGAATCTGAGCGTGTGTCTCTGCCCTAAAACAGTAGAACCCAATTGGAAGCCTCTTCAATTTGCTTTAGAGGGAAACAATTCCTTGACTCTAAGCAGTGTATTGGACCAGTCCATGGATCAACTGATAATTAATTTGTTAATTTCAGTAACTTGATATTTTTTCTCACTTTCTAAAAAAGGTATTCAATCCTTACTTGAAACTATCTAATGTATCTGTCAGTACAACAGCCTAAGGGAGAGAATTCCACAACTTTACAGCCTCACTGTAATAAACCACATCTTATGATGCCCTCACATCTGCTGAAAGGACCTTCTCATGAATTAAGCATACCCCCCCAAGCAACCCCTCTCCAACTTGAACAATCCCATTTTAGTCAACCTTTGCTCATAACTGAATCAGCTTGGTATATCTTCTTTGGACTATATCTATTTTATTCATATTCTTGTTAAGTATGGGAGACCAACACTTCACTGCATATTCTAGATGAGGCATTATCAGAGCTGTGTTCAAAAGAATATCCCTCCTATCCTTCTATGTGTAAAAAAACATTTTAATACAGGACAATACCTTACTGCAGCTAAGTTTACCAACAGTTATAACAATTGTTCTTTGTGTTCCATTTTAGAGATTCATAGTAAAATATATATTTAAATAGCTACACAAAATGCTGGCTCTGCAATGAGTTTACAGTATTTTTTATACAGTGGATTATGCCAGCTAAAGCTGAAAAAATAAAGAAGCTCTCAAAGAGATCTCATTCATTTCTAGACCTGAACAAAGTACCATTTCTATTCCATTACCCTTTTATTTTCAGTTATGCTGTTTTTGTGTTGTGACATGAATCCTAGATGTGTTGAGACATGGGGATAACCAAGAAATACTAACTTTTAATAGTGATATATGAAATGCACATTTAACATTTATGGTGTGTGGAAAAAATATAATTCATGTAAAGAGTCTTAATACATGTATAAAGCATTTAACTGGATTATATACTATATAAACAGTTTATATCAAGATGGATTGTGTAAATCATTAATACCTGTCACAATTAATAATATAACTGTCTCAAATTATTGGGGATTGTCTTGTATTTAGATCCAGACTAGCTATTTCTACATCATATTATCTGTTTGTTTGCTAATTTGGCTATACTCACTACTACAGGTATGGGATCCGTTATCCGGAAACCAGTTATCCAGAAAGTTCTGAATTAAGGAAAGATTGTACTTGATCCCAACTAAGATATAATTAATCCTTATTGGAAGCAGAACCAGACTATTGCATTTATTTAATTTTCACATTATTTTCTAGTAGACTTAAGGTATGAAGATTCATTATCCGGAAAACCCCAGGTGCCGAGCATTCTGGATAACAGGTCCCATACCTGCATTACAATTAGTTTTAATCCACTTTTCTGGCTAGCATGCTCACATTCTAACTAGACAGTAGTCTCTTGGTTTTCTTTTCTACTCACAGGCATTTCAAGCTGCCATTGTCCAAGCATTACTGAGAATATTTTGTTGTCTTCTATAATTTTGCTATACGTTATGTTTGTATGTATACTGTAACTTTATTTGTAAAGCACTGTTAAGGAGCCAAGGCGTGGTGCAATGCATAAAAGTACAATATATAAACATACTTACAAGGAGGACAAGTCACATAATAAATACAAAAAATATATACAGTACAGAGAGCTTATAAAAGGACAGAGAGAATAAGAGGAATGTGGTAAGATACACAGTAAGAAGGAGGTCCCTGCCCCATAGAGCTTATAGTCTAAGTGGGTGGGTGGCTAACATACAGGCACAAATTTCAGGGGAAAAAGTGCACAAGGTAAAGGCTTTGTCCAATAGGTGCCTGGGCTAGACTAATGTTCTAGTTCTCTCAGTTTTTTCTTGAAGAGATTGACAGATCACACCTCACAGAGGAATTCAGGAATGGAATTCCAGAGGTAAGGAGCCGTAAGATAGAAAGGTTTATGATGAGAGATGGCAGTGGGTGTAAATGGTGTAAAAAAATGAAGAAGATGGCCAGGATCGTCCAGTGAGACAAGTGAAGAAATGTAGTGAGGAGTAGAGAAGTAAAGGGCTTTGAATGTTTACAGAAATATTTTATATTCTATTCTTTATTTGGTGTTACTGTTCCTAACGATGTTACCTGGGGGTGAACAGGTTCCCTCCTAGGAGAGAGCAGGAGGATCCTAGTAGCAGAGTTATAGCTGTGTAAAATATATGGTGAACTTATCAAGGTTTGTGATATATTAAGACATGCGAACGCCAGATTTTCCCCGTTTACACTGCTTCAGACCTTTGTAAGTAAGTTCCGGTGGAAGTCGCTCAAAGAAAAAGCACATAGAAAAATTACGCCATTTTTGCAGTTTTTAAAACGGAGAAGTTTGGCGATGTGTAACAAATTATTCCACAATTTTTTACACCACATAATAAATCTCCCCCTAAGACTGGTTGGAGGGGAGAAAGAGGGGAGTCAGGAAGATTGGTTAGTAGGAGATTGCAATAGTCTGAACAGGATAGCCTGCATGGTCTGCATATCAATCATGTTTTCTTTCAGAGGTCCTTGAACTATGGAGCTGGCCCACAGCAGTGACTGAGGAAACCAGCCTGGATAACAGTTTGGATGCATTTGGGGGGGGGGTTGTATGTTTTGACAATACTGTATATTATATATTTAGTAACTTATGAGTTGGGGATGCAGAGTAAATGTTGAACTATAATGGGGACTTGTCCCAGAATTAGTTTACTCCCTGATGTAGTCAAGGGTTGAGGGATGTAAAAATATTTCAAGACTCTGTTCAAATACGGTATTTAAAGCATCTTTAACTAAGTTTAGTCTGTGTAATGTCTTTATCACTAGATAATGAGTAGAGCTGATTTTTTCCTTCTCTGGGGGTTATGGTTGGTTAACTAATTTGTATGACTTTACAGTGGTGTTTGCAATGGTACTCAAGGAGTACACAACTGTTTGCACTAAATCCTACTTTATTGTATATGGCGACAAATACAATCATTTAGGGAATATTACATATGTCTATGTATATGTAACTAAAAAAAGAAAGCCCAAATCACGTTCCCAGTAACTGGAGTACATATAATGGGACCTGTTGAAACCTTAGGAGTAGAGTTTTGGAAAGAATTTGCCTAGTATATTACATGTAAGTTGTCCTACTGTTTCCTATGAGTTTTCAGCACCTATATGTAGTAATGTATCAAAGTTACAGTGTATTTGAACTTTAGCATTTTTATTTTTTCCCATAGCTTTCTAGCTTTGCTGACTCTGATTCTTAAAGGGATTCTGTCGTGACTTTTATGGGGCAGTTTTTATTTCTAAATTACACTGTTTACACTGCAAATAATTCATTTTGCCATATAAAATTGAATTCCTGAACCAACAAGTGTATTTTTTTTAGTTGTAATATTGGTGTGTAGGCAGCCATCTCAGGTCATTTTGGCTGGTCATGTGCTTTCAGAAAGAGCCATCGCTGCACTATGGAACTGCCTTCTGGCAGGCTGTTTCTCCTACTCAATGTAACTGAAAGAGTTGCAGTAGGACATGGATTTTAACTACTGAGTGCTGGTATCTCCCTGGTATCTACCAGGGAGCTGTTATCTGGTTATCTTCCCATTGTTCTGCTGATGGGCTGCTGGGGGGGAATGGGGTGATATCATGCCAACTTGCAGTGCAGCAGTAAAGAGTGACCAAAGTTTATCAGTACAAGTCACATGACTGGGGGAACCCGGGAAACTGACATTTGTCAGATTTCAGAATTAAATATGAAAAAAATCAGTTTGTTCTTTTAAAAAAACAGATTTCAGTACAGAACTAATAACTAATGCATTTTGAAAAAAACATGTTTTCCCATGACAGTATGCCTTTAAGAAAATTGTTACTTGTCACTCTGGTGGAACATTTAACAATTACATTTATAGGTACCAAGCAAAATGTAGCACTGAATAAGAGGGTGATTGAAATTAGGTATCTAATTGATGCTCTTTTGACTTTATTCATATATTGTTGAGTGTATTTGTGGCTTACCAATTTTATGATCATAACATTGTAACTAAAAACCCTTGTCTTTATACACACATGCACTTGCATATATATTGAATTTATTGTGAGACAGGGGACCAGGGAATGTGCATTGATTAATAGGATAAATCAGTTGCACTTGTATTTAAACGTGATATTTTTTTCATGGTAGCCTGGAGTGCTTCCACTTTCTTTCCCCTTGTAGTAGAGTGTATTTGTTGCCTTGATATTATTGTGAATTGTTTCTTTTTAAATGGCACGTGTAAGGTTCTATTTGTTGGTAAGCTATGTAAATCATAAAAACATAGATACATGGACCCTCAGCTTTGTGATTTCCCACAGTGAAGTTGTGTAGCTCTCACAGTTAATAGTTAAAAATGAAGAGTCTTTACATTTGTGTAAAGTGTATGGTGACTTCAAGCTGCATCTCAGATGAGTATCTTAGATTTCTGGACCAAATTGTTGTGTTCTACACGAAATGCTGGTTCCGCAATAAACATTACAATGAGTTTACACTATTTTATTTATAAAGTGGACTATGCCAGCTAAAGCCCACTAGTGTTCAGAAAATTCTTTGGAAAAAAAGAGCACAAAAGCTCTCAAAAAGATCTCATTTGTTTCTGAGCAAACTACAATTTCTACTACATTACCCTATTGTTCTCTGCTTTTGTCCTAACAGAAATCCTGGATGTGTAAAGACATGGGGATAACCAAAAACATACTGTAACGCTATCATTATTATTATTATTTTCACAATTGGTTATAATGTGCCTTTAAATCATTACAGATCTCACCTGGCAGAGAAGGAGCAATGTCAAGAGAAGGGATTAGGTGTCCTTACGATTGCACCTGCAGTGTAACACGCCAATTTCTAACTCTGTGACCCAAAAAGCAATACCAGTAAATATGCATCACATCACTTGGATTTGACAGCTTCTGAAACATGACACATTTAAATGGCTCATTGCATTAGTGACATAATGGCAAGAAGGAACATGACTTTTTGATTCACACAGGGCAGCGTGTGTACATAAGGATGAGTGTAACACCTCTTCAAATGCAGCGTGTAGGTGTGTTAGGATTACTTTCCTTATCAAAGTCACTTCTTACAGTCTTCTTAAGTCCAAGCAGGTTTCTTCTTGGCAAAATGGCAAAGCAGCTGTGCCTCCATCAGGAAATGCTATTTACAATATATATACAGTATATTTATTTCATTTTTCCATGTCACACATTATTTAACCATTCCCACGGTCAAGCCAGAACACAGTCTGAAACAACTCAAATAGCAGGAGCAATTCACAAACAGAAATGGGTTGCATATTTATTAAAAACATCATTTAGAGACACTAGTTTCATTATACTGAAGCCCTGTGTCCTTTTTTTGAGTAGCATTTTTCTCCATTATTCTGTGTTTCTAACCCTGCTGCTAAAATCAATGTGTGCTGCTGACTCTAGATTGGCATGAAAAAGGGGCTTTGCTTGTTCTGTAGCCCAACAAGGAGAGGGATATTCACCTTAAAATGAAATGAATATATTATGGTACTTTTAGCATGATTCCCTTTATTCATTAAGATTCAATTTGGATTATCTTCCAGCACTTTAACCTACTGCCTTGTTGCTAGATTAACTGGAACAATTAATGGGGTGGTTCACATTCAAGTTAACTTTTAGTATGTTCTAGAAAGGCTCATTCTAAGCAACTTTTCAAATGGCCTTCATTTTTTCTTTTTTGTAGTTTTTGAATTATTTGCCTTCTTTTTTTCTGACTCTTTCCTGCTTTTAAATGGGTGGTCACTGACCCCATGTAAAAAAAACAAATGCTCTGTAAGGTTACAAATCTATTGTTATTGCTACTAGGGATGGGCGAATTTGACCCGTTTCGTTTCACCAAAAATTCGCTGCCGGCAAAATGTCGCCAACGCCAATTAAAGTCTATGGGTGTAAAAAAAATGTTGTCGTGCGACAAGTCTATGGGCGTCATTTTTTCGGCGAAACAAGACGAAAAATTTGCCCATCCCTAATTGCTACTTTAAGAAAAAGAAAGACCTGTTGCAAATTATTTAAGAGTATCATTAACTAAGTTAATTTAAGGTGAACTGTGATGTCTGATGTCAGCAACCCAAACTTTTTATGCACTTTCTATGCACTTCCTGGATTCAATTAACCCTAGGGTTGCTGACTCCCAGTTGAGCCAAAAGTCTGGCATTATCAGTTTAAAAATGCTAATATCTCACAAACCATTAAAACTAGAAATTCTATTTAATTCGCTAAAGTGCTCAAAGATGTACCCTGATAAGGATTACATCAATTCATTTTTGGGGTTTAAATCCCATTTAAGGCTTGAGGTGGGGGTGCAGTTTCTGCATGATATTTCTTATAGTTTCTTCCTTCAATGATCCCCTTTACATTAGGCACACTCAGTCTGATGGTGTATGCTGACAGATTGTCCAATCAGAGGTCAGCTTATTTGTACAGCAGGGGGAGTGTGTGGAGAGCAAATATTGTCCTTTAAAGGGATTCTGTCATGATTTTTATGGTGTAGTTTTTATTTCTAAACACTGCCAATAATACACTCTACCACATAAAATTTAATTCCTGAACCAGCAAGTGTATTTTTTTAGTTGTAATATTGTTGTGTAGGCACCATCTCAGGTCATTTTGGCTGGTCATGTGCTTTCAGAGGCAGCACTTTAGGATGGAACTGCTTTCTGGCAGGCTGTTGTTACTCCTTCTCAATGTAACTGAATGTGACACAGTGGTACCTCTATTTTACTAGTTACTATTCCTTAGAGCTACAAGACAGCTGTTATCTTGTGTTATTTGGTTACCTTCCCATTGTTCTGTTGTTAGGCTCCTGGGGGGGGGGGGGTGATATCACTCCAACTTGCAGTACAGCAGTAAAGAGTGACTGAAACTATTGTTTCTCCTACTCAATGTAACTGAATGAGTCACAGTGGGAATTGGATTTATACTATTGAATTCTGTTCTTATATCTACCAGGGAGCTGTTATCTGGTTACCTTCCCATTGTTCTGCTGATGGGCTGCTGGGGGGGGAGGGGTGATATCACTCTTGCACTTGCAGTGCAGCATTAAAGTATTTTTTCAGAGCACAAGTCACATGACTGGGGCAGTTTGGAAACTGACAATATGTCTAGCCCCATGTCAGATTTCAAAATTAAATATAAAAAAATCTGTTGCTCTTTTGAGAAATGGATTTCAGTGCAGAATTCTGCTGGAGCAGCACTATTAACTGATGCCATTATAGTATCCCTTTAAATTCTATATCACAAATTAAATGTTTGTACAAAGTAAGTGTGACTGTTGACAACTGTCAGTATTTCCTCATTTAAACTACTATCTGGGGCCCCAGGTACTTGTTTTTCTGAGACTAAAAAACAAATTAATGTGGTCGTACGGGCTAAAGATTATTTTTTTCCATATGTTTTGGTTTGTCAAATTACTCCTTTTTAATGTTGTATCTATTCAGTTTCCGAAGGCTCCAAGGGGGGTAAAAATAGCAGTAAAAACAAAAGACACACATATATATGTCATTAATATTGTATACTGTATGTAAGTGCACTACAGGGGTTTCAAATATCACATTTTGAAGGTTTGTAAGGCTGCCCCCTCCTTTCTATTGTATCTGCCCTTTGTCCATACAGTACATGTTACAATAAACTTTATGCTTCTGAAACCACACAATTCGTTTGTTTCATACACCACAGGCATCTTAGCAGGAGGCCGGAGTTTTGTTTGTAGGATTGCATGATGTGCCATAGTTTCAGTAACCTTTCTACATTTCAAGCCACAGCAGGTGCAAAGAGATTATTGAACCCAAGCCAAGTCTCTGTTTCTTGGGACTGGTCCATGATTGAAACCTTTCCTCAAGTACTTGCATCACAACTATTTTTAAAAGGGCTGAAGGAGGTGGGGCATTTCAAAATGTATTAGAAATATAATTAAAAGTTCATAAATGAGGTTAATGCGGGGACTGTTTTTATAATATTGCATGAATGGGTAATATGAGTTTAATCATAAACAAAATCATTTTCTGTTCATGTTGCATAAGACTAGTGTATGTCCAGTTACAATATTACAGAATAATATATATAGGGAGCTCTACACACCCAGTTAAATCGACTTCTATACAAGTTAAATGAATCATATAATTCACATAATAATGCTAGCAAGCATTGCATTTTGATGACATCACCAGCTCTATTTCTAAGCATATAATTTACAGGTTATTGTTTACTTAATGTATTACATGGTATAAAACACACAAAAGCTGGTTTACTAACATTCTGTAGGTGCCAAATTCCACTAGTACCTATAGAAATCATATCTTTGCTTCCATTTTCTAACTTATAGTTCACTGGTCATTGCAGATTGGTTGCTGTTGATAATTGTACTGGTACAATTTAGCAAGAAAGTTAGTAAATAAGTACTGTAGTATCATTTTAGCTAAGGAGGACTTTTAAAGCACCATTTTCCAATTATGAAAAGTACTAAGGATTAGTTTTTTTTTTTTTTGCAGACAAACATACACAGTAACAGAAATAGGGATCATGCCAAGCTATTTTGATGAAGATAAAGTAGCATGTAAAACATGACGAGTGAGGGTTTCAGTGCAAAAAAAGAGTCCATGATACATAACTAATTACGTGTAATGCAGGTGTAGCTGTGTTGCATTTTATAAGGGTAGCCTTGAGGTTAAAGGGGCAGTAGACACCCTTTTTCAGAATAACCGCAATGAATTGGGCTTTTGCTGAACATATCTTTTTTTCCCTGTTGTTCCCTGTTTTTTTCCACAGTTTGCAGAGGAGTAACTAGTAAAAAAATGAGCACTCTACAGATATTTAGATGCTCCTTATCTCAAAGTCTAACAAAGGCTGCTGCTAAAGGAATACAGGGCGCGTTATTACTATTTAAAGGAGAAACAAACCCTTAATAAAAAAACCCTACATAGACCCTCCTCCCACCCACCCAGGGAAATGCCCCTAACTCTTTACTTAACCCTCTGTGCAGATTCTGTCCAGCAGAGTTCACGGCAGCAATCTTCTGAATGAGACCGGCGAAGTGGCGCATGTGCCGAAACTCACGAAAATTGACAAAGCGTAGGTCTCATTCCGAAGATTACCGAAGTGGCTGAAGATGGCGCACGTGAACTCCGCTGGACAGAATCTACACGAGGGAGTAAGTAAAGAGTTAGGGACATTTGCCCTGGGGGCAGCTAGGCTGTGGGTGGAGGAGTTAGGGGGGTCTATCTAGGGTAGGGGGGATAGGGTTTTTTTTATTAAGGGTTTATTTCTCCTTTAGACTAATTACCCTGTTTACAGAGAGTTGAGTTCCAGGAAAAACAAAAAATTTCAGTTAGTGCGTTAAAACAGAATAAACTGCCGAGCAATGATTTTCTTACAATCAAAAGGGTAAGCAGAATACATTTTCACTAAAAGTCATTGTGCTTATATTTAGCAAAACATGAAAACATGACATATTGTGCACCCTGCACTCCACTATGTAAGTCAGGGATCCCCAACCTTTTTGAACCCATGAGCAACATTCAGCAGTAAAAGGAGTTGGGGAGCAACACTAGCAAGAAAAATCTTCTTTGGGTGTCAAATAAGGGCTGTGATTGGCCATTTGCTAGCCTCTATGTGGATTCTCAACCTACACTGAGGCTCTGTTTGGCAGTGCACCTGGTTTTTATGCAGCCAGAACTTGCCTCCAAGCCTGGAATTCAAACACAAGCTCCTGCTTTGAGGCCACTGGGAGCAACATCCAAGGGGTCGGAGAGCAACATGTTGCTCACGAGCTACTGGTTGGGGATCACTGATGTAAGTGAACCCTAACTCTGTAAAATGTGTTGCATGCCTTCATACATTTGGAAAGTACCAGTAAATGAATAAATAAGAGAATAATGAAGAACCTAGCTATGGAAGCACAATCAGTGCCACTAAGAGTCATTGTAGTTTATTTAAATGTTAAGTAAACTTAAGTAATTGTCTTCCGTTTTTTGGGATTGGCCCAGTGCATAGTGCCGTGCAAGTGCCTTATCAAAAAGAGCATAAATCATTTAAACAATCATACCGAAACACAAACAATTAATGTGGGACAGAAACTGTTTGCTTTAAAGGGACACTACCTTTATATCCAAGTGCAATTTGAAAATAGATTTAACAAGACTTCCAAATATATTGGAAGATGTTCTTAAGCCTTAACAGTAATGTGACTTACGGTAACCCTGTTATCTGTTTCACTGCAAGCTAATGTCTTATATTAGGTGGGGACAGGATAATAGTGTAGGAACCCAAAGGGTTAATATGGCCCTATGGCTTCAAATTCCTACACTTCCTTTTCCCTTAGTTACTGCATGGAAGCCCATGTAGCTAGTTATGTTTTTTTAGCATATCTGTGTTATTGGCTCATAGATATATAACCAATTCCTGCAACATTTTGATATAGATTCACTTATCTCTTTATAAAGACGGAAGGTTCTCACCTAGAAGTTTATGTAGTACATTTTGCAGGTCGAGTATGGTATAGATTATCTTTATAAGCTTCAAACCTGTGCTTTATGGCTTAAGCCAAATTATAAATGACTTGATTGGAGAAACCTCAAATAGCTGAACCCTGACCCAGATTTAGAGGTACCCATACTGCCTGTCTGTTCCCATTGCATTTTTTGTCTTTCATGCTGCTCCATGTCTGTTCACTGACAACTTGTTTCTAGAACATATGGAGAACAGTATTCAGTAGGAGGTAGTGGAGTGATACAAATGGTATATCTAGGCTTTAGTGTAGTACAAGTGCATCCTAGCAAAACCTAAGAGACTTTGTTGGCTGCAGTTAGAAAGTATTATCTGAATGTTTTAACTTCTATTATGCTTAGTGATTGAAAACCACTTAACACTTGGAAAAATGTCAAAGCTTAAAACAAATATAGTGAAAGTTGATCCACACGACAGTCCTGAATACACATACCTTGATAGTATCTATAAAGCAACAATGCTCTATTTTGTGTACATATATACACTCAGGGGCATATTTATCAAAAAATGAAGTTAGAGATCGCCAGTCTGCTAGGGTGAAATTCCGCCACTTTCTATTCATTTCTATGGCATTTTGAAAAGCGTATTTATCAAAAGGTGAACTTTCCTTTTCACCTATTGATAAAAACTCTTAAAAATTCCATAGAAATGAATGAAGACTGGAAAAAATAAGTTTCAAATCTTTTCTGAAGCCTTTTTAAAAGCAGGAATATCCTTAAAATTGAATCCTCATTGGTATCTGGTTAGAGTTCCAATGTTATTAATATACAAAGGCCTGTATTTTTCCCAAAAAAGGGTGTCAACCCTACATCTCATTAGCACCAACACCTACTGTATAACAGCTATTCTTTAAATTCCATTGGATTTATATATATATATATATATAGCAACAAAAAAATACTGCACTCAACAGTAGTAACTGATTTTAATAAACAAATGAAATTCCAACGTTTTGATCACATCTTTGTGATCTTCCTCAGAGAAAGAAACAAACAAGAGTTTAAGCAGTGCAAACCCTTAAGAACCCTCCCCTGTGCAGAAAATGGCACCAAAAGCAGGGACCCCATTAATTACCACAGAAACCGGAAGTTGGTGTAAAAACTAAGGAAAACCAGACTGATAAAATGTAATAAATTAAAATGAAAGCAAGCATTAACTGTAGATATGGCAAGCTGTGAAAAAATGAAAGTCTGAGAAGTAGAGTGTCCATATCAACCCTTGTTATTGTGCTTAGCAATGGGCTACAAGGCTTGTCCAGTACTAATGGCTGTCCTAATGTGATTGTTCATTCTTCCACAATACATTGTACTGGCCTTGCCAACATATACATGTAAGTCTGCGTCGAATCTTGAATTTTGCCCCATTGTGGGGGTGGTTGGAAAGAAGAACCCTTAACCATCCTACTGCACATCAAGCAACCAATATATTTGTAAAACCCAGGTTTTGCCTGGGTACCTAGCCAGGAACCAGGTTTAAATGGGGGAGGGAAATATTTGACCATCAGGATGTTGCCTATATTGTTGGCTCTCCTAAATCCAATAACTGGTTTGTTGATCTTGGTAAAAGACACAGAGTTATCAGAAAAATCTCCCATCTGTCAACTAAAGATAATCTTTCAGTGGAAAAATAATATAAAAAAATCAGCACTAGTTCCTTGAGTTTAGAGGTAGAGTCTGAAGATTGACGATTTTGTTGTTTGAGGTTGGAAGTTCTATCCACCTCATGTGCAATCCCTTTCAGATGATATCCTCTTTCCTCAAAGCGTTGGGCCATCTCTAGCATAGACGGCCAATAAGCTGCCGACACAGTCTGTCAGCAGCTTTTATCGGCCCGTGTATGGCCACCTTTAGTAAGGTGCACATGAACTCAATGGGAGGGTGTTGGTGTGAATATGAGGATGCTCTTGTTTTTTTCCCCTGAGGAAGATGTGATTAAAATGTTGGAATTTCTTTTGTTTGTTTATTAAAATCAGTTACTTTATCTGAGCCTGTTGAGTGCGGTACTTTTTTATTGCTTTGTACATTTTTTTTACCTGCACCCAAGTGTTTTTGTTTGGTGAGTGCTCCTCCATGTTTCACACATATAGAATAAAGTACCCCCTCTTTTAAATTAGAAGGATATTATAAGTTACCGAGATGATTAATGACCATATAAAAGCACGATGCCGAAGGCATCACTCCTCACCATTTATAACTGATGACATCAGAACTCACAGTTTATAAGGATATAATTTACAAGATATTCATGGCTTTTGTGTATTATATAGATTTAATACACAAGAGCCATGAATATCCTGTAAATTATATCCTTCTAAACAGTGCTTGGTGATGTCATTGTTATAATCGGAGATTAATGATGTCATTTCTTAACACGACTCACTAAAACTTGTGTATTATAATAAATAAAGTACCCCCTGTTGCAAAATATGAGGATATTAGAAGTCACCTCGGAGTTGCATGACCTGTATAAAAACACTCCGCCTTCAGTCTTGTGTTTCTTTATGGTCATAGAACTCCTCTGTAACTTATAATATTCTTAGATTTTACAAGAAGGGGTATTTTATTTAATATATATATAATATACAAAAGCCATGAATATCTTGTAAATGATATCCTTATAAATGGTGAGTTCTGATGTCATCAGTTATAAACAGTGAGTTCTGATCTCATTTCTGTCACATGACTCACTGAAATTTGTGTATTATAATTAATAAAGTACCCCCTGTTGCAAATTATGAGGATATTAGAAGTTACCTCGGAGTTCCATGACCTGTATAGAAACTCGGCCTTAGGCATCATGTTTTTATATGGTCATGAAACTCCTCGGTAACTTATAATATCCTTATAATGTACAAAAGGGGGTATTTTATTCACTATATATATATATATATATATATATATATATATATATAAAAGAAACAAGGAAAAATTGTGCTCACCACTAATTTTTAAAACCATTAGGCGGGGATGCAATGAGGCTGTGACCACAAAATACATATAGTCAAATACAAGAGTCCTCTGCACTCAACCCATCATCAATATATTTAAGACAGAGACATTTTGTGCATACTGCTACTAAAAAATGCCTTACCCTTTAAACAAAACAGGGATTGTTTGTCCATATATTGCAATATATTTAAGCTGGCCAACTACGTCAAAGTCATCCCATATCTGGCCAGTCCTATGCTCAATTTTCATCTGATTCATTAAGAATTCTATTGCTTCATTATACATTTTACAAAGGGACTTAGTTTTACCTGCAACTTACTTGCTGCTTTCAAAAGTAAAACTCCCACCTGACTATAGCTGGGATATATATTGATAATGGCTTGAGTGCAGAGGACTGTATTTGTCTATATGTATTTTGTGGTCACAGCCTCATTGCACCCCCGCCTAATGGTTTTAAAAATTAGGGGTGAGCACAACTTTCCCTTGTTTGTTAAAGTTATACAGGAGCAGTGACCAGCTCCATGTTGTAGCCCACACCCTTCCCAACTATAGTCAGGTGATCCCACTGGTGGCTAACAAAAAAGCAGCCAAGTTTGGGAGTTTTACTTTTGAAAGCAGCAAGTAAGTTGCAGGTAAGTCCCTTGTATTTGTCTATATATATATATATATATATATATATATATATATATATATATATATATATATATATATATATATATTTTTTTTTTTTTTTTTTTTTTTTAATCCAGACACTCAGGGGCACATTTACTAAGCTCGAGTGAAGGATTCGAAGTAAAAAAACTTCGAATTTCAAAGTATTTTTTTGGGTACTTCGACCATCAAATAGGCTACTACAACCTTCGACTACGACTTCGACTTTGATACGAACGATTCGAAATAAAAATCGTTCGACTATTCCATAGTAGAAGTACTGTCTCTTTAAGGAAAACTTTAACTACATTCTTCGGCAGTTTAAACCTACCGAGGTACAATGTTAGCCTATGGGGACCTTCCCCATCACTTTTCTAAGGTTTTTTTTATTTTTCCTTCGATTGATCGTAGGATTTACGGTAAATCCTTCGAATTCGATATTCAAATTCTTAGGATTTTACTTCAAGGGTCGAATTCGAGTGTTTAGTAACCCTCGACATTCGACCCATAGTAAATGTGCCCCTCAGTATCCAGATAGCTCTAAATTACAGGATGGCCATATAATCACATATAGTGTGATGAGCAACATATGAAAGTGTCTATTAAGATTTCCATTCATCCAGGTCATGGTACACAGTATCTAGTAAAATGAAAGAGGAACTGCGAAATGAAAATTTGATGTAAGCTTCCTCATACTGAAACTTTCTAAATGCAATCAATTAAAAATTCTGATTTGTTTCTGAAATTATCAAGTTTATCTTCACTATCCCTCCCTCAACAACTGTTTCTCTTCATTCTGTCTTCATGCAGCAGTTGAGTGTCAGATGAATGATCCAATACTAGGGATGGGCGAATTTGACCAAAAATTCGATGTGGGCAAAATGTTGCCGACGCCCATTAAAGTCTATGGGCGTAAAGAAATTCGCCCATCCCTATCCAATACATATTATAGGGGGCTTTCTTTCCTAGCAGATGTATTAGAACTCACTCAAATAACTGATTCCAGTACAAACAAAAACTAACAAAATAACTGCCTTTTGCACAAATTCTGCATATAGAGAGACATGATGTCTGCTGATTTTTAATAGAGTGAGCGCTAATACTTCTACTAGGCAAAAGGAGCCCCCCTATAAGATATAATGGATCATTCATCTGACACCCAACTCCTGAATGAAGAGAGGAATAGTGAAGATAAACTTTATTATTTCAGAAACAGTACAGAATTTTTAATTGATTGTATCTAGAAAGTTCAGTATGATGAAGCTTATATGAAAATTTTCACAAATTTTATGGTGAAGTGAGATGGTACAGTTTTGGCCATTTTTAAGTGAGAAATTTATTTTGTGAAGGAAATCAAGCAGCTCTGTTATGTGCCTATGTATATACAAGTCTCCATACAACAGTGCCTTTGAATCACTATGTACACTTTGAATATTTGTAGTTCACCTAGCTCCCAGTCACATGGAAGAGAGTTATACATTTTGTAATAGTTTTGGAACCTAATCCCGGGCAGCTGTTTCAATATTCATCATTAAGAAACCTGCCTTTAATCAACACACTTTATGCACATACGTTGACTTATACCTATAAATACCTGAACACTTATTATGATGGCAGAATTCCCAGTTTGTTGAGAAATAATAAGCAGTAACTAAACAAAAGGGTTCTCCAACATTTTAATATCTTCCTTCTTACCGTGTTTAAAGGATCAAAAGTCATGACATGTTATTAACACTAAATTATGGCCATGATCTTAAAATCTGCTATCCATAAGGCTTTTGACATGTTAATTTAGACCAGGGGTCAGCAACCTTTACTATCAAAAGAGCCATTTTGCGCCCTCTTCCACTAAAGAAAAATAATCTGGAGCCGCAAAACCCACCCACCTTATAAACTTTCTTTTTTTTTTAAAGTTTTAACCTTTTTTTTAATTTTAACTGTTACAACAAAAGAATACAACACACAGAAGTGGAGTGTGTGTGTGTAGGCCTACTTTGAAATAAATTAAACACTGAATAGCCCTATTAAATGCTAGTGTTCTCATCTGTTTAATGTGACTTCTGTTTCTGAAGCTCCATGTTGATCTTCCGTCTCTTGTCTTGAGTGTGTGACCACGGTAAGGACAATGATGAATCATCTTGCTGTGGCTCAGTCTTGCCTGTCACTCCTGGGACGTCTATACAGCCTTGCACCTGCTGGCCGCTTCCTGAGTGTGCGGCCGCAATAAGCTAACCGTTAGCTTACAGCAGTTGCACACTCAAGAAGCCAAGGAAAAAGAGAAAGGTCTGGCACACGGAGCTAGTTAAACCGGGGTCCTACCCCTGGTGTGTTTATTGCATCAAACAACGGAGGGCGTTCCCCCTTCGTCAGGTGATACAGACAATACGTGCATACCCATTAAATAGGTAAGTGTACCCACCCCCTGCTTAAAAAAAAAGGAAAAAGAGTCCCATGTGTGTCCATTTAGGTTAGAAAAAATGTTTCCAAAAGTGTTTCAATAGTCCATTCCAGGTGGAAGTCCATTTGTTAAATTGTAACAAAAAAGTAGCAAAACAATCTGCAAGTAATTCAATAAGAAACAGTATACAAACTGAACAGGATAACAGTATCCAACTCTACAGTTTATAACAAACAATGTTGCACTGTCCCTATTACTGGAAAAAAAGGGGTATTACCTTACCCTGGATGCATATTCGAATTTTTTCAATTTAATATCTGAAAAATAAAAGGGATGGTTGATTAAACCAGCAGTAGACATAAAAATACTATGTTACAAAAAACATGTTAAATTGAATTCCTCATTCAAGCCTCTAGGGGACTGCGTCTGCAGAGTCCATATCCAAAAGCTTTCACGCTGTAGTAATTTTTGTTTAAGGTCCTGTCCCTGTTTGACACTCACTTTTTCCAAAATCTGCCAACTGATCTGTGACACCCTATGTTTATATTCATAAAAATGTTTGGCTAAAGTGGTTTCCTGTTTTTTCTTTTTATCTGTTTTCTCCTCAATGTCTGGCTGAAAATTTCTTATAGCCGATTTGTGTTCGTTTAAACGAATTTTAATGGTACGTTGTGTCTGACCCACATATGCCATACCACACGGGCACTTGATACAATATACCACCCCCTTAGAGTTGCAAGTGTGGAAACCTCTAATGTTATGTGGTGTTCCTTTAAGTGGGTGCATCACCTTATCCCCTTTGATTATGCCATTACAATGACCACAGTTATGACAAGGGTGGGTACCTGTAGAGATTTTTGTAGTTGTTATGTTTTTCCTATTTTTTTTAATCAGATCTTCAATATTCTTTCCCCTTTTATATGAGAAGATCGGAGGTAACGGGAAGATGCTGGACGTCTTAGGGTCTTTCTCTAAAATGCCCCAATATTTCAATATTGTTTTTTTAATAAACCTCGAATTGGTGTCATAGGTGGACACAAATGGTATTCTTTGAACCGTGTCCCTTTTTCTTTGCTGTAATAAAATATCTCTTGGCATACTTCCAACCTCCTCTTGGGTTTTTTTTTAATTTTCTTGTTTGTATCCTCTATCACTGAATTTCTCAATCATTTTCTCAGACTCCTGTTTGAATAGGTCGTCGGTACTAGTTATCCTTCTCACCCTCATCATCTGACTTTTGGGTAACCCTTTAAATAGATTAGGGGCATGGAAACTCGTAGGGCGTAATAACGTGTTTCGATCCATGGGCTTTGTATACAAAGTGGTATAAAAAGTACCTTCATTAAGGGATACGTTCACATCCAGAAAGTGTATCAATGTGGGGTGATTTTCCAATGCACATTATTGGAATTGGTACTCACCAATAATTTTTTCACATTCGATAATGAATTCTATTTACAGGTACAGGGTTGCGCCATGGGTGCTAACATGGCTCCTGCATACGCAAATATTTTTATGGATTTTTTTGAACAGAAGTTCATTTTCTCCAATAATGATTTTGCGGGGTGTATTGAGTCCTATATGAGATATATGGACGATACGTTTTTTATTTGGAAGGGTTCACAAGAACACCTTAATCAGTTTTTGGATTATCTAAATTCATGTCACCAAACGATTAAGTTTACATTGGAAAATCACCCCACATTGATACACTTTCTGGATGTGAACGTTTTTTTCCAGTAATAGGGACAGTGCAACATTGTTTGTTATAAATTGTAGAGTTGGATACTGTTATCCTGTTCAGTTTGTATACTGTTTCTTATTGAATTACTTGCAGATTGTTTTGCTACATTTTTGTAACAATTTAACAAATGGACTTCCACCTGGAATGGACTATTGAAACACTTTTGGAAACATTTTTTCTAACCTAAATGGACACACATGGGACACTTTTTCCTTTTTTTTAAGGAGGGGATGGGTACACTCACCTATTTAATGGGTATGCACGTATTGTCTGTATCACCTGACGAAGGGGGAACGCCCTCCGAAACGTTGTTTGATGCAATAAACACACCAGGGGTAGGACCCCGGTTTAACTAGCTCCGTGTGCCAGACCTTTCTCTTTTTCCTTGATCCATTGGGAGTGCCATCTCCCTCAGGTCCTGGGCACCAGCATTATCTCACGAAGGGCCTGAGTGTGCGCGTGGTTTCTCAGTACACTCAAGAAGCCGCCAGCAAATGCGAGGGCTGTATAGACGACGTGACAGTCAACGCCGCAAGACAGAGCCACAGCAAGCAGAATGAAGAGCCGCGGGTTGCCTACCCCTAATTTAGACCATACATCTAAACACAAGTCCTCATGTTCTGGCTGAGTAGGTAACAACCATTGGTTTAATTAGATGGTTCCTCTATGCTTCGCTATCAACTATGGTCTCCCTGTTGGGACCATATTAGAGCCTCACTCAGAGAGGAGCTTCTAACAGGCTTGTTTATTCTCTCCATATTATGTGATTTAGGTGGGTCAATTATCAACATTCAAAGTCAAGATTTTACCATCAGTCAAGATTGTGTGTGGCAAAAATGGCAAATTCTGAAACTCGAACGTTCAAGATTTATTAAGTAAACTTGAAAAATGCGATAATAGAAATTCATCATCTAAAAGCTGATGAGTTCATGTAGAAGTAGAAGGCAATGGAAGTTGTATTAGCAAGATTTAAGCTATTTTTCTATTTCTGTTTTCAAGATGGGTAGAATGTTAATATGCTAGATTCAAGGTTTTTTTTAATGTATTTACACAATCAGGTTTTCAAGTTTTAAGGTTTTTAAAGTGACACTGACACTAAAAACTACTCTTCAAAATAGTAATGTAGATTGAAAATGATCTTTTTGATGAGTTCTTAAGTTATTTTGAAAAAAACCCCAAAATTTCAAAATTCAATATTTGATAAATGGGCCTCTATGAAATAACAGAGCTCATTTACAAATAGGGGTGGAGGACAAGGTGCAAAGTAGAATGTTTGTACAATTATGCAGCTCCCTCATTCTATTTTCTATTCTTATTCTTCTTACAATATTAAGATTCAATTTAATGGTATTCAGTTTAGCTTATTCTACAAACCAAGAACACACAATTCATTTATATGGGCTTTTGGTAGTTAGATTAGTAGGATGTTGGCAACGATGTTTACATTCCAAAATGGTATCTCTATCGGTATACCTATTTCTCACAATTACATAATTACAATTACAGCTATTTTAGGAAGATATGTAAAATGTACCCATGCAATTGTCATTAACAACCAATCAGCAATTCACTTTGAACAGTCAAATAAATATTAGAAATTGAAAGCAAAGATCTGAGCTGGTTGCTAAGGGTAACTGCACTGGGGCAATTTAGCACCTATCTTATATATATATATATATAGATCAGTCCCATGAAGAGGTGTGCCCACATATGTAATAAAAGGTGCAGTAACCTGTAGCTATGAAGATGTGTGCTTTTAAGGTAAATATACAAATTTGAAATAAATGAATGTAAACCATTTTCAGTGATCTGGTTGGCAGTCAGAAGAAAGAAAACTGTTCTGATGTTGCTCTCTTTAGGACAGACATGAGAAACATCAGATAACTTTTCTGCCATTCTACTGACCAGATCACAGTTGGAAAGATGAGCAGCAGGTGGCGTTGTTGTTGTTATAAAATTCCTGATATTAGCATTATACATTTTTCTTCATATTTTGAAATCTTAAAACTGAACTAAGCTCTCTCACTACCCAAGGGTGTATGCCATCTGGCCCTGGTGCCTTGTTCACATTGATTTTGCGTAAACCTCTTTGTATCATATCCTGCATCGACCAATGACTGGATTAATCTGAGCCATCAGTGCCCCTGTTGGGTGGGTCTTAAAACTCCGACTTCTCAATAGTAAATGCTGAAGAAAATAAGTAATTTAGCATACATTTCTGTATACATTCTAACTAGGGATGAGAGTTTTTTTTGGGGGTTTTTTTTTAAATGATGGGCGTAGACTTTCATGAATTTCGGCGAGTTTTTGGCAAACCAAAATGGGTTCAATTCAAACATCCCTTATTATAACCAAATTATAACCATTATTTAATGAAGCCATACATTTAATACTGGTTTTGTTAATACAATGTGTGGTCCTTTCCATTATTTATACCACCAACCAAGTCTCCTCCCCCATTTTTCTTTACTATGCCCACTCATCTAACTTATCTCGCACAGAATTCCTCACTGCACCCCCCACACCAAGTTTAAAATGTCCCCCAACTCTCTAGCCATCTTCTCCCCCAAAGCAGCTGCACCATCATCATTGAGGTGCAGCCCATTCCTGGCAAACAGCCTGTAGGTGATTGAGAAATTGGCCCATTTCTATACCAGTCTTTCAGCCACACATTAATCTCCCTTTTAATGTTGCTTGTGGCACAGTTAATATGTGTAAGATTGATACCTTGGAAGTCCTTGACCTAGGCTTTTCTACAACAAGTGCTTTTTACTGGATATATTATATATACAAGATGTTACATTGTATTTGTTTTCTTTTCATTTTGTGATTTACTTTGAAACCAATAAAAGGGCTGATTGTATATATGCTGAACAAACAAGAAAGTGGTTTGTGAGTACCTATTGTATAGGGGGCTGAGATTTGAACTGCTGTAAATCCCCACATATATGTACCAACATATGCTGATCTCATAAGGTTACACCAGGTGAATTGGAGCTGCATGTTGGCATTGAGCACATTCTATTTGGCACCCAAAGTCATAGGGAAAGGTGCAAAAATGTGAGAGAAATATCACTTCTTATTTTTATAGGAAATATTTTACTATCCAATGAGGGGATTTCCTTTTTGAATCTTGTTATTGCTATTGGAGAATCTGAATTATATCGTATCAAGGTTATCCAGGCGCTGGACGTTTTTCTCTCTCTGTTTTGCATCATTCATACAGTTTTGTAGTTGAAGTGTCTTATGCCCCAGCCAATCTTTCCAAAGGACACACGGCTTCCAAGGTGCAGTTGTAGAATTCATTTTTAGAATCTGTGCTGGCAGATTTGGTTTAAGCAACAGTGTAGAATAAGGTAAAAGAACTTTTTTATTCTTTCACCTGCAATTCCACTCCAGATTTTAGTAAAAAGGCAGTACCAGAATTGTATATTTCGCTGATGTTGCTCAAACACAATACTGTTTAAAAAGAAAAGAGAGAGTGGGGAATTGAGCCAAGAGTTGCAGGTTCCAAGTCTGTGTGGGAGAGTTTATGAATATGAAAGACTTTTGTGATTAGTTTTTAGAAATATATATATATCACCATTCATTTGCAGTCATAGCTGTGTTCCAACTGTACTGGGCTTTTACAATAGGCACTCACAGGAAATGACATTGTGAAGATCCATCATCTTCAACCCATTTTTTAATGAATTCATCACGTTCATTTTGCAGTTTCCAAATCAGGAGAATAATAGCGCGACTGGCATAATGAAGATAAATAAGAAGTTTGTTCAGGCCGTGTGAGGCTGACATAACCTGACCATGGCGGTGTTAACTCTTCGTCTGCTAGGCAAACAAAGCATAGATTGTTTTTGCCAATGCGCTCCTGTTTTTTCCGAGTAACGAAAGGAGTTAAGATAAAGTATCAATTACATGACCTCAGTTGGCATGCCATCTTATTGGAGTGTGCCTGACATTGTTCTGCGGGAACGTTCTGTGCTGCCTCAGACACGCTCCCTTTCTCTGCCACAGAGCAAGCATAACTAAAGCACTAACCCATTTATCAATTGACTTTTCATTTTTATAGCATTAAATGCATCTTTCAGCATCATGGGAGTGTTGCGACCCTGTAAACAGTCCATTTGTCCTGTCAATCTCCTATCTCATCTGTGAAAAAACACCTGCTAAATATCCTGCCTGGAAATACTCACTATACAAGATGTAACTTCCTTAAAGCAAGCTGATATTGTTCTCTTGGACTCCTACCTTGCTGATATTAGGCAAGGGTCATATAGATGTCAGATTTAAAAAAAAAACTACCTTTCTTAGCTAACCATTAGGGGTCACTGTTGACTTCCTGAAATTAAAGGGGCAATAACTTGAGTAAAAACACAAGATTTGTACAGAAACAATGTCCTGCCTATTAAATTAACAAAATCCTAACTTCCTTCCTTTTTTCTTTATACAGTACAAATGGTTTATTAAAGAAGTTGTTCACCTTTAAAATAACGTTTATTATGATGTAGTGAGTGATATTCTGAAACAATTGGCAATTGGTTTTCATGTTTTATTATTAGTGGTTTTCAGTTAGCGTCTCCCTAGTTTGCAATTTCAGCAATCTGGTTTCTAGGGTGCAAACTATCCTGGCAACCATGCACTGATTTAAATACGAGACTAGAATATGAATCAGAGAGGGCCTAAATAGAAAGATGAGTAATAAAAAGTAGTGAGGCAATACATTTGTAGCCTTACAGAGTATTAGCTTCTTAGATGGGGGCAGTCAAGGCCGGATTTACATAGCTGGCGCCCCTAGGCCCGCTATCGTTCATCGCCCCCAGTCCCCTCCGTTTTACTTGCTCAAATTTTCATCAGGACCGGAGTAATGGGGTTTGGTGCACAGGAGATTTAAAAAACATTCATATCTACCATGCATTCCCAGTGTTTCTGTGTTTCTGTGGGTGTGGTTGGGCAGCATGCCGCCCCCTAAAATTCTTCCGCCCTAGGCCCGGGCCTTGGTGGCCTCTCCACAAATCCTGGCCTGGGGTCAGTGATCCCCATTTGAAAGCTAGAAAGAGTCAGAAGAAAAAAGCAAAAATTAAAAAACTATATATATATAAAAAAAAATTATGATTGTGAAGACCAATTGAATCGTTGCTTAGAATTGGTCATTCTATAACATACTAAAGGGATGCAATGTAATATTGGTAGTTAACACATAAATTGTTCGCAATTCATTCGCAATGCAAATAAATGTACACAAATTGGGGGTCATTTATAAAGTTTGCGCAGCGCATATTTTACGCAAATGGTTGTATTGCGCATGTTTTTTCCAGAACGCTAATATATTGCACTGCTCTGCCCGTCTTTCCAGTTTTTTGCAAATTCACAGTGTGAATAAATTTTCGCAAATGGCGTGCAAATGAGAAGGGAGTTTTGTGCGAGCACACCCAATGTGCGAGGTTGTTGTGCACGAAAATAAAATTGGCAGTAACTTAAATTCGCAGTTTGCGAAACTGTTTTGCGAATATTTTATCCGCCACCAAAGTTGTGGCGTAATTGAGTCCCAGAGTGTGCGCATAAACATTCGCAATTTGCAAATTGTGACATATTTAAAAAGCTGCTATAGACATTCGCAATGTGAAAAAAAAATTTGCAGTTCTGTTTGCACCCACTTATTCAGCTTTATAAATATAACCATGCGCAGGGCAAATATATTCACTTTGTGAACCAAACTGCCCTGCAAAGTGACATGACAGTAGGATAGCGATTGCAAAGTTTATCGTTTGCAATAGTGTGCAGTGTATGTAATAAAACTTCTTAATGAAAAAGTTGTTATGTTTGCTCCAAAAGTTTATGCCACCTTCAAGCAGATGTTAAAGGTTCCCAATGTGCAATTAAGATTCACAATGCAATAAAAGCCTAATGAGGAATATTGCATTGCAACGTGCAAATTTTTATCCTCACATTTGTTCTCTTTGCAGATTTTATTACATATTTCCCTAAAGGTTAACTTAAAGGTAAACCACTCCTTTAATGTATGCTTACCATTACTACTACCTCACCGCTTGCAGATCTGTCCTTACTGCCTGCCATAGTGCAAGAAAATGTTCCTCTAAACGAAGGAGGCAATATGTATAAATTTAAAGATATTAGCAATTTTACATTGCTAATATACTGAAATGGAAACAACAGCGTCAGTTCTGCCAACTGCGCTACTGTCAGAAGAAAAGGTGATGTTACTCTGCTTAGGAAAGGCCAGAAAAGAGTAATCTGATGTTTCCTTGTCTTCCCTAAGCAGCTGAACAGAGCACCATGACTTTATAAATGTAAAAGGGAAAATATACCTCCTTTTTGAATTAATTTGGTTAGTAAAAAAAGGTTTATTAACACTGTTCAAATGGGATGAGCTCATGTGATGAAGGGTGTATATTTTCCCTATACCTGTACTAACATGGGTTTATTTATGATTTAAGCTTGATTGTTTTTTAATATCTACATCAAAAACCAACAAAGGCATATAATATTTGCACACACTCGAGAAACCTGTAAAGTGAAAGTGCAATTTATTCTGAAATACATGCAAAGCCATGTTTTGGAACAAATATTGCTTCATGAAACTATTTTCAATAACAGACATTATTGCAGGTATTTAGATTTAGTGTGCCACTATATAAAATGCATTCCTTTTGAAAAAAATGGTCTGTAAACAGTTAATTCTCTTTCAAGATAGGCTAATGTTTCCTCCCATTTCATTAGTGCAGCTTCTGGTTGGCTAATCTCTGTGCAAATATTTCATTCATTTCAGTTTGTGTCCACAAGGTGGCACTATGTGTTAGGCATATAGATAATAAAAACTGGGTAAATGGACAGGCTGTGCAAAATAAAAAAATTCTAATATAGTTATTTAGCCAAAGATGTAATGTATAAAGGCTGGAGTGAATGGATGTCTAACATAATAGCCAGAACACTACTTCCTGTTTTGCAACTCTTTGCAAGTGGTTTCCACTGATTGGTTACCAGGCAATAACCAATCAGTGACTTGAGGTGGGTCTTAACTGTTGCTTTTGTATCTAAACTGGATGCTGAGGATCAATTGCAAACTCACTGAACAGATATGTACCCTGTGGCCTCCCTTAAAGTCGCTGACTAAGAGTTATAGAGCTGAAAAGCAGGAAGTAGTGTTCTGGCTAATATGTTAAACATCCAGTCATTCCAGCCTTTATAAATTACATTTTTGGTTAACTAACTATATTAGAAACATTTTGTATTTTGCACAGCCTATATATTTAAACAGTTTTTATTTCTACACTGAACTGTTCCTTTAAACAGTTTTTTACTTGCTGTACAGGATACCACATCCTTTCAGCAAACATGTAATTATGCGCTTGTCTGACTGGTGACCTGATTTATCACTGATTTGCCCTTCTTTGATGTGTTAAATCAAACGTTGTCTGTCAGAACTTCAGAATATCAGTGCTGCAAACCCCCGCCCCCCATTGATTTTGGGTCTGTCTCCCGGTCTCCCGTCACTCTCAAGCATTCCCCTGATTTCTGACGATTTTCCACGATTGTTGATGATCTGTGGCAAAAATCCGATGTGTGCATGTGCACATTACAGTGACGTCAGTAGAGCAATTTGTTTGTGTGCAGCACTGAATCTGTGGCTTCATGAGAGTTTGTGCACATGCGAGTGATGGCACTTCCAGCATTACCAGATTGACAGCTCGGGAATATCAGTTAGGAGGTCCAGTGGGGGGATTTGCAATGCGTGCATTGCGCCACTGAAAAGTGTTTGTGTCATCAGCAGACGTTACTTCATGCGCATGAGCAGAAATGCCCCTGATGCCACCAAAATCATTCTGCACATGCGCACGTCACTCCACTGATGTCAATGAAATGTTCTATGCATGCGCACACCAGATTTTTGCCCGCAAATCACAGAAAACTTTAGAAATCAGTAGAATGCATCAGAGTGATGGAAGACCGGAACACAGAGAGGAAAATCTGGTAACTCTCAAAAAAAAAAAATGGGGGAGTTGACAGCTTTGGAATATACTGTTGTCTACGTATCACATTAATAGTCTCCTACTGTTGTTGGCCAATTGCCTTCTCCATCTAAACCAAATGTGCTGCCCCAGTAGTTAATAGTTGCATTCTGTTTAATTGTTTATATGCATACACATAGTTATATTGCCACCTAGTGACCAAAGGTGTATTGCAGGTGTGTTATTTCCTGGTTTGTAAACCCTCCTATTCCCCTTCCTCGTGTGTGATGTCAGTTCCTCCCATCATCCTTTTCCTTTCTTTCATGAGTAAGGAGCTGAGCTAGATGTTAGGAAATATTCATTTTGTTTATTCCCTACAAATAAAGAACCTTTGTGAATTCCAAGTTATCTGGCAAAGATTGCTGGCATTGGCTGTTGGCAGCTCCCTACAGGCCAGGCACAGAGGTATCAGAGGATCACAGAAATTGAATCAGAAAACCAAAAAATAACTGAATGAGCAGCAAGTGTCTGTATGGCTAAGCAAGTACTAATTCACCTAGTCACACAAATGATGCACTATGGATTAATGGGCCAGTGACTGCAATCACAAATAAACACAAAGGTGCATAAGGTTGGATAATTGTTGATGCATAAGCAGGTCAAAATTTCCCCACATAAAGGGTGGGGGTGTGGAATAAACCAATGGCCAATTATCACCTGTGCAACACATGACTGCACCAAAGATATGTTCCTGTTCCTGAGCCATTGTAGTCTGCATATCAGGACAGATTAAGATTTGGCTGAGATAGTCAAAGTGTACGTGATGTTCCTGTCAGTCACTGCATGGTAGCTGTCAGTACGGAATGACACTTGTTCATTGCCTTGTGGAGTTTATTTTTAAAATAAAAAAACTGCTAATTTCATAATAAATTTCATGTTTACCAGTAAATGATTCCCACTCTAATCAGATTATTTGATACCCACAGGGGCTGGCTACTTGCACAGGCTACTTCTAAGGTAGGGGTCCAGTGTGATCAGGGGCCTGTCTATCTTTTTTCCAATTATTATCTCTATTTCCTTTTATCGTCTATTTTTATTTGTGCTGCTGGGTCCGGTTGGGTGCACCTCCTGGCAGAAGAATGTAGGCACATGCTGGTGTAGAGAGCTCTGGTGCATGCTTGCCTGGATATTCCGGACCCAGCAGTAGTCTAGAAGGGGGCCTTTGTGGATGTAACCTTGGGGCCCAGAATTTCATTAATACCCCACTGGATTCCCAGTATTGTAAGGACTAGATTAGAAGGTTAGACCAACATACCTCCAAACATTTTTCGTGGGACAGTCCTGAGTTTCTGTTTGATCTCCTGCACTGACACCAGAAAAAGATACAAAGTTTCTAGCAATTAAATTAAGAGTCTTGTTGGCAGAGAGCTCAGAATACTCAGCAGCTGTACTTAGATACCTTTGTAACTATTTAAGATAAGCAAAGATACAATTGTAACAATTTAAGATAAGCAGGTCTCTTGGGAGAACTGAGACTAGCATCTTAAAAGGCAATTCGCTTTCATTATTGTTATTGTCATGTTATAACACATATAATGCGGCTTTAAACCCCCCAGAAATGTGTTCAAACTTTATATAACCTGCCAAATTCTGTGAAATAGACATGATAATTAGGGGTGTGGCCAAAAAATGGGCATGGGCAGAGACTTTTGTCCCACTTTCTAATTTTCAAATGTTAGGCGGTATGAACCAAGCCTACTATGAGATTTAAAATATACTCTGGCATTCATTCAAGTTCAATGAGACAACAGCCCCATAGGCCCAGTACAAACTCCTGTTTATGGCAACCTACAACAACCCCTCTGTCATTTGCCAGAACATCCAGCCTGCCAGTCCAGCCCTGAGTCAGACACAAGCTCTGATGTAGGGAATTAGCTGGAAAACACAGAAAGAGCCCAACATACGTCAGCAGTATCTACAGAGATACAATACTTCATACCGACTGTCTATGTGGAATAGTCTACTTTTGCACAAGAGAAAGTCTCATTCTAAACTAAATGAATGATTATGTTTCATTTTTTTCTGATTTTAGTTTTCTTACTAGAAAAAAACCCATGCACCTATTACAATGAACGGTGGTCAGACAGCCTATGCCTCAAATGTTATGGGTATTGTTTCCTTTACATAAGAATAATGGCATAACTGCTGGAAGGCTGTACAAGCATGCGATCAAACAGAAGACACGTGCCCTGAAACCAGTCAGATATAGTAACAAGCTATTGTTCTGAGCTTATGAAGACGTGCAACCAGAGACAAGCTCATCTTGTGCACATATTCTTACCAATGCTATGGAAGAGTTGTCCACCCCCTGCAGAGAGTCACTAGCTTCAGGCGCACTGAAGGGTCAGGTCACTGAGAGTGGCAGGTTAATTATAAGGGAATGGCAAGTTATGCACATTGAGTGTAAAAAATGTCATACAGGTATCCAGTATTAGGTTCCGCCAGTCTAGTAACAGGATTTAGCAATATTCTGGAGTCTTCTTATAGTATGACATGGCACAATATGTATGTGCTGTAAATACCCAATGAGCAAAATGGAAATGTTACATAATATTGCAAATCTTTTTTCAGGAAACCATGTGATTTGCTCTTGTTAACTCCACGGGTAACTGCAAAGTGCTAATTAACTAGCGGGAGGCAATAGGGGCAGACTTGTGTTTCTGATGAGGAAGCATCATCATGTCATAGAAACAATATTTGAGGATAAATAATTTAATAATATGAATTTAAGGGAAACAGAAATAGGGATGCACTGCAGGGGCACAAAATGGCTTTGCTTGTATCTGTACAGCTCTACACAGTTCTAAAATAGCAATTTGTAAGAATGTGTAGGCAAATTTTTCTATAAAAGTGATCATTTCTAATCAAACCAGGGTCGGACTGGGCCAGTGGGACACCGGGGAAAAACCCGGTGGGCCCCGGCCCTCATGGGCCCCCACCGGCCCAGACACGCTCCCCGTTTGGCTGGGCCCATAAAAAAATTGCAGGCCAGCAAGGCGGCGTGCATGAGCACTGCATCCATATATACACAGCGGGGGGCCCTGAGGTATGGAAGCCGGTGGGCCCCCAAGGGTCCAGTCCGACTCTGAATCAAACTGTATAGGAAATGGCTTGTGGGTGGGAATTGTATGCTCAGCACTCTCTTTCTCTTCATGGTAGGGATGTCCTTCCTCTTGTTTTTAACGCTTAGGGGCAGATATATTAAGGTTTGAGTTGTGCTTTTCATGAAAATTTTTTTTTTGAGAGATTTATTATACCCCAACCCTGGAAATAGCTTGAATCCAAAAATACTCCAGCTAAAACCTGTTGAGGTCATGTAGGAGTCAATGGCAGAGGTCCCTTTTGAAAATGTTAATAGCCTTCATGATGTTCGATTATTTTTGGAGGGTTAAGCTCGAAAACTCTATCAATTCAAGTTTTTTTTTACCGAAAACTAGATCAATGAGAACTCGCTGACTCAAGTTTTTTCCATTCAAGTTTTTTCTTAAATAAGAAACCATTCGAGTTGTGAGTTTATTCGAGGTTTAAAAAACGCTCACCTAGTTCTAAAATAACCCCCTTTATCTTGAATAGTGATGAGTGAATCTGCCCCGTTTCACTCCTCTGGAAAATTCATTTTTGTTGCGAGCTACATTAGAGTCTATGGGCTTTTTTTTTCAGGACACCTTGTTTCTGCTTTGCGGCTTTTCACTCAGTATAATGCTACACACATGCCCTACATTGTTAGAGGACCTCCTATCCACTAGGCTACAACTGCTTTTTCAATAGAAAAAAAGAAAAAGTACCATCTATAGTTTATATATTACTACTAGCTTACAAACACAGCCACAACTTATAATAAATCTGAACAGATAATATCTGGGTGCTTTGTATCCCACATACAAGACATACAGACAGTGGGACGGCTCAGATCCCCTACATGGTACAATTTTTCTCTCATCACTAATCTTGAATTAATTGTTGATCAGACTGGTGTTTAATTTTGTACTGTTGTATATGCACATTAAGGGGGTTATTTATCAAGCTCCGAATTTATCTCAGTATTTCTAAGATAAAAATCCGAGCAACTCGGAATTTCCCGAATGGACCTTATTTATCATTCAAAAAAATGCGTTCGGGCAAACCGGACCTTTGCCTGAAAAATCCGAAGTTTTCAGACTTTTCTGCAAAAACCACAAATTTTTCGGAGTTTCCCCCAAATCCCCGAAATCATCGGATATTAGTACTGACAGCAGCACAGACACTGGGACCTTCCCCACTGACTTCCCCATTGAGCTTTGAGATGTTGGGTTTTCGGTTTCTGAATTTTCATACCATCGGACTTTAATAAATCCCAACAATGCTGAATTTTTTTTAAGGTCTGAAAAATCTGAATTTTTGGGATTTCTGGTATTTGGAGCTTAATAACCCCCAAAATATTGCTCAGTTGAAGGAAGAAAAATATGATCTCTGTTTTTTGCACTTTGCACAAAACACTTGCATTTGTATTTGAACCTTGTATATAACAGGTAGTGGGAAACGTATCATTCAAAAATTTGGTCTGTATTTTTGCCTCAACAGGGATTAGTAGAACAGTTTTGGATGAAATGCTTACCTTGTCAAGTAGTTATACAGGTAGGGGATCCTTTATCTTGAAATCCATTATCCAGAAAGTTCAGAATTACTGAAAGTCCATCTACCATAGACTCCATTTTATCCAAATGATCCAACTTTTTAAAAATGATTACTTTTTCTTGGTAATAACAAAACAGTAGCGTGTACTTGATTCAAACTAAGATATAATTAATCCTTATTAGAAGCAAATCCAGCCTATTAGGGTTATTTAATGTTTCATGATTTTCTAGTAGACTTAAGGTATGAAGATCCAAATTATGGAAATATCCATTATCCAGAAAACCCCCGTTTCCCAAGCATTCTGGATAACAGGTCCCATACCCATTAACGTTTGTGCAATTAAATATTTATGCTTCTTTCCTATATCTCACAGATTAGCAGGCAAAGAGTACAATTCTATGGTATTCTTAAAATATGTAATGTTATAACAACGTGATCTTTTTAGTAAAACAAAAACACCCTGATAATTCGAAAAATACTTTTTTTCACCTATATAAAATGTGGTTAGATTGTGGACACATGTACATCCCCCCAAGCACCAATTATAACTGATGACATAATTTAACTCTATTTATAAGGATTTCATTTACACAATATTGATAACTTTTTGTGTATTATATAGTGAATAATGTACTCTGTATTGTAAAATATAAGGATATTAAAAGCCACTGGTTTGTTCTATGACTATATAAAGTGTTTTTTTACAGGACATGGAACTCCAAGATGACTTCTCATATCCTCATATTTTACAACAGGGAGTACACAAGTTATTATAATGCACACCTGAGTCATGTGACAAAAATTACATCATTAAGCACCAATTATAACTCATAACATCACTAAGCACCTTTTATAAGGATATCATTTAAAGGATATTCAAGGCTCTTGTGTAATAAATATATATTATGCTGTACTGTAATTTATACATTTTAATACTGTAATTTGCACTAGACTTTGGCAATATGTTTGTTATCATACAGACAAGTTGAGACTTGTATCAGAGTGTTTAGTGAGGGAGAGGGATAATAAAGACAATAAAGGTGTTACTAATCCCTGCCACTTTATTCCTTCACATCTTGTAGTTCTAAAGGGATTGTAGTTGATCTGTAAAGTACTGCTTGAAGGTTTAAGGATAATTGGTTTATGCAAAACACATGTCTGCCACTACTAACTCCAGTGGGGAACTAAACTGTAGCTACTAAAGACAGACTAAAAGCACAACATTTTACTGCTAAAGTGACTGCCTCTTTTGAGGCTAGAACACAAAACAAATTGCGGTGCAGACAAAGTATTTTATATTTATTCTGACCTGCACATAAAGTTTTTAAAATGGGTGCACAAATGATTTTTTTGCACACATAGCCAAGATGGCATTAAACACACTGTAAATGTATTTGAAACTACCCATAATTTCTACGTTTATCAGCCTGGAACAAGTGTTGGCTATGGATGAAACCACACAACTGGAATATGTAGCTCCCATTTATCTCCTATTTCACGAGTACCTTCTGTATATTGTAAGAAGATTCTCACCTTATTTTAGAAATTAAAGGAGAATAAAAACTCCATTTGATGGGGGGTGCCCTAACATTTGGCACCTCCATCGATTGTAACTTTCATTCTGCTTTAAATACTCTCAGAAGTAAAATCTGTCTGCCACGGATATTCACAGACATTCTGCAAGAGAGGTTACTGTGTGTACTACACCACAATCACTCTAATATGGTTGGTCCCTTATCAACAAAATAAAACCATAATTAATGATTTACAGTTTATAGTACAGGTATGGAATCCCTAATCTGCCAACCCATTATCCAGAAACCTCCAAATAAGTGAATGCCAT
Organism: Xenopus laevis; assembly: GCF_017654675.1. NCBI lineage: Eukaryota > Metazoa > Chordata > Amphibia > Anura > Pipidae > Xenopus > Xenopus laevis. The sequence continues at coordinate 111,397,250 of NC_054379.1, forward strand.
CTCCTATAGAGTCCATTTCCATCAAATAATTATGTTTACAAATGATTTCCTTTTCCTGTAAAACTAAGGGCAGGACAACACGGCCGATTCAGCTGCGATCCGATGCGCTGCGCAAAATCGCGTCACGTCTAATGTGTAAATAAGTTCAGTAATGTCAGTGTCGGATTGTGTTGCATTGTTGATGCGACGCGACACGACTGTCGGATGCAGACGCAGCGTGCACGATCTGACAGTTGAATTACTTACCTTATTTCCGTTGCATCCGACGTGACACCTGCGATTTTGCACGTCGGAATCGGCCGTGTAGTCCTGCCCTAAAACAGTTTGTTGTTAACTAAGCTGCACAAATCCATATTGGTGGCAAAGCACTCCTATTGGGTTTATTTAGATGTTTAATTATTTAACAGGTACGGTGATCCAAATTACAGAAAGATCCTTTATCAGGAAAACCCCAGGTCCCATGCATTCCAGATAATAGGTCCTGTACACGTAAAGGAAATTCAGAAAAAAATATGAAAATTTGTCAACAACTTAGAAATATTTATTATTATCCTTTATTTATATAGCGCCAACATATTCTGCAGCACTTTGCAGAGATTGTTTATCATTCAGATAAGTCCCTGCGCCCCAGTGGAGCTTACTATCTAAGAACCCTCTAACCACTGTTCTGCCTTTTTATCACTGTTTATGAGTTTATGTAGATGATTGTTTCTAAATATGTCCTGCATGTACTTTATTTAGCCTACTGAGTGACTCCAAGCCATTTTTATTACTGAGAAGCGCCATTGATTTATGTATGAGAGTTGAACATTGTTGCACTTCTTAGAGCGTCTCTACATAATTTGGCCTTTTGAATCCTACTCACCAAAGTTCAAAAGTTTGTCTTTTAGCGTCACATCACTGGGCTTGTTAAGGGACTCATTAATGCAGTACAAAGATGACATAAAAAAAAAAGGTGACAGTGAGTTCTGTAATTAAGGATTTTGTTTAAACAGAAACCATTCAAATCCTAATTTTGGGCAGGTGCCTACAGTCTCATCAGTGTGTGAAGTGTGCATGATAATGAATGCAGACAAGTACACCTTGGCTTAATGCAGGCGTCTGTATTTAAATGCCAAAGGCTACAGTATTTCATGTCATACTGAGTGCCACAAGCCCAATTTTAAAAACTGTCCATGCAATGACACACTTTACTTTGAAAAATAATTCATTATCTCAGTGTGAAAGGCAAAGTAGCATACAAGTACAATCTACTCTCCCAGTTTACAGATGTACTACTGTAATTCTTAATGTGGATCCTTGCTTTCTAGTAAACCTCACATTAATGTGCATTAATTTAAAATAATATAATGTATTTTTATTAGATACATTTCCATAATAAGCCTTAAGGTGGTCATAGACGTAACAATTACGATCTTTCTTGGAAAAGATCTTTCCAAGAAAGATCGTTTGTTTCAATGCACACGTGTAGAGCTGAATCGTCAGATATACAGGTAGATATACGGGAAGAAACAATAGAATTCTACCTGTATCAGCACTAACAATGGCCGATGTTTGGGTCCCTTCAAAGGCACCCGATCAAAATTTCCTATCCAGCCCGATCGACGAGCTGACCAATATCCAAGTCTTCTGCCGATATCGGTCGGCTCTTTTTCCACCATACACGCAACGAATATTGAACGAAATTTTTTTTGTACGATATTATCTGTGCGTCTATGGCCACCTTAACAGACATCCCATAAATTCTGGAGCAGAGTTATGCTACTGCATTTACCCTAACCCTTACTGATTAGGACTGGCTGCTTTGCCAATGACCTAGGATCACTTTATAAATCACTTATAAAATATTTTGCCAGGCACTGCAGATTACTTGAAAGTGAGATTCTCCCTTAAAGTTGTACTAATGCCTTTCTTTCAGTGCTGAGAATTTGACCTTTGACAAATAGTCCACATTTTATTATTAAAAAAGAAACACCAACAATCTTGCTAAGGTATCTGTGTCATTTATTAAGCTTAGACTGTTGGGTTGAAAGTAAATGACAAGTAGAAGTGTCTTTCCCAGGTTTACCTAAGAACCCCCAAAACCTTATATACTGGATGATGTTAAGATAGAACCATTAAACAAGGAACTTAGCTTTTAACTGTGTAGATTTGAGTCAGTGCTGTCAGTCATAGATTTGCTTTGTTAGCTTACCTACAGCTAATTGCTATGTACTATGCTTATAGATCAGTACTGTGTTCAGTGCAGTACAGTATAGATTTTTAGGGTTTCAGGGTGACAAGGTTCAGTACAGTCAGTACAACAAAATCTAAGAGTCTCCAAAGAAAAATATTGGGATAAACTTCATGTATTGCTTGGGATTCTTTCTCAGTACCCTTATTTAATAAACATAAATAATATGTCCTAGAATAAATAATGTACTTCTGTGCATATGTAGGTGCTTCGGATCACAAGGCAGAATTGGGTAATGCACAGAAACACATTAGTGCATTTAAAAACTTTTGGCATATTTGTAGCTGACATAAATTAGCGATGTTCTGTGAATTCCGAGCAAGTAAGGCACTTTATATATATACGAAAAACCTCTAAAAAGAATTGTCCTGTTGCAGTTTCCTTATTGGAAACCATAATGTACATTGATTTGGGTGATTTGTGGAAAGCACATATAGTTTGAAGCAGTGATCCCCAACCAGTAGCTCGTGAGCAACATGTTGCTCTTTGACCCCTTGGATGTTGCTCCCAGTGGCCTCCAAGCAGGTGCTTCTTTTTGAATTCCTGGCTTAAAGGCAAGTTTTAGTTGTATAAAAAACATGTATACTGCCAAATAGGGTCTCCTGTTGGCTGCAAGTCCACATAGGGGCTACAATATCGATTTACAGCCCTTATTTGGAACTCACAGGAACTTTTTGCATGTTTGTGTTGCACTCCAACATTATTTTATACTTGAGTGTGGCTCATGGGTAAAAAAAGGTTGGGGACCCCTGGTTTAAAGGAACAAAACCTTCTAAATCGATGTAATTAAATAAAATTTACGGCTGTGCTTAATCCGTAATGTGCTCTTAGAAGCTTGCTTGCAGTATGCTACAGGTAAGGACCATAAGTAAAGTCAACATTGCATGTTTAGCAATCACTTTGTCAACTGTATTCTGATTCGGTATAAAAGTTCTGCACTAAAAACATGCTATTTATGATCTAGTAGTTTGCTTAACTGTTCCAGGCTTATGTAAGAGGACTGTTATATTAGTACAGGGATCCCCAACCTTTTGAACCTGTGAGCAACATTCAGAAGTAAAAGGAGTTGAGGAGCAACACTAGCATGAAAAATGTTCTTGGGGTGCCAAATAAGTGCTGTGATTGGCCATTTGGTAGCCCCTATGTGGATTGTCAACCTACATTGAGGCTCTGGTTGGCAGTGACACTGTTTTTTATGCACCAAAACTTGTCTCCAAGCCTGGAATTCAAAAATAAGCAGCTGCTTTGAGGCCACTGGGAGCAACATCCAAGGGGTTGGGGAGCAACATGTTGCTCACGAGCTACTGGTTGGGGATCACTGTATTAGTAGAAGGGCTTTCTCCTTGTTTTAAAGCAGCAAATGTCAGCGTGCAGGAATCCTTTTCAGCGGTCCTCCGGAGTAACTAGTGTAAACAATGCAGGTGCATCAGAATGACACTAGCCCCTCCCCTCCCTCCCCTGGCTCACTATTGCTGTGTTATCCAGGCATCTTCCCTAGCCGCAGTTATTTGTAATGACCATTATTAACTATTACTATAATGAAGGGGGTTTTAGAATGCAATCATGTAAAAAGTAGCTGGAGGGTTCACCTTTTGAACTAATTAACCGCGTTGTGGACAGTCTAAGTCAACGCGGGGCCTAAGAAGACATGTCTAGACTGTTCTTATGCATTGGCTTGCATGTGGGGTAGTGGCGTCTTTATCTTTGTTTTCTGGTCTTGAAGGGTTTTTTGTTTTTCCAGTTGGCCTTAGGCAGATGTAAACATTTAGAATCTTGAAAAACAATGATTTTTAAAGACTGGGTGGTAGCAGGGGCCTTTTTCTTTTTACTTGAAAGTCAGACGCGGAACCGTGTTCGAATGGTAGTGTTTGTTTGTCTGCAATAGGACCCAATGCTAAAGACAGCACTGGGGACATCAAAAGGCTCTTCTCTCCTGAATCAGATACAGTCTTGTTTACAGAGTCAACTTTCCATGGAAATTATGCTACCCACCCTGGCATACGAGTAATTATGAGGCCTTGACACAATACATAGGCCTCCTGCCAATAACACACATTCAGAGCCTCTGTTGAGATGCATACAGACTTCAATAAGCTAATAAGTGTGGATTTATTTTAGTTAATTCTCTTTCTCTATTCAGTAGAATAGCAATTAGAAATGCTTCTAAAACACAAACACCAGTATGAGCTTTTTTTTTAAATTAGTTATAACATCAGCATGGAGCTTTGATGTTTATCTATGTATGTTTATCTATGTATCCCTTTATAAATGGACTAAATTCACTTCTCCCAAAGCCATTGTTCTTTTTTAAGGCTGAAATAGTCAAAATCTATAACAAATTATAAAAAAAAACCAAAAGTTTATTTTAGATAAATCAGAAGTGAAGTGCTTATCCTCAGCAACTAAATGTGCTGTATCTGTGTAGTGGTTGCTGCTGTTTCAGTACCTTGGCCAGAGCACAATAGCAGAAGCCCTGCAGCCCACACTCATTGTTTGGTGTAAGGACAATAGCATTCAAGGATGAGACTGAGGCTCCATACACTGCTGTCAGTCACTGGCTCCATACACACCCAGGTATCACAAGATCTGTCAAGCAGGCTGATTCTATAAAGCTTTGCAATTGTTTTTGCTAAGAAAAGATCATTACAGTTAATAATCAAATGAATCAAGAATCTTCAGGGTTTATTATTTAAAATGTATCTGATTTCAAGAACCACTTTAGTTTTCGATTCATTCCACTCCAATCTTTTCTGTCTAACAGCAGGAATGCAGAGTAATTCCAATTTTGGATTGAACACAAGACCATAATATGTTGTTTTCTTGAGTACTAATATTACATTGATAAGACAATAAAATTAGCAAGATGCAATATATGTATGATCTCTTTCATCAACTAGCTGGAAATATATATCTAATTTAATCTCTGAACAGAATGCACAGTTGCAATTTTCTTGGGAAAAATCTGATCCATAATTCTCATTTTACTCAGGGGGAAATTCCTATTGCATGCAAATGTATTTTTGAATGATTTTCCATAGTAAAATGAAAGAATCCCACCCACAAAAATACCCATTGACGAATACTTACCTCCTTATTAAAGCCAATAATTTAAGCTAATAAAGTCAATAATTTAGGCTAATTAAACCACTAATGATCATAAGTTCTAAGGACTGTTATGCTAATAAAATCAATAATTGGGGGTCAATGCCCAAGGTTTTAGGACTAAAGTCACAAATACTCTCACACTGGAGTGACATAATTATGCAATTAGCAGAATTGCTAGCCTCCTCGTTAGCACCACCATACATTAACTTCTTAGATTTTAGAGAAGGCTTCTAATCAAGGGGCCTACAAGTCCCATGATCGTCTTTAGTATTCATCATACCATACATCATGTTTAATTAGCCATGCAGTTTGCCATGATCCTAAGCAAAGTGTTTACAAAAAAAAAATAACACTGTGGTAGTGGTGGTGTACAAGTCTTTTCTTTTTAATATGCCAGTGAGGAAAAAATATAACGGCAACTACAAGTCCCATCATCCTCAGCAAGCCTGTGCAAAAGGAATTGTAAAAAATACAACAGGAAGGGAGAAGCACATATCTGCAGCACATGCACTTATCACATAAATGTGTGAGTGTTTATATCTTTAATATATTATAAAAGAAGTTGACCACACTCAATATCATTTTATCTAACATTGTATCATTTTGCAACTTTTTCTTTCTTTGCTTTGCTATCATTTTATTTTATTTATTTTTTAAATTCTAATTTTTAACAATTTTGACAATTTAAAAAGAAATCACCACATAAAAAAAATATTGTACTTTTTGGATGTTTGTGCAAAATCCCTCCTGCTCAAATGCTATAGAAATGTCAGTAACTGATTTAGCTGATGTAAACTATGATATTGTTTTCTGACTCAGTGTGCTTTGTATACATGTAGGTCTTCAATAATGCAACAGGGCTCATTTACTAGTATAGTGCAAAGAGCAAATCGGCATGCACAAACACTACATTAATTTGTAACTATTGCTCATGTGTCCCAATGTGCTAAGTAGAAACTATTACATGTAAGTTTACATTGAAGATTTTATGCGGTTTCCATATGAAATGGTGATATCTAGAGAATATTGGAAAAAGAAGACTAAACTTTATTATTTTGTTCCATATAACAAAGCATTGCTAATGTTCTATCCAGTAGGCAGACCTTCTGGCACCAAAATACTTTCTGTATCACTAGTCAGTGTCTACTTGTAGGGTCCAGCTCCCTGCTAGCAACTGCTTTTCAGAACTTAAGTGAATACCTGCCTTGCTAATGAGTCTAATAAAATAATCCTGTCTATTAGAGATGCAGAAATTAGTTTTTATCACAGTTTTACAGGACCCATAATTAAATGAATGTGTTTTCCTTTGATGATAGAGTTTAGAATAAAACAGATAAAGTTTATTATCCATTACTACTTAAATACTGGGATCAATGGTAGGGCTTGAATTTCTTTGTGCATAATGTTGATAATAAATAACACATCTTAACTTCTGTTTTAGCAAATACTTGGTGCTATGCTTTGGAATTATCTTCTGACCTCAAATCAAAACATGCAATACTGCCCCTGTCTTACCCACAGCAACCAACGTTTATTGGGCGATTCTTGGAATTTACAGAAACAGAATGAAGTATAAATCTCAGAAAGCCTATATATTAGGTGAATTAAAGCACAACTTTTTAATAAAACTGCCTCTGTCAGACACCTGTTACCCATGTTGCACTTTAATCCCTTAAAATAAATAATGGTGATTGGTGTTAAAAATACTCTTGAAAGACCATTTCACTTCATCCTGTTTCTCTGTGATTGTTGCACACAGATGGTGATACTAGTGTGTTACCATCATATTACTAACTGATGGGAGGATTTCTGATTCAACAGTAGCTGGAGGGCCACAGGAGAGAAGTTTATGCAAGCATAATATACAACAAATGATGTGTTTTTATAGTTGGTGCTGATATAAATCAAGTCCCTTTATTATCGTCGCAAATTTGTCACTTAAATCTTTGTTGGTTGAACATATTTTGCTGACCTGGGCAAGAGTCACCTTTTTCCCTTTCAGTACTTGACTGAGCATTGAAAACAAAGACAGGGACCAAATGACATGAGCCAAGAAGGAGGCAATGCAGGGACATTAATCAAGCAATAAGATGCAAGAGATAATGCTCACAAATTATTGTGAAAAACAATTAGCAGTCAGGCATAATAGTAAATATTTTACAGTCAAATGTCAGTGCGGGTGAAAAGGTGATGGAAGTTGAAGGCACGTGCCGACTGATAGGTGACGAGTCTGTCCGTGTGCCACGTGTGCTACAAGAAAGGAGAGATGAATGATGGCTCAAGTGCTTCCTGTAGAGCTAGACAAACTGAAAGATCTGAGGAGTGCAAAGAGCAAATAAACTGCAAAACTTGCCTTACTTTTGAACCACATTACAACATTCCTCTACTGAATTCCAGCATCAAACCCCTTTAGGCCTGTATCTACCTCCTGATCAAGGCAGATTTTCACTTAAACTCCCTTACACTGAGGCACAATGGGCTTATGCCAAATGCACCAAAGTAGACACAAGCAGCTCAATGGTGTGCAGTGCTACTGTAGGTGACACCAAGGTGTAAGTGCTTTGGTTTGTCATTTGAATGGGGGCAATTATTTCCCCAAAAAATATTAACATTAGCTTTAACATGTGTATGTCAAATGTACAGCCCTACAAAGGGATTAAAGTTAAGAATCCTGTCTGGGAACTGTCCTCCTTTATTGATATAGGTATTCATGAGCTCCTTTTTATGCCTCCAGACACAAATAGGCACAAAGGACCTGTTACTGTAAAAGCCCTGTTGGATCAATGTTTCAGCAGCAATCCCAATCTCTTAATGCAGAGGCTATGAGGTTGTTTGTTCTGAGGGGATAATAGGATAGAACTGACTTACTCTGACATTATTCTGTTTAATGCATTACATGACTGAACTGATCAGCACTGTGCAATATGTTGGTGCTCTATGAATAATAATGAGTAAAGGCAAGCAGTGCTGAGATACGAGAAAAAATGCAAAGAAATACTTGCTTGTTCCAATGAGTAACCACTAGGGGGCAGGGATATGCCCTATTTTCTGTCAATGACTACCACAGTCTTGATGGCAGTCACTGCACACTGTCAAATGGGACCACCACTCAACTAAAGCTGTAGTAGTCATTTCAGTTGTTTCCTGTATAAACAATTATACTGGATCTGGACCAAAATCAACAAACAGGTGCAATCCAGCAAGAATTCAATTCAGTTGTTACCCCATTTGTAATGCTGCTCTTGCAGCTGATGTTAAATGCAAAAACTAAATATTTCTGCGCTTACCGGAAGATGAATAATCACAGTGCATTCAGTCCTCTGGGAGTAGCGGTATGCTGCAGCGGTCCTTGCGGGTGTATTCGCCGCCCCGGTTCGCCGATCTTGTTAGGTCGAGCTGGGAGATGAAGTTGAGCAATAGGCAGTGGATCAACCTCTTTCAGATTCCAAAGGATAGCGCTCAGCTTGTTCTCCACACTTCCAGGTGAAGCGCTGAGCGCAGAAATATTTAGTTTTTGCATTTTACATCAGCCGCTCTGCACTATTGTGAGCTTCTCCCCCGCCAGGCATGCAGTAGGGAGGGCCGTATACACCTGGATTAAGGAGCGATCACATATTTGAACTGTCTGATTATCGCCATCTCCATGTGAGTAAATCTGAGCGCATAAATATCCATTTCTACAAAGGTTAATACACCATCTAGGCCTCTTCTTCCTTTCTAGGTTATTGCCATTCGAGAATACAGCGCACTAAATCTTTATTCACATTTATCCACAAGTGGGCAAGTGGGCCCACATTCTTGGTGCAGCTGTTCCCCCTCCCCCCTTCCCCTCATCTCCCAGCTAGCGCGGACTACAACTCCCAGCACCCAAGCTTTCTAATTACTGTTTTAGATGATGGTCTAATAAAAATCAAAGTGTCGCATGTAACATACATATAGTACGGAGCCACCAGGATATGTGCATCTGGCACAAATATTTAGAAGCCTTTCCCCAATGAAATGTATAGTGTGTCTGATGTGGAATAAAGACAATTTATTTAAAACACACAGTTATTTTATTGCTGCCCACTGTTGCAAAATATACAATGTGCAGTCTTTGTTCCCACTGTGATAAATTGCTTGCATTGCACATATTTCTTCTTTTAACAATTTTTTTATATATTTCTCCGTTATATTTTTCTATAGAAGTCCTCCATTTTAGCAATACAATCACTGTTACTGCTTACAACTCTGCTTACAATGGTGCCTGCACAGTAGGGTAAATATGGTCTGGGTACGTTTGTAACCACAGTATCAACAATACTTTACTATTTTAAAACCATGATGGTCAGTCGCTGTTTTCAGAACAATACCATATTGTCATTGAATGGGTTTGACATGGCTGGTAGCCCAGCATTCTTTACCCCAATCTGATGTGAATAATCCATTCTACTTTGCCTCCATAGTCCTTAATGGCCTTTCTGACAGAGCTAGTGGTCAAACCTGCATCACAGCCAGCAGACCTTTACTTTGCCTGGGGGATAAACATTTGTAGATACTAAGCTAAGGGTCAGTTGTTTTGCAGGTACCAAAACAAAATGGCCAACTGCTAAAGCTACAAAGAGCTCTGTGGACATTACAATTTTGTGACACACCTGTGATAACTGTCCATGGGAATTTATTACAAAAAGTAAGCAAAAATAAATTGCTCAGTGATACAAAGCCATTTAGCAATGGAAGGGGCTCACTGACTTTTGTTTTGACCTGCATCTCCTTATTGAATGGTTGTTATTCCCCTTCTTAGTATAGCTATACTTAATATATCATCATAAACCCAACATGACTGGGAACATTTTTCCACTGTGAGCAAATGCAACTCATTGTAAAAGCCCAGTCTTGGCAATATACTATGGCAAGACATTGAATGTTACAGCAAAGGGGGATTTTTCTGGGCCCCAGGAATCATATGAGGTACAGTAGCTTGGTGACCCTAAAAGTTTACATTGTTTAGTATCAAATCAATTGTTTGGGGAACATAGAGTTAAAGCTGAACAAATGAAGAGTTGCAGGGGAGGCAGTTGTTTGCCATTTTACCATTGCAATATAGAACAAAATGTGCATTTAGAAATAGATTTGAAATATGAAGTGTGTGTTTGTGTGAAATTAAGGTTTCTCACACTTTGTACACACTTGCAGCCTTAGATAACAGAGTCAAAAGAGCAGAGTAATAGAACTGTGATGAGATCAGTGTACCTGAACCAGGTTAAATGTTGGAACGTTAATTGCAAAGTAGGCTTCCTTAAGGGCTGCTAAAAGTTAAAACCCTAGGAGGAAATTTATATGTATTTGTAAAATAATAAATACTTAGAAAATGACAGAATATATAGATCTCTTACAACTGCCCAAACTGAATAACATCTAAATTGTCTAGTTGTTTACCCCTTTGTTTACAAGCTTTCAGTTGAAATTGGAGACATCCATAATGATATGAACTTCCTGTGTTCCATGAGTCAAGTTAGGCCATAGAGTCCAAAACCCCCAAGACACTCCATTTCACATTTAGGAGTACATGACTGTGTAGGTCAGGCAAGCATTTGATATGAGATATTTCACGTTCCTAAAAGCCTAGAAATGAACAGTTGGTCAGTGCACTGTACTTAGGTTGAGCCATTTTCTTGGTACTACACTTATCCTAAACGCTGTGCAACTCAAAAGAATAGGGCAAATGATTACAGTACTTTTCTTTGCTGCCAATGGCAATCACCATCATATTTCCCTCTGTTGCTTTGTAATGACCGCCACAAATACCTTATGAGTTCTATCCTTACAGGTGCCAATTTATTTACCTATAGTTTTCAGAGGGAGACAAGAGATGTAGGAAGCAACAGTTTTCCTGTAAACTTTAGCAAACTGAGATCTGTCGAGATTAAGCAGCAAGTATAAAGGTGGCCAAAGATGCACGATAATGTCATAGGAATTTTTTTTTCGTAAGATATTTGTTGCGTGTATGGTTGGAGACAAGCCAACCTATTTCGGCAGAAAACTTGGATATTGGTCATCTCACCTTTGAATGCACCCGAACATCGACCATTGTTAGTGCTGAATCATCAGTTACAGGTAGAATCCTATTGTTCATACCTGTATATCTGATGATTCAACTCTACACGCGTGTATTGAAATGAATGATCGTTCTTGGAAACATCTTTTCCAGGAAAGATGGTAATTGTTACGGATATGGCCAACTTAAGAAAGAGTAGAGGGCTGTTATTATTGATAACACTGATCCTCATTGCTCTACACATGAATACCATTTTGTAAGGGGTTCAAGTATTTAAGATAGGGGATTATGAGGTTACTTATCCTAACAACAGGGGCAATCCGCCAGTGAGGCGAGCTTAGTCGCCAGCTAGGTTTCCATTACTGGAGCCGCCTCAGGCGGCAATGCACACAGGAACGGCGCTGCCTAACAAAGAAAGACTTGTGCCCTTAAAGACTAGTTTGCTAGCAATATTAGCACTGGTTCATACTTTAGTGACGAGAAAAAAGCAAAGATAAAAATTGCCTTTACAGAACTTGCAGCTGTACAGTTGTCAATTGAGTGAAGGTTTATGGAAATACAAGTTCCAGTTTGCTCATTGTTTGCAAGAAACCACAGGAGGAAACTTAGCAGAAGGCAGTTGCTAGGGTTTTAAAGGATGGCTGACCCTGTATGGACAGGACTGGCTTGTCAAACAGAAGTGCCCTGCATTGGTAGCTGCCTCACCTCCCTGATTGTCATGCTCCAACATTCACTCCCCATTCAGCCCCAATGATAAGGAAAGATTGTAATCATTCACTTTAAAGGCCACAACTACAGTATGTGAGGTCATTTTTTTGTATCAATGACATGTTTAATCTGATTCCAGATGCCACACCTGCCTGTCCCTAATATTATATCATGCCATTTAGGGCAAATAAAAAACAAAGCAACTCCCTTGCCATACTATGCTTTTTTCCCTCTTATTTGTTTTCAATAGCTTGACTATGAATTGTGGTTGAAGGAATAACAATGGTGCAGATTGCTGCATGGGTTTGGCAACTTTTTGGTTTCATGACTGATATTTGAAATGGGGGGGGGGGGAGTACACTGTTGCCCAAAGAGGCTATTGCAGTCCTATTAAGAAGTGCCAGTCAATGGCAAGTGAAATCAGCCCTTCTGACTTGTGCCACAATATCCTAATTGTTATTTCTGGTTGAAACATTGTGCCAGTAATTCAGCTTCACTATGTAAGTCACAGCATGTGTTGTATTTCATTTGCTAATGTACTGTCAGGTGGTCTCATCCCTGGCTCCGCCCAATTCAAACCCCATAGAGGAAATAATGCATCCTCTTGTAAAATGCAAGGATATTAGAAGTCACATGGGATCTCTATGACCCAGGAATAAAGCAGCAGGTCCAGTGCTTCCATTCTGGTCATGGAAATCCCAGATGGCTCCCAATATCATATCCCAATATACAACAAAGGGTGCATCATTTTTTATAATAGGAAGGTTTAAATGAGTCATGTGAAGTCACTAAGCACGATTTATATAGTGAATAAAGTATCCGTTATTGTAAAATATAAGGATATTATAAGTAAAGTTACATAATATCTTCATATTTTGCAACAGGGGGCACTTTATTATAATACACACTTTTCTGTGAGTCATGTGACAGAAATAACATCACTGATTATAACGGACGACTTTAGCACCATTAAGCACCATAAACGGTGAGTTCTGATGTCATCAGTTATAAACGGTGAGTTCTGATGTCATTTCTGTCACATGACTCACTGAAATTTGTGTATTATAATAAAGTACCCCCAGTTGCAAAATATGAGGATATTAGAAGTTACCTCGGAGTTCCATGACCTGTATAAAGGCCTGTTTTTTTTATATGGTCATGAAACTCCTCTGTAACTTATAATATCTTTATATTTTATAAGAGGGAGTACTTTATTCACTATATATTCTACAGGTTATTAGTGGCTCCTGTGTAATATATTCTCTGAATATAGACTTACAGGATAGTGTTTATCGTAAAGATGATGTCCCTGAATTGTTCAGTGACTAACAATAGACCAGCACTGCACTGCAATAACCCACAGAACCTGTTCCTCCCCATGGGAGACCATGCTGTCCCTGGAATCTGATACGGTGAAGCCATGTTCCCAGTCATCCTCATACCTGCTTGTGTAGTCTGACTGATGTTCTGTATACCACAACAAGTCCCAGAAATAATTTATATCTGAACACAAGTTCTAGCATGGGGCAATTTTATGGGTTAAACTGAGATACTGAAGGATGCAGATTATGGCAATAAATAACTAGTGGTTTAACAGAAGCTGCTGTATAATTGCATCAGATCAGAGAGCTGACCATAGAAGCAGACAATGTTATAGTGCTTCTGCTAGTAAGAGAGTTGTAGTCCAACAACAGAGCGTACAAGAAATATGTAAATGTTAACCAAGTATAGAGTCAAACCTAAAAAACTATAAACTAAAGTGTGAGTTTGTACTAGTTTGCCCACAAGCACAAAGTAATGTATTCCTATGGCCCACCCTTCTCACCATGGGGTATATTTAGCAAAGAGTGATTTTTTAGAGATCGCCACTCTCCATTCATTTCTGTTTTTAAAAAAGGGTGAAAGTGAAAGTTCATCCTTTGATAAATAGGCCTTTCAAAATCCCATAGAAATGAATGGAGAGTGACGGAATTTAACCCTAGTGGTCTGTGTCGATCTCTAACTTCACTCTTTGATAAATATACCCTCATGTCTCATCAGTATGGTGGCTTCATTGTCCCTGGCCCTGTGTGTGAGCTGTCAATCACAGCAGTTCTAGTGACCCCTCTCTGTGCGGGCTACAGCCAGACTGGCAACTAACAACAGACTAAGCACAGATCCTATTGTTTCATAAGGAAACATGTTTTGCTACAAAAAGGATTTAACCCTTCTGAAACAAAGAAACAAGTTACAGAGCACTTAGGTATATGATCTAAATTAACATATACCTACCCCAGGGGGAGGGACAATGGCATGATGACAGCAAGCAGGCCAGTGGAACTGAATGTTTTCTTTAGCAGTTTGTAAAAGCAGATTGAGAAAAAAAGATTGCAGAACAAGTTACTATACATTTCCAGTTTTATTCACATTCCAGTGAAAACAACAATAAAGTGAGAGATGGCATATGGAGTTCTCCTTAAGAACAATATGATTAAACCATTCCTGTGCAGTCCCATAGGTGAAACCAGAGAGGAGTTTAAGAGTCAGTCTGCGTGAAATGCACTTGCATAGAGTAGAAGGCAGTGAAAAGTTATAAATTAACTTTCAGTTCATCTCCCTGAATAACTGATAAATACACAAATATCACCTGGAGTTTATAGGCAGAATGGTGAATCCGTGGGGGAAATATACCACAGAGAATAAGGCAGTGACAATATATTGAGTTTCTCTGGCAGAAAATGAGAGTGGAGCTGGTGCAACTACACCACAAGTATGGCTGCACTTATATCCCAACAGAAAAATACTGTTTGTACATCCTAGATTCTTTTTCATGGAAAAAATAAAATAAAGTCAAATACAAATGTCTTGTAAACAAAGAAAAAGGCTTCGCTAAGTCTCTTGAAACTTGTCTACTGCTCAGTCGGCAGTGAGTTAAATGGATGGGGCAGGCAGAGCTCATATACAGGTTTGTATCCTGAAAGGTTACTATAGTCCATAAGAAAATTAAGAGCATGATGACCCACACACCCACTTCTGAGCTCCAGGTACCTCCAGGGTGCCCCAGTAACAGGGTCTGCCCCCTCTATAGTTACACCAGTGACTGAGGGACTCTCTTTAGAAGAGAATGAAGTGCAATTACAAGTTCTTGAGGGTAGGAGCCCCATTTATTCAGACTGCTTGGGCACCCAAGTGAACTTCCAGCCTCCCTGTGTATCCCTGCGCACAAATGCTTGGCCCTGGGAGAAGCTGTGGGTCTTCACATTGCAGTGGGGTTGCAGAGATGTGGAGAAAGCCACCTCAGTCTTGTTTGGAGCCACATCAGGGTTGTAGCAGGTGGGAGAAGAGAATGGACTGGCAGTCTCACTTTCTGGCAGTGATGCAGAGCTGCATTGGGAAGGAGAGAGACTACAAGAGGCGGCAACTTGGCTGTGTCCAGGGGTCAAGTGGGCAGAACTATACCCAGAGGAGGGAGAATCTTGCCCTGGCTGCAGAGACATGGCACTGTAGTTAGCTGGCGCTGAATCATCAATTGTATCGACATCTTTCAGTCCCAGGGTTTGGAGAACCCAATCCTCTACACCTGGGCTGGACTGGGCTTCACAGGCAATGAGTTCCCCATGCAGATTTCTTCTGGCCCTCTTGGCCTCACTCCCAGGAGTAGAATCACTGCTGAATGGCATCCTTCTCTTTGGGCTGGAGCAGAAGGAAGACTGCCCATTCTGGCATAGTAATTTCTGTAAAACAAAGATTTCCATACATTAGAATCACTTGTGCATGCATGATTAGATCTGCTTTCAGACCCCTTGGTTTTATCTAGATATAATCATTCTGGAAACCTCCTGGTGTTCTAGGACTGTGGTGGGATACAGGGAATTGTAAGTAAACAAGCCCTGCCAGCTGGATATTGCTAAACTACTTTTTTTTTTCCAGATGAATCTAATTCATTATTAGTGACCGTTTTTTTTCTTTAAAGCTTCAATTTTCTCCTGCTTCAGTTTGAAACATTAGTTGCTGACATTCCTCTGATGCTGCTGAGAAATGTATGAACAAATGGAGCAAATTTTGACAGCCAGTGGACAGGCGGGTTTACTGATCAGCTAAAGGCTTAGAAAAACTGAAAAAAATAATACATAGGAACCAACGGATCAAAAGAATTATTCTGTCTGTACTGTTTGAACTGAAGAAAAAAAGTTGATCCTTAAGTACAAAATCCCATCTGCTTCAAATGATGCCTCTTACAATACAAGCAGCACAAATCTTTTGCCTGCCCTTTCAGCCATTGATTTCTGCAGTAAGAACCTTGAGGATCTCTAGTAGGAATGGATTACAGTGTTTGGCATTCCAGCACTCGTGACAATGAGCTTCTTTAGCTGGGTCCTGACTAGTGTTTAGCGCTGCAGGGGATCTAGCCCAGGTACAGGTGCAATTTGCAAGCACACAATACAGCAAACAATAGAGCCTATTGAATAGCTAAAGTGAGTGAGAGTCAGAGTGCTCACCCTGGGCTACTTTCCAGCACCCTTATTAAAGCACTTGCTCCTGGAGGGGAACAGTTTAGCAGCAATTAAATGTGAATACGGGGAAGCCTCTCCACAAACATTTGATATCCAGAAGCCCTTCTTATCTGATCACTATCATAGTGTGATAAATTAGTACTGCTAATTCACTTATTAGATAACTAATTGCTATGTTTGCTATAGATAAACCAATTGCAGATAATGTTCCCCTGTCATTCAACGAGAGATTAGTGTTTATACTAAAGATAGGGAAACTGATCAGGCTTGTAGTACACACCTTGGTCTTTTCCTCTAAGGTTTTCACAAAGGCAGAGTTCAGGTATTCCTTCAGTTTGTTATTTTCCTCGTGAAGTCTGGCAAGCTCCTCTTCCTTCTGTAATAAGGTATCCTGGAGCTGTGGGGAAAGAAATGCACTTAGTGTGGCTGAGAGAGGTGAGAGAGAATCTTCTAAACATCCTACTGTGATCCCTTTACACTGCAGCTGAGCCTTTAGTACTATACCTGATATAATGCCCACCAAGAACGTTACAGAGTGAATGCTCTAAGCAATTGGGATTGACAGTGAAGGATGCAGGCAGCTATTTATCAACAGGGTTAAGGTTTGTACACCCCTAGATTACCCCTCCTATGTACAGTTTTTCAAGTTTTAGTATTCAACCATATTTACCTGCTTATTGGCGAATATCTGGGAAGATAGTTGGTCACCAAACAGATAATCTTCTTGGAGTGAATTCCCCGTGTTATAAAGTTGCCCTATAGGGAGAGACAGGTCCAGGTGTTAACTCAAGCAAACCGAAAGCAGAACAAAATACAGGGGGTGAAATTAAAGTGTGGGAAAGACTTAAATAATCTATTAATTTGCTTTAAACTAATCTTATCTGTGTAAATGTTAGTGCAACATTTAATGTCATTGTATACCATTCTAAATAATTATGAAACTAAAAAAAGGCTGGCTTGAACATTAACAAATGTGAAGGTGAGAGCAAAGTACTTGCATGCATGCTGCCACCTCTTATTAAATTTTCTGATTAATATAATTTAGGAGTGAGGTGACTTACCTTGAGTGTGTGGGTCATGGTTGTTTGATCTGTTGTCCAGGAGACCAGAAGCCCAGAGAGAGACCCAAGTCTCCTTGGAAACATCAACAGTGGAGGCTGACGTTGAAGAAAAGTATGGGCAGTCATAACCCTGACCCCCCGCAAAGTACTGGTCTTGGCAAGTCAGAATAGTGTTCTGGAAAATCAACACAGACGGAGTGCTTGTTAGATATGGTCACATAGATCCTTGTGTGTCTGAGCAAAAGCAAAGAGACTTCGGGGAGGTAGCGCTCCATTCTCTCTTGTACAACTCCAGCTATTCACTGAGCATTGTCCTGTTCAACATTGTGAATGGGAATCCAAATCAGCTGGCAATGGACTTGCACCCAACCACTGAGATTCCTCTAGATGCCAAGACTCCCAGCAGACACCCAGCATTCTGCCCCTCTCCTTTACACTGACCCATTCATTATTACGACTTGAAGGAGGCAGCAGCGCGCCAAGTGCCGGCAGAAGTACAAGCAGCAGCCACTGACCTACTCTATCTGCCAGTGCCAAGTGCCAGACACACAGAATAATAAATCTCCTTTTAGCCTATGTGCAGGTACAACTCTCACACTATGCAGAACTTTGCAACACAGGGAAGGACCAAAAAGGACAACTGCAAGCCCCCACTATCCAGGGGGTAGTGCAGGTAGAAACACTGTAACCCAAAGGCTTTGCAGATTAGCAACAGGAGCTTGCAGTCATCCCAACAATGTTCTCCTTGCTGCATAGTATTTAAAAAGAAAAAGTTACATTCAGTTTCATGGCAGCTGCTGTGTGAGCCAAGATTAAATTCCATAGGAGCCAAAGCACTTCATGCAAGCAGTGGGGAAATACAGAATTTCTGTGTAGGGGATGTTTAAAAAAAATGATCCTACACCTCAGGGAATAAGGAAGCACACTCCTGGAAAGCATAAGGCACCCTAGAGCAATTCCTGAATACAGGGACTAGCACACGAGCCACTTACCATTTTGTTGCTTGAATGTGTTCCTGGCAGGCACTTTTTCATTGAAGCCTCTGTGAGGAGTATTTAAAGGCAAGTGAGGAAGGGCTGAGCTAGAGCAGCCCTAATCTATGGAAGCTGGCCACTCCCCCAGGACTCTGGAAACCCACGAATCTCATTAGGTGCCAAGCTGTCAAATAGGTAACGGCAGCAGCCAGCCTAAATCAAAGCTATTCAGCCCCAATAAATTACCATAAAGAATAAAGTCAGCTTTTATCTAACTCTGCTTACTCTTTTTTTTGTATTAAATCTGAAATGCTCAAAGGGGGGGAGGCTATTATCTATGCCAATTATCACAAACTTGATAAACACAAACATTTATAGTTTCATTATGTAGCCTATAATATACTGATTTTCAACTGCCAGTGCCCTCCCCATACCAAAAGCAGGGAGTTGTAGCACAGCAGCAGGTGGAAGGCAGAGTACGTAGTTGGATTTTACCAGCAGTGTTGGCAAGATTCACTGTTAATATAGTACACATTCTACTTTCTCTATATGAGTGCAGTGTATTGAAGGCAAACATTCTGCAGACC
Source organism: Xenopus laevis (assembly GCF_017654675.1). Taxonomy (NCBI): domain Eukaryota; kingdom Metazoa; phylum Chordata; class Amphibia; order Anura; family Pipidae; genus Xenopus; species Xenopus laevis. The sequence goes on from NC_054379.1 coordinate 111,416,448, forward strand.
AGAAGGCATAGGCTCTAATCTGAGAAAAGTTGCATTTGAATACAGCTGTGCATTTATAGTGTTTCTAACATTAAATAAGGAAGTGATTATGGACGGTGCAGAGTAGCAGTGCTATTGGGGTTATTGTTGAACAAGCCTCTCAAAGTGTACTTTAACTGGTGATGTTAGTCAGTGCCACCTTCCAACAGCCTATGATTAAGGGAATTTTTCCCGAAACGCGTCAGGCGATGTGAATCCACAATTTGTTGCAATAAATGTTGTCTTATTTTAAGTGCTGCCTAAATCTATTTCTAATTACGATATGTACAGCTGGGGCGCTGGTGGCTGAGCACCCGGGGTTAGTGTGGAACGGATCGGAGGATGAAATCTCGCGAGGGCTGAGTTTGGACTGGCTAACCTTTTTCACCTTCCAACAGCCCCTTATTACTTCGGCTAAGGCAGCATTGGCATAACTGCTAGAAAGTAAGACTGCCAGCATATTTGCTTCTCCCAACTACTACACCATGTGGCTATGTGGCTCCAGACAAGAACAAGGTGGCTAACTGCACCCCCACTGGAATGTGAAGACCCACAGTTTACTTTTGGGCCAGACATCTGTGTTCAGGGATGTGCAGGGAGCTTGGAAGTTTTATTGGGTGCCTAAGGAGTCTTAATAAACTGGGTTTGTGGATATAGTAGATGAAGTTTTGCCATAATGTGGTGTAACCAAGGCAGAGATCTGGTTGCACTTGTGTTTGCCTTTTTTATTAAAAAACATAAATGGGGCCTCATTCTGCTAGTTGGCACGCCCCTTTGCCAAGGTGACCAGTGGGTTAATAATGATGGGCCTGCTTTGTTAGTGATATGGTGGCCAGAGTGCAGGTGAAGTCATAGGTGTCCCACCATTTTATGCAATGGGTGGGATAATTATTTTGCAGGGGGTCTGGGCCTCCTAAGTTACACCCCTGATCTGTAATCTTTTCTGTATATTAGATTTGATGGAATTCATGTCTCAGTATAAAGTCCAGTGCTTATTGGTTAGATACTAAACATTAGATTTAAATATGGTACAGGTATGGAACCTGTTGTCCAAAATGCTTGGGACCTGGGGTTTTCCGGATAAGGTGTCTTTCCGTAATTTGGATCTCCATACTAAAAATAATTTAAAATTAAAGTAAACTCAAATGGATTGTTTTGCCTCCGATGCGGATTTATTATATTTTAGTTAGGATCAAGAACAAGGTAGTGTTTTATTATTATACAGACAAAGGAAATACTTATTATGTTGGCCCTTCGTAATTTGGAGCTTTCTGGATAACGGGTTTCTGCATAATGGATCCTATTCATGTACTGTACTATTATAAGCCCTGGGAAGAGAACACTGATTTATTTGCTGCTAGGTGCATATTGGAATTCTAGAGAAACTGATGTGAAAATAGTTAAAGAAGTCCATGACATAGATTTCTATCTTTGTCTTAATGCACTGTATGGTGATTGAAGAAACTTATTTTTTCACTATTAATCAATGTGAATATTGTTATGGAGCTGTTTTGGATATTGAGTGATTTCTCTAATGAGCTGGTAAGCCAGCAGGTAACAAAAGCAATGTGAGGGGGCTCAGTGGGATATACAGCCAGAGGATTGTGCAAGGCTCCAGTTGTCACTGTTTGCTAAACACATATACAACTATACATGAGCTGAATAAAGAAAACTTTGCAGATCACTTGATATTGTTATTTAAATGAGCCTTTGGGAGCAAGGGTTTGAATGAAGTGTATCTGTTACTGCTATTTTTATTGTTGTGTTTTTTTAACTTTGTCTATTTGATGTTTGATTAACTTATTTCTGATAATTAAGCTACCTGATTTTATGTGAACAAAAAAAAAATCAATCGATTTGTGCCAGCTAGTGCTATAGATTTTGAAGGAGACAAGAAATTAGCTTGAGTAATTGGCAGCCATGTCCAGACAGGAATTTATAGCCTAATATAATAATAAGCTTCTGCAAATACATTTCTCTTGGGTAATAATTTTTAGCCTTACCAAGGAAAGCTTGAAATATGTTTGTAACCAGAGAATGGGTGTGATTTGCCCTAATAATGAGCCATTGAACATCACTAATGGGTTAAAAGGAAAACATGTCTTCCTGGGTGAAATAAAAGAACATCTCCATATGCCAGGCTGTCTTCTTCTTCACCCACTTGCTGTGCCCACAGCCAGCCCAAGGAACAGGTCAAGTTACTTCATTTATCAACCTGTCCAAAAGGATTGTGTACTTGCAATGCATGACTGTGGCCCTCCAGCTGTTGTTGAACTACAACCCAACCATCCCTAGAGAAAAGCTGAGAACTCAACAACAGTTGCAGCCTGACTGATCTAGTCAGTCACAGAACACTTTAAGGGGTTCATTAACATACAGCCGCCTAAATACAGCCACTTTCTTGTTTAATGTTTGAAACATCACACGATTAACCATTAACATTTCTTAAAAATATAAAAAAAAATTAAGCAAATATCAATTAAGGAGGATTAAAACAAAAGCAATAAAAACAGCAGTAAGAAATCTGAGTTCATTTGAACTCATGCTTCCAAAGGCTCATTTAAATAACAATATGAAGTGATCGGCAAAGTTTTCTTTATTCAGCTCATGTATAGTTGTACATGTGTTTAGCAAACAGTGACTACTGGAGCCTTGCACAATCTTCTGGCTAAATATCCCACTGAGCCCCCTTGCATTGCTCTTATTGCCTGCTAGTTTACCAGCTCATTAGAGAAACCACTCAATACCCAAACCATAGTCACTTGTGCCAATATCACATTGATAACAGTGTTAAAAAAATGATTTTCATCAATGATTAAATTCTATGTCATCTCAGTGTCTATAGAAATCTAATATGCACCTATCAACAAATAAATAAGTGTTCTCATCCCAGGGCTTATAATAGTGCCAATTATTAATTTAAACATTAGGATTTGACTGAATATGCATGGGAATTTGTACTGACACATGAATTCTGTATATATGTCTTTTCAGTTCAAACATTTATCATTTCCAGTTTACTGTATCTTGCCTTTAGAATGTCCATCAACTGTGACCAAGGACAGTTTATTTAGATTGTTGGCATTCATTTAGAAGCTCCATGTTTTCTCCATGGTCAGCTCTTTGTTGAATGTTCTAGAATTAGAACTAGGGATGGGCAAATTTGACCCGTTTTGTGAAACGGCAAAAAATTTGGAAAACGCATTGAAGTCAAAGGGCATCAAAATTATTTTTACATGAGCGACTTTTTTGTCGCATCAACTTTTGCAGCAGTTTTGCGAAACAATTTGCAGGTGGCTAAATGTGGAAATTCCATGGCGAATCCATGACTGGCGAATAAATTCTCCCATCACTAGTTGGAAAGGATAATAATTAGTATATTTTTTCCTCTAATGCCAAAACTAAAAATATTGTTTCTCAGTCTATACATACACATGCACTGAACACTTTGCATGCACCTTACGTCAGCTGTAAAAATGGATCAGGGTTTAATAGTAAAATTCACTGGCAAAGGACAAGTCTATCTAAAAATGAACTTTTGGCACCTTACAGATGTAAGTCATTTAAAACTCATTGCACGTATAGTTCCAGCCCAATTAATTCCATCCAGGATGTGGCATCCTTGGAACATGATCTTGACAAACTGGCAATCTGGGCAGCTAAGTGGCAAATGAGATTCAATGTTGATAAATGTAAAGTCATGCACCTGGGATGTAACAATATCCAAGCCACTTATACCCTTAATGGGACTGCACTAGGCAAATCCATTATGGAAAAGGACCTTGGAGTCCTTGTAGATGATAAACTTGGCTGTAGCAAGCAATGCCAGTCAGCAGCATCAAGGGCAAATAAGATCTTGAGCTGTATTAAAAGGCACATTGATTTACAGCGCCGTCATTCTTCCATTTTATAGAGCACTGGTAAGGCCCCATCTAGAATATTCCATACAGTTTTGGTCTCCATCTCTCAAACAGGACATTATTGTGCTAGAGAAGGTCCAGAGAAGGGCAACTAAGCTGGTAAAAGGTATGGAAAATCTTAGCTATAAAGAAAGACTTGCCAAATTGGGGATGTTCACGCTGGAGAAGAGGCGTATATAAGCGGATCATATAATAATCTCTCTAATGCTTTATTTACCAGTAGGTCTTTCCAGCTGACATGAGGTCACCCATTCTGATAAGAAGAAAAGAGGTTCCACCTAAATATTCGGAAGGGGTTTTTTACAGTGAGAGCTGTGAAGATGTGGAATTGTCTCCCTGAATCAGTTGTACAGGCTGATACATTAGATAGCTTTAAGAAGGGGTTGGATTGCTTTTTAGCAAGTGAGGGAATACAGGGTTATGGGAGATAGCTCATAGTACAAGTTGATCCAGGGACTAGTTCAATTGCCCTCCGAGGCAAATTGGAGAGGCTTCAGATGGGTTTTTTGCCTTCCTCTGGATCAAGTGGCATATAGGCAGGTTAAAAAAAAAGTTAAAAGGTTGAACTTGATGGACGTGTGTCTTTTTTCAACCTAACTTACTATATTATGTTATAGTTGTTTAGGGTGTTTTGTCCTCCACATTTCCATGCTTAAAATGTATTAATTGCACCTGTGCATGACAATATTTTAAATATGCAAAATAAATGAATGAATAAAAGAAATAAAAAAATACCAGGTGTAAATTGTCTTAAAATTCCACTGCCTATACCAAAGTGAAAATTTCTGTTTAGGTGAACCTCCCTTTAGTACAAGTAAAGTACAATGCCCTGACACTGCAACAAGTGTGCAGATATTAAATTACACATATGTTCCTATATAGCAACAAAAAATAAACTATGCCTGCACTACAGGATTTGCTTTTATTGTTCTTGGAAAATGTTTGCTTTTTTATATGTTTAATCGAATAGAGTACAGCATCTGCAATGAGTACAACGTATTCTGTATACACCAGAGATTCCCAATCTTGAAGGCTAAAAGAAAAACTTTTGAGGACTGCAGATTGGGGTGCAGGCTAGGGGCTAGACATTTTGTGATTTGAATTAATGTTTATTTGCTAACCAAAATGTTATTAGAATTATAGTAGGATGGCTGCTTTTGACAATGTCTTAAATGCATGTGTACACAACTAATGGGGACAAATTGCCAAATTATGGATAAAAACGTCAGATTTAGCCAAAATGCATCTACTGTACAAACAAATTTAAGGTATTAAAATGTCAACACTAAAGGAATAGAGAGGAAACAAGCAAGTGTACATATGGTATACATGTAGGAAGCCTGGCATAAGATTGTTTGTATGATGTGCAGATGCCGCTGCTTGCATTTTCTATGCAGTCCTCCAAAACAGAAAGAATAATCAGCACATTTCTAGAAAAAAGGAAAGGGGTCCTTTGACACCACAATATAATGGAAGCTTTTCAGGACACCAAATTGTGAGCATTTAAGGGCCTTCATGGCCATACTGGCATATCTGTGAGTTCTGACAAAGCAAGAGGACTGCTGTAAGATGTCATAGGCAGTCACTGTGGAGTGGGCTGGTTGGGCCTCTGTGCACTTGAATTCCATGGCCTATTTTGACTTCCAGTCAGCCATGGGCAGGGAATATATGTCACAGAAGTTTGTGAAATATGTTATTCTCTCTGACTGTTTTGAGCTACATCCTCAGCAAATTGTCATCTTGTGAAGTATATGATGCTGTAGTTCACCAGAGTAGATGTTAGGATATCCTGCCCACTAAAGTGGCCAAACACTATTCAGTCTTCAATCCAAAATGACTGGTGGCTCCTCATCCAGTCAATGGAAAGTAAAGCTAGATTTGTAGCTAATAGGAGCAATACAGTCTTAATAAATATTTTGATTTCAGTCATTTTCAGGCCCCCAGCCTGCCTTCATATTTACCAGACAAATCTTGCACAGAACCTCAATCCACCTTTTGAGGACTAGAAAAATCTTAGTTTCCACTTACCTGTTAAAGGGCACTGGTTACCCTGAATTATTCTATACTAGACCAGAGGTGTGGACTAATATAGCCCACACTCAGATTGGGGGTGCAATAACCTTTTTTCCAAATAGCATGTTATATACCGCACATTCACATGAAGAGTAAGTCAAGATGACGTCACACGCATGTGAAAAATGAGCAAGTTCATTGTGTGCATGCGTGTGCCTCATCATGGCCACCCATTATTTTTAAAGAAAAGCTACTGTTTCCTCCAACTGGACTGTGGGCTCTATAAGCCTGCACCTCTGGTGAGGTAACAAAATTCAGGGTGACCGGTGCCAAAATGTTTTGAATTTAATCCCTTCAGTTGTACCAGAAAAAGTTAGACAATCTCCCCCACAGATTAAAGATACTATTTTATGTATTTTTTTCCAATTTTGAGCAATACACAGGAATTTTTCTGCCAGGTAGTGCATTTGACATGAAACATTTTGATTTACTTAAAGATGCGGATGGAGCAAGCCACACTCATTTGCATCTTGCTGTTGAGAATTTGTGTTGCCTTACAGCACAATGATACACTCCCACTGACTCAATCAAGAGTTCCCAAGTAGTGAACCACTTTATATGTAGAATCCTGTATATTTTATTGCTTGTTTGGAAATATGGCATGGCAATTTTTAAAAGGGCATTTAAAGCCTAAAATAAATATTTGCCTGAGCTTTACATTTTTATATGGACTCCTGTACTAGAACCAGTGTACCAAATTAAACATGTCTTAAATTATTGGTTTGCCCCTTCATTGAATTGTTCTCTTTGCTATGCCAATAACATGTAAAAGTTTGGCTCCGAAAAGAGTGCGGTGTGCGTGGGCAAGGGGCTTTCACTGATGAATTGGAAAGTTTGGTGTACTGAATTAAACATGAATTAAAATATTGGTTTGTCCCTTCATTGACTTCTTCTCTTTGCTATGCCAATAAGATGTACAAGCTCAGCTCAGAAGAGAGTGCGGTGTGAATGGGCAAGAGGCTTTCATTGAAGAATAGGAAAGTTTGGTGTTAGCATAAAAAGGTTGCTTCTGGGGCAGTGTTATGATTTTCTGTACCCCTATCTAGTCACGTTTTGCATCTCTATGACACATGTAGAAGCCATGGCTAAATTTAGTTTGCGCTTAAAAAAAACATTTTTATATATTAAGTTAGTTTAACTTACATGTTTTCCTTAAAGGATCCCTTTAGTTGACATTACAGAATATTTAACATCAGGCATATTTGCAGTTTATAGAAATTATGGGAAAAAGTACACATAACGGGTGGAGTTTTATTTGAGGATTTGCATGTGGAGCAGGTTCAACTATCAGAGTGCAAGGGGTGGGGGAAATACAGAATAACAATAGACAGCTGAAATGTAATAGTTTTATTTGCACAACACACTAAGCTTGAAAAATGCCTTTGAGTTTGAGTTGTTTCCACCCTGCTGGATCCAACACCATGTTACTGAAAGTTTGTTCAAACCCCCAAAAATCCCCAGTTCCTTGAATAAATGGAGCAGAACAGCACATTTTGTACCCACAAACCATGATGTATGAGAGCCGACGGCTTAGCTACTTTATACATAATATATATCCAGAGGGCAATGTCCAGTTCTTATTTCTCATGTTACTTGCTTTTCATGCACTGATCTCTTATCAGACAACTATAGTTGATATATGAGTGTATATAGAGACAGGAAGGTAGGAGGGGTAGAACTGTATCGAAGTCAATACAACCACTGGCATAACTGGCTTACAAAATTGAGGGTTGGTGTCCCACTCTTAAAACCTATGCCCTATTACTATAAGTTTTTTGCCCCCCCCCCCATCATCTAACCATACCCTTTCAGCTCCTGTTTTTGGGTGGTTTTTGATCTTTAATACTTTTTCAGTGTTTCAAAGTCTTCTTAAATTTCCAGACCTTGTAGATTGTAGAATCCAGTGGAGTGATGGGAAAGCTTGGGTTCATTTAATAATCCATAGGTGGTCCCCAAACAGCCTGTGCTTTTCCAGATGGACAGCAGTATTATTAATTCAGGTTATTCTACACCAACGCACAGAATTCACCCCTTTCAAAGTCCTATCATAATAATGAAGCAGCAGCTCCATAGTGTTACTGAACATATTCTCAGTACACGCTGGAGTCCGACACAGGTACTGTATTACAGTTAATGACAGGGATTGTGTGCACAAGTAGGGAGATCCCTGAAATTGCTTCTATTCTATATGGAATGCAGTTTGAGCACTCAGTTCTATAGAATAATGTGTGTTAAAGGCACTGGAATTCCTTTGTGGCAGTTGAACTGACATATTCATATTTACCATGTTATGGAAGGAAATCAGTGTTCAGGTCCCCTGTGTGGGTTATTCTAATGATTAAATGACAATGCTTCTGTGTTATATTTCTGTTTATTTTTTTTTTTCAACTAGCAAACTTGCTTATAACTTGAAACAGGTTTTTGTACATCATAATCATTTCAGAGAAGAAGCAATCAATGTGACTTATTCTTCTATGGCCCATGCTACTTAAGTGTGGGTGTTTGCCTCTCTTGTATTTAGTGCCACTGCTCAGCACACCCAGGTCCCTATACGGACAGTTTTTGTTTGGTCCACAAACATACCTGTTGGACCCCCAATGTTTTCTTTAAAATGTTTTAACATGTTAAAATGTGACATTTAATATAGCTAATGATTCCCACCTCCACCTTGGAAAAAGTTGAGCAGCTGGATGCCATTTCCACTGTACCCCTGTAGCCATGAACATGGGGAAAGGGAGGGGGAGGTCTGTACAGAATATATTGTACCTGTATAACATACTCAGGTCAGATAGGATTGTACCTGCAGGACTGCAGAAATACCCATAAATACAGGGGCATAACTACAGAGGAAGGAGACCCTGCATCTTGAGGGGGGCCCAGGAGGGAGTCTTTAATTAATGAGCAATTTCAACATATATTGGCAAAACAGGACAACCTCTACATATGTTGGGGGCCCTAAAATACATATATAATATGCTTTTGAGCCCAGTAATATCCAATCACACCACTGCATAAATATTGTATGTGTATAAATAAAGATATCTGTGCAAAACAACTGATTCACATTGCAGCAGATCAAACTTGCATCTGATTTTCAGTTAATGGCTGTAGCTGCAAACCATACAGTACTGACTGAGTAAATGCAGTTGTATGTGATCAGTTTTAATTGAAATCAGTTGGACTGCAAATTGCTTGCTAGCATGCCTCAGCATATAATCCACTCCAAACCAAGTTAAAGTGGGAAAATGTGCACTATAATATTTGTCAATGATACATCAGAGGAAGGAAACACAGCGCAATTAATTAACAACTCCTCCTAATCAGTGTTTGCTTTAGGCTAGGACTACACAAACGATTCCGGCACGATCCGACACACTGTGACAAAATGTGTAGCGTCTGCATCCGACAGCCGTGGTGCGTCGGATCAACGATGCGACACCATGCGACAATTCTATCTCTTACCTTATTCCTGTCGCATGTGTTTTGTTGCAGAGCGTCGGATCACGCCGGAATCATTTGTGTAGTCTTAGCCTAAGGCGTCTTGCAGAGCATAGGCTTCAGGCAGATTGATATATGATTGGATCACATTAATTTGCTGAGGGTATCATATGAAAAAACAAAGTACTTGAGTTGTGGTCTGACCACTACAGGCACTTCTGGATATAAAGAGATCAGCCAGTGATCCTGGCATCATCTAATGGAAGAGGACTACAATTTGCAATCTAAAAAAGATTGAGAGACCATTTCCTCTGTCTTTAAGGGTCAGGGCACACGCTCAGATTCAGGGAGATTAGTCTCCTGGCGACAAATCTCCTCTTCTTCGGGGTAACTAATCTCCCCAAACTGACTCACCCCAGCTAGAATGTAATTGCCGGCGGGATGGCACTTGGATCGCTTTGTTTTCCGAAGTCGCCCGATGTTGCGAGGTTGTGATAGTTGTCATGACAGATTCTATTAAAGGGGTGGTTCAACTTTATGTTAACTTTTAGTATGTTATAGAATGACCAAATTCTAAGCAACTTTTCAATTGGTCTTCATTATTTATTTTTTTGTAGTTTTATAATTATTTTCCTTCTTCTTCTGACTCTTTCCACTGACCCCATCTAAAAACACATTCTCTGTAAGACTACACATTTACTGTTATTGCTACTTTTTATTACTTCTCTTTCTATTCAGGCCCTCTCCTATCCATAGTCCCGTCTCTTATTGAACTCAGTGCATGGTTGCTAGGGTAATTTGTACCCTGGCAACCAGATTGATGAAATTGCTAACTGCAGAGCTGCTGAACAAAAAGCTAAATAATTTTTAAAAAAAACAGAAATAATAAAAATAAGAACCAATTACAAATTGTCTCAAAATATCACTCTCTATATCATACTTAAAGTTAATTTAAAGGTGAACAACCCCTTTAATGCCTTTGTCATGGAAGATTTTAATGCCTTTAAGAGAGGCGTGGATGATTTCTTGAACAAGCATGATATCATAGACTATTGTGATACTACATTCTACAATGAATACAGATATGGGTATATAGTTTATGTGAGTGTATGGAGGAGTTGGTGTGAGTGGGTTTATGGATCCTGGGTTTTATTTGGAGGTTAAACTTGATGGACTTTGGTCTGTTTTCCAATCCAACTTAACTATGTAACTATGTGCTTTCATATTAAATATTACTAACAGCCTCTGAAAGTGTGTACTAGGGCAGATATTAAATATTTTGTTATTTAAATGTTTGTATGAGGAGTAACAAAGCAGGTGAAGAATCACAAGTGTTGTCCAGCCCTGACCCCTAGTGGACACATATGTACGATTTTGTCCATTTTAAATATATGGCAAATGCCTGCTTCAATCCAATCTATATGGAAGCTCACACATATTTATAACTGCAATACACAAAGTGATATGCTCACAGTATGTTGGTATCCTAGTTATGGAAGTGAAAAATATCGGTAGATAGCCCTTATTATATAGTGTATATGCAGAGGAGTTTAGAACCGTGGCCCAGTTGGTGGAGCAAGCAAATGATGATTGGCTAGAAGAGTGGCTCAGTGAGCCTTAAACTGGCCATAGACGCAAAGATTCAATCGAATCTTCCATTCGTACTATTTTAGGACTGTTTGTGGAGTGTCCCGACGTGGCGCGCCATGGCGTTTGGCCGTTCAGTCGATCAGACAAGTTAGAAGATTTCTGTCAGCTAACGATAATATCTCAGCATGTATTGCCTACCTTACAATATCAGTGGGAGACTGTCACCAGCTTTTGTCAGACATAACTTTTGTACGATTGCTGTTAGGTTACTACTTTAATTGATCTGTTAGTGGCAGTTCAGAGATTGCACCACACGATCATCCGTCCAATATTGAAGGTATATCTGCACATCTATGGCCAGCTTTATAGTGAGTTTCCAGAATGCTCTATTGCATATAGGTCAGTCAGAGTCATTGTGGAGAGAAGTTTGGTTGGTTATTGAACTGCAGGAAGTTGACCAAACACAAGTTGGCTTGCCTACTTTGAATCTGATTGGCAAGCAAGTGAAACAGTTACATAGTATCCAATTTGACCTTCCATATACAGTAAATGGCAAATATTACCGAATTGGCTAATAACCAGAACGAGAGATGGTAGAGCTGCAGGTATCAGTTCACAGAATATTCTGAAATAATCTGTAATGCAATGGGACCACATAACTGTGGTTTGAAACGGCCCCCAAGTGCAACACCTGCTCGGATACAGTAGATGGCCAGTAAAGTTTAGGGTAGAAAAATGAATCACTGTTGATTCACAAGAAGATGTATGTAGGTCCAGTTTAAGACTCCTGCTAGTTCAATAACACTCAACTCATTTGATAAGAGATATCATTTCACAGATTTTGCAAGGACATATTTACTGTTTATTTATCACCATAGTTATATTTATTGCACAGCTGTACGCATGTAAAGGTTTAGCAGCTCTGACTAAATAGTATTTACTGTAGTCCAAGAAGACATTTGTTGTCACTAAATAGGATACAAGGATGCATTTAAAGCGTTGTTTTTGGCACCATCTAGTGGATGATTAAAAACTAAGTCTGCAAAAATCTCTGTATTGATTGTTTTCCCTTGTATGTGCTGACATGTTACGCAGTGCCTTACAGATATTGTTCTGCATTCATATCAGTCTTCTTTGTTCCAGATGAACCTCAACCTACAGTAAAAGCAGCCTGCCATTCATTTCGATTGTAAGCTGTACAGGATAAAATGGTACCTCCTTTTGTCTGTGTTTTTTAGAATGTGGCACAACAACTGTGTATATTGTTTATTTTTCTTGCAATGTTTGTTTCCCCTGTTTGTACCATTACAGTATTGTAAAAATGGTTTCTGCATTTATGCAGAAACCAATTAACCTCCAATCAAACTGCATGAAAATGGTGACCTGGTAGGAATTGACTTTAGTACCCGAGCAATCTAATTTGGATCTTCATACCTTAAGTCTACTAGAAAATCATGTAAACATTAAATAAACCCAATAGGCTGGTTTTGTTTCCAATAAGGATTCATTATATTTTAGTTTGGATCAAGTACAAGCTACTGTTTTATTATTACAGTGAAAAATTTAATAATGTTTAAAAATTTGGATTATTTGGATAAAATGGAGTCTAGGGGGAAACGGCCTTTCCGTTATTCAAAGCTTTCTGGATAATGGGTTTCCAGAAAACAGATTCTATACCTGTACAGGTCAACATATATCCTCCAGCTGTTGAGGGTATGGTTTCAACACAGAAGCTTTGCTGGCAGTGCTTGGGGAGCTAATAGGTACATACAGCTAGGGTTGCCACTTTTTCTGGAAAAAAATACCGGCCTTCCTATATAGTTGTTATCTTTTTTCCCTATTAATAACATTGGGATCAACCATCATTTTTACTGGCCAGGCCGGTAAAATACCTGCCAGGTGGCAACCCTACATACAGCTGACGGTACAGTGGCAGATTATATCAGGAGATGTTTTGAGGGGTAACAGACAATGATTTTGTTGCTGCTGCAGGAGGCTTCTGAACTAGTATAATTTCTTTCTATATAACATATTTTAAATTATTTCATAAATATAATTTATACATCAGTCTGCCCCAGTGGGGCTTGCAATCTAAGGTGCCTGTTGCACTGATATACAGACAAAATCCTAGCAAGCCAGGACCTCAGAGCTGCAGGACAGCAATGCAACTCCCTGCACCACTGTGCTGCCCATAATAAAGCCCTTCAATTTATCTTGTAGTATTTTCCCAGAACTAGACATGGAGCACCCCCTGTTGGCCGTGTGGGGGAGAGTGCATAAGGTTAGGATTTTTCCATGGGGCCTTTATACATTATAAAGTTTTAGGGGGGTTATTTATTAAACCTCAAATTTGTATGGTCTGGCTTCTTGGGGCAAAAAACTGAAATTTTTAGAGGAAAAAAACGTGAATTTTTCGAGATTTATTATACCCTGATGTTGCAAAAAGCCCGAATTTGAAAATCCGCCATCTCAGACCTGTTTATGTCCTGTATAAGCCAATGGGAGAAGCACCTATTCCAAATTGAAGAAAGTTCATTTATTAATAAATAGGGCAAAATTGAGCATGGGAGTTTGGTCGGCTTTTAGTAAATAACCCCTTTATCTTTTTACCTTAAAATTAAAACTGTATTAGGGGAAATGTATCCCATCTCAGCACCTGAATATTCTAGTGATCATTATGTGGCTACATGATTGTAAGTTCATGTACATTGAATAGAGCAGGAGTCTTTACCCTGTTACCCCACAATCATTGAAACTACAATTCGCAGGATTCTCCCAAAGCCAAATGAGATGAAGTACATTGCTTTTGAAGTATAAAATGTTTCCACACATCCAATATCTTACTTGCATGCACTGCATCTTATACAGTCTGAGTTGCAGTCATTGCTGAATAGCATACATTTTCTAATCAATAGGAAAATGGAAAATTTTAAAAAAAAGTGTCAGCATAGGAAATAAGTGCAAAGTTGCTAAGACAGCATCTCATTTACAAACCAAAACAAGCAAATCGATAAACTGGAGTTTTGACCAGGTTTGTTGGAAAATGTGTATTTTCAAAAGTAATTTGTCATTTTCCTCTTTGATTTATGTATGTATTAGTGATGGGCGAATTTCCCGAATTGGCGAAAAATTTGCGAAACAGTGCTTTTGAGGCTGGCAAATCAAAATGGGTGCCGGCGTCATAGTTGCCGCTGGTGCCCATTAAGGTCAATGGGCACCCATTTATTGTCCATTTAATGCCGATTTATACGCCAGCGTCGGAACCATCACTGGCATCAAAATTTTTTGCCGTCGGCGATTTTTCGCCACCGAATTTTCACATCAAATTCGCAAATTTATTCGCCGGTTGCAAAACGGCCAAATGCAAATTAAATTCGCCCATCACTAGTATGTATATGTTTATTTATAAAGTGCTACTTATGCATGCACCATTGTCCTGCAGAATAATACATTAATAGAACAAATGGCTTAATCTATGTATGTACTATCTATCTATCTATCTGTCTATCTATTTATCTTATATCTATCATCTATCTATCTATTTATCTATCTATCTATCTATCTATCTATCAATCAAGCAATCAATCTATCTACTTATCTATCCACTATCTATCTATCTATCTATCTATCTATCTATCTATCAATTATCTATCTATCTACCTATCTATCTATCTATCTATCTATCTATCTATCTATCTATCTGTCTATCTATTTATCTTCTATCTATATATCTATCTATCTATCTATCTATCTATCTATCTATCTATCTATCTATCTATCTATCTATCTAACTATCTATCTATATATATCTATATATCTATCAATCAATCAATCAATCAAGCAATCAATCTATCTACTTATCAATCCACTATCTATCTATCTATCTATCTATCTATCCATTTATTTATCTTTGATCTATCTATCTATCTATCTATCTATCTATCATCTATCTATCTATCTATCTATCTATCTATCTATCAATTATCTATCTATCTATCTATCTATCTATCTATCTATCTATCATCTATCTATCTATCTATTATCTATCTGTTTATGTATATCTATCTTCTATCTATCATCTATCTATCTATCTATCTATCTATCATCTATCTATCATATATCTGTCTGTCTATGTCTATCTATCTTCTATCTAATTATCTATCTATCTATCATCTATCTATCTATCTATCTATCCGCTATATATCTATCCATCTATCTATCTATCTATCTATCTATCCGCTATATATCTATCCATCTATCTATCTATCTATCTATCTATCATCTATCTATCTATATTTGTTTTGTACATATCAATCAAGCAATCAATCTATCTACTTATCTATCCACTATCTATCTATCTATCTATCTATCTATCTATCTATCAATTATCTATCTATCTACCTATCTATCTATCTGTCTATCTATTTATCTTCTATCTATATATCTATCTATCTATCTAACTATCTATCTATATATATCTATATATCTATCAATCAATCAATCAATCAATCAAGCAATCAATCTATCTACTTATCAATCCACTATCTATCTATCTATCTATCTATCTATCTATCTATCCATTTATTTATCTTTGATCTATCTATCTATCTATCTATCTATCTATCTATCTATCTATCATCTATCTATCTATCTATCTATCTATCTATCTATCTATCAATTATCTATCTATCTATCTATCTATCTATCTATCTATCTATCTATCATCTATCTATCTATCTATCTATTATCTATCTGTTTATGTATATCTATCTTCTATCTATCTATCTATCTATCTATCATCTATCTATCATATATCTGTCTGTCTATGTCTATCTATCTTCTATCTAATTATCTATCTATCTATCATCTATCTATCTATCTATCTATCTATCTATCTATCTATCTATCTATCTATCTATCCGCTATATATCTATCCATCTATCTATCTATCTATCTATCTATCCGCTATATATCTATCCATCTATCTATCTATCTATCTATCTATCTATCTATCTATCATCTATCTATCTATATTTGTTTTGTACATATCTGCACCCTGTTCATTTCTTTTTATACAGGTATGGTACCTGTTATCCAGAATCTGCAATTTGGCAGCATTGCTTTCTATTTTGTTGAACATTTCTAATCTAGGACTTACTTCCTCTGATAATGACTCCTTAGCAGGCTAAACCTTAGCTTAATGCACAGAGTAGAATTTCCTTTTTCATAGATGCCTTTTACATTTACAGTTGCACTTTTTTGGTTTTAATGTAGTGATTTATAGTTTTGTAAGAATCTACTGCACTATAAAGTACAATTCTATAAAGAATGGAACACAGCTAAGTACTTAACACCTACTTTGATAGGGGTGACAAACCCCTCCATCCTGTGCTTTCAACATGACTCTTGATCTTCGTAAATATTTTTATGCATTGCAATGTTTATACGACTGTTTGTATCTAAATGGCATACATGGCAATTGAATATAGCTATACATAGTTACATATATAACACTTGATTGTGAATTCTTATTGCCAGTACAATATACACTCTGAGATGTAAGGCAATGAGTGGCTTCTAATGCAAATCACATTTTTTTTTAAACAACTGATATACCACTATATATACCTGAAATAGATTTAACTGTTGCTCTTACCTTGAGATGAGCACTTCTTGTCTGCATTTTTATTCGAGGGTGTCATTAAGATTTCATTAGTATCGTTAACTAACAACTTGCCTCACACGGAGATGGACCAGATAATATTCATCAGCCCCTCAGTGAGAAGCCAAAATAGCTTTGATTTCCTTACTAAGAAATGGCAGGGGTATTTAAACCAAGAATAAAGGCAGCAGCCTGGGCTCAAGTGATTGGTTAAATGGAGCCAGCCAGTAGTATTTTCATTGAGCAGATTTTTAGCTGACCTGTGATCCCTTTCCTGTTTTAGAAAAGTCCCTTTGATTTCATGCTGGCTTTTTAAATTGAGGATAAAGTTAATTCACAGTTGGAATTAAATATGCCTCTTCTGCTTCAGTAGGGGAGGGCTTGCATTTTGTTCATGGCACCTTATTGGGTCTTTAACACTCCTCAGGGATGGCACAAATTCAGCTATGCCCCCAGTGACTGGCAAGAAGTTAACTAATTGTGAACATATGGTTCAGCGGTAGAACTGAACTCAGTGGATACCTTGTTAGATGTAATGAGGGTAGGTGATTTTTTAAAGGGGAAAGTTTAAGGTTGAAGATGTGGTTTAAAGTCCCACTGACAAGCCTTAGGGAGGCTTGATTGATCCTAATCTATTCTCATTGTTTAATGGCAGCATGCTGCTGGTAGTAACAGCTTGGTAATAACAGAGATTTATGGCCTTTATGTCCTTGTGGTTATGACCAGCACGAGTCACTCAATTGGCTCCTCTTATGCTTCTTGTTTAATTGGCCTCAATGGTCAAAAATGAGATGTTAGGTAAAGGTACAACACATGGTCTACCTGAAATTGCACACTGTGACTTAGAGCACAGATGTCCCCTTTATCAGCTTGTTAACCACAAAGGGAATTAGAGATCACGGGGGATCTTGCAGTGGATCTGGAAATGGAGAATGTTTAGAGTAGAATTAATTAGAGGGGCCGTTGGTTCAGGTCTCTCAGATGTTAGAAAACATGTCAAGATTGTCCGTCACTGCTTGGACCTAGGGTTGTACTTGCAGGGATAAGAAATACTACTGTATTGTGTGCTTTGTACTCTGCATGCATTTGTCAATATTTGTTACTTTTATTGGATAAACAGGAATGAGGTTAACGCTGATCATCCACTAAAATATTCTGTTCTAGCATTATTAAGTGATTCTCTCATATGTATGTGTCACTACTATGCACCTGTTATCAACAAACAAATATACATCAGTCTTTATATCTCCCCTGTTGTAATACAGATACATTCTCCTATTTGTGTGCATTTACATTTAGGCACCTCTGTGGCAGGTATTTAAAAATATTCCTACACATAGATACACGACATTGTGTTAGTGTTTGGATTTACCTGAACACTAGTTTGCACTTGCATTCTTCATTACTGACTTAATCCTATAAATGCCATTAAACCTACAGGGAAGACAGATTCAAGGCTTTAGTCAATTATTCTTTGATATATATATATATATATATATATATATATATATATATATATATATATATATATATATATATATTTAGATGTAAAGAGCATTAAAACAAATATTTATGTACACGTCTTACCTAAAACATTCCCTTTAAACATTATTATTAGTAACCCATGTTTATAAATTGCCAACATATTCTGTAGCACTGTACACATTAAACATACAAATAAACAACAAACACTGGCTGATACAGGAGGTAAAGGGAGCCCTACAATCTAAAAGCAGTAAGTGGTATGAGACACAAGATTGATGCTAGTTTGTATACAAACATTTGGTAGAACATGGACCCATGTCATTGCTGGGCACATATAAATGCAGGTATGGGACCTGTTATCCAGAATGCTTGGGACCTGGGATTTTCTGGATAAGGGACCTTTTTGTAATTTGGATCTCCATACTTTGTCTACTAAAAAAATCTTTTAAATATTAATTAAACCCAATAGGATTGTTTTGTGAATTATTTTCTTAAAATGGACTCTATGGGAGATGGACTTTCCGTAATACGGAGTTTACTGGATAACGAGTTTCCAGGTGACAGGTCCCATACCTATACCTGTTTCAGGGCAGCTAAGAAATTAGCATTTCATGGCAGCACATTTTTTCAGTAATAAGGTCGAGTTATGGCTTCTCTATGTATGTTGTATACTTACTTTCAGGTACAGCAGATTTCCCTTGGGCGACAAATGCCATGTGTGCCAGTGCACTTAGGGGGAAATTTAATTAAATTTGCAAAAAGAACAAATCTGCAAATAAAGATTTGCATTTCACAATGTAATTTTCTTTCTTAGGCTTTTATTGCATTGAAAACCTTTAAGACCTGCTTGAAGATGGCATAAATTTTGGAGCAAACGTAACTTTTTTATTATTCTTATTAAGAAGTATTTATTACATATACTGCACATCACAAACAATAAAATTCGCAATCGCTATCCTACTGTCATATGAGGGGCAAAATGTTGACAAAGGCAAAATTGTTCTCTTTACTAACATTCATTCACATTGCGGATAAACGATTTTTGCATTGGCGATCATTACATTCCCCCTTAAGGGTTAGCGTTAACACCTGCTCTGGATTTTTGTTAAATATTTTGTTGCAAAACACGCTATGGGGCAGATTTATCAAGGGTCGAATTTCGAGGGTTAAAAAACCCTCAAATTCGACCCTCGAAGTAAAATCCTTCGAATAGCGAATCCGAAGGATTTTAGCGCAAAACGAACGATTTGAACGATTTTAAGCGATCGATCGAAGGATTTTTATTCGACCAAAAAAACCTTAGAAAAGTGCTAACATTGCACCTCGATAGGTTTAAAGGGGAAGGAAACCTAGTTGAACCCTCCCCCCCGTGTGTTGCCACCCTCCCTCCTCCCCCCTGGCCTACCCGTCCTGCTGGGCAAATGCCCCTAACTTGCTACTTACCCTTCTGCGCAGGTCCAGTCCAGGGAGTTCACAGACGACATCTTCTTCCACGCGATCTTCTTCCTGCTTTGAACAGTGTTTTGGCGCATGTGCAGTAGGAGCATTTCACCGGTACGTATCTACTGCGCGTGTGCCAAAAGTCACAATGTCTTTTGGCGCATGCGCAGTAGATCGCACCGGTGAAATGCTCCTACTGCACATGCGCCATTCAAAGCAGGAAGAAGATTGCGTGGAAGAAGATGTCGTCTGTGAACTCCCTGGACTGGACCTGCGCAGAAGGGTGGGAGGGGGGGAGGGTTTTTGCGCCAACTAGGTTTCCTTCCCCATTAAAGTGGCAAAGTATGAAGTCAAAGTATTTTTTAAAGAGACAGTACTTTGATTATCGAATGGGCAAATAGTCGATTTTTACTTCGAATCATTCGATTTGATCGAATTCGATCGAATTTGACCAATTCGATGGTCGATATACCCAAAAAAATACTTCGAAATTCGAATTTTTTTCCATTCGAAATATTCACTCAAGCTTAGTAAATCTGCCCCTTTGTGATTGGGAAATGTTATTGCATACACCTCGAATGTTTGCAAAAGCCATTTGGAAGCAAACTTTGCGATGAAGTCGTTGAGGTCTATAATCAGTCAAAAAGGATGCAAACATGGTCTCTAACGTTCACAAGCGTCTTTACACAGGTTATTTTGTGCTAATGAAACTTATTACATTCCCCCATTTGTATCTTATAGAATGTCATACTCTTGGAAACTATGCTCTGAGCCTAGGAATATTTTTGTTATTGTTTATTGCAAATCTTTATTTATCATGCCCTATCCTATTCACCTGCCTATCTCTCTTTCAAACCACTGCTTGGTTGCTATGGTAAACTGGACCCTAGCCACAAAATAGCTGGTGAACTTCCAAACTGGAGAGCTGCTGAACAATAAGCTAAATAATTTAAAAAAAAATAAAACACACAAAAAAGAATGAGAATATCACTGTCTGCATCATGCTATAATTTAATTTAAAGGTCACAGATAGTCGTGACTGGCAGATCTTTAATACTGTAGCCTCTCTCATTGTTACCGCTATGTATGCTTGGAGTAATATGGGAAGCAATGACAAGTGGATAGAAAGCTTTTGACTGTGTTCTCTCTGTTTTTTGCCTGAGCACAATGGTGGTCAAAATGCTATTAGCCTTAACCTTCCTTATTAAATGTGTTGTTTCACAGTGATTTTCCTTCACTGCACCTTAATCCCTTCTGCCTATCCCCCCTCACCGCAATTGCCTTACTCAATATGGCAAAACAGAAAGTACTTTGCATCTGGCCAAAAATTTAGTTACAATCAGTAACAAGGGTATTGAGTGACCTTGTTCTCTTAATTCCTATGTAGCTTTGCTCAGCAATCCTTAAATCTCTGTGTTCCACAGACTTACTTGCTTTACACTTTGTGAACGACTCCCTCTGATCCCTTTGTGTCAGTGCCTGAATGCTTTTGTAAAAGTCACCCTGTTACCCTTTATTCTGCTCGCAATCTGAACAAGGAAGCTAAAAAGCTATTAAAGCATTGATCCTTTCCTCAGACCAGCAAATTACTACATAAGGAAAATGCAGTTCTTTATTCAAGGACAAAGAAAAAAAATTAACAAAAATGTGTTGCCATAATTGGCTCGAAATTAAGTTTGTGTAATTTTCTTTTCAAACACAGCTTTATTAATATTCTGCAGAAAATGGAGAGAGAGAAAGAATATTGATCCATCATTTTCTATGGAGAATGTTTGTGAATATTGTAACAAAACCAGTGGCAGAGCTAACATGCAGTAGACCCTGTGTGGGGCATGTAGTTGCGGGTAGGCATCGCTGTGCACCAGGTCCCTCTGAAGATTTTCTTTGCTGGGGGCCTGGCCCTGGCAAGTTACTCCACTGAGCCTATATCCCAAGTCAGATCCCAAACTTACCATGGCTGCTGCCCAAATGAATCACTTATAATATTAAATAATTGTCATATGGTGCTGTTTACAACATTGACCACTCAGTGCATTTTGTGGCCAATGTTATGACTTGGTTAGGGCTGTCTTGTCGTGTGGGGTCAACTTGATCTTTCTATAATTAGAACCTACATACCTTAAAGGAGAACTAAACCCACCATACCAAAAGCGCCCCTAAACTGCCTGCCATTGCCCCTGCACTGTGCATTAGAAAAAAAACAACCCCAGGGCACCATCTTCTGCTGCTTCGTATTCTTTCAGGGCTCAATGTCAATGTCAATTTGAGCATGCGCAGTTGAAGACGATTCCTGACTTGACCCAACTGCGAATGCTTCCACAGGCTTTGTGTTGGTGTTGATCAGCGAAACAATACCAAGTGGCGGAAGATGGTGCCCTGGAGCCCCGCTGCTCTGCATTGTAGGGTCAGAAGGGGTTGTTTGTTTACTAATGCACAGTGCGGGAATGGGGGCAATGGCAGGCAGTTAAGGGGGGCTTTTGATACGGGGGGTTTAGTTCTCCTTTAAGACTACTAAAAAAATAATTTAAACACTAATTAAACCTAATAGGATTGTTTTGCTTCCAATCAGGATTTATTATATCTTAGTTGGGATCAAGTACAAGGTACAATTTCATTATTACAGAATAAACGGTAATCGTTTAAAACATTTTTTAAATATTTGGTGATAATGGAGCCTATGGTACTATGTGTACTTCAATTTAATTTCAACTTTTTCATAAATGCTATTGAGAAAGGGATAGGTAAATTTGGTGTCACCATTCGTCATGGCCACCCTGCTTGGTATATTCATTCCAAAATGTCCTCTGTATTGGAAATGATGAAATACTTGCAGTATCAAATAAGGGGTATTCCTTCCGACACGCCTCTTTATCAACATCTAAACTAATCTGGGTGTGCAGTGGTTTGAGAACATACTCATGTTGATTTAAAGAGGTTTTAAAGGGGAATAATGGAGTTTATTAAATGCCCAGTATCCTTTAGCTCATGGAGCTCAACAATCATGGCACAGGTAGGATGTGCAGGTCTCATAATTTAGACTCCAACCCTTGTTTGTCATTTTAAACATCTAGAATACAACAATTAATTGTCTGCAGTGTTACTCGGGTTCAGATAAACTGGTGTATATTTATATTGTAAGGGTAATGTGCTAATACATAGTGAAATAAAATCAAACAAAAATAAAGTACTTAAAACGTTTTTACAGTTTTGTTTACAGTTTTGTTTTGTATCACAGATATCATTCTGGTTTCATTACAAACTTGAGTGGCTCTAACATGTCTTTGAAATGGAGAAGAGAGATCTCTGCTTAGAACATTTCACATCCTCTTGCATTAACAGAATCATGTTCTGATCAGTGAAGCATTCAGCAGAAGGAGAACAGCTTATTTTTTATGCTGCAGTATATAATTCATTGACAGAGAGCTCACTGGCAACTATTTTCCCATCATATTAGAAATGTTTAGAAATCCTTGAGAAATCAGAAACTAGGGCAAAGCTCTGTCTGCATGACATTTTATATTTTTATTAACAGGTGGTTTAAATTAGGTAAACGTACAGTAATGTATATGGCGCTGGCTGCCACAATATTTGGCAATGCTTGAGTTGAGGTTAGGGTTAGGGGAGACAAAGAGGAACTAAGTGACCCCAAGAATTGTGCTGTTTAGTATTCGTAGAAACACAGAAGTCTGTTGAGAATGACTTGTGTAGCTGCACCCACAGTCTTTTATTTACAGTGAATACTCTCTAAGAAAGCAACGCCATTTAAGGTATGGTTATTGGTATAATTCTCTTATACTACTACTATAAAGGAAAAATAACTTTAACTAACCATTCCATTATTTTCTCCATGACATTTTCTCCCCAGCTGTCATCCCCTCTTTGTTATCCTTTTTTCTACATACACTCTTCCTTCTCTCACTTTTCTCCTTTGTCTTCTCTATTCACTCTTTCACTATATACTTCTTTGTTTTCACCTGCTGTGAACCATACTGTTGTTGTCCCTCACTTCATACATTTCTCCACATGACTTTCATTCTCCCTTTCCCCATAACTCTTTTATCTTTTCGCCGATTTTGCCATTCTCTTCTCCTTTTTCCTCAACCCTTGGGTTAATAATACCATAACCTTTCCTCCTGACATGTAGTTCTCTTCTACTTATCCTCTTGGCCCCGACTGCTCTGCTCCCTCGACATCCACTATGTGCTAATTATTTCTCTTTTTCTATGTGCTCAATATCGAATGTTCGCCATTCGACAAATAAAATCTGAACATATATGGCCAGCTTTATGGTCTGTTTTAAAGATTTAGCTTTTATGTTTAAAGTTGGATAAAGAGGCATGAGTAAAGGTGGCCATACACAGCAGATTAAAGCTACTGATATTAGTCCTTTATACAAATTCGGTAGCTTATCTGCCCGTGTATGGGGTGTTCCAATTTGGCCAGATATCCATCAGGCAGGTTTGATTTTTCTTGGGCGATCTAGGACAATATTGGCTAGTTGATGAAGTCCTCATTCCGTCGGCGCCCATTTCCTTTATTGTAATCTGATCATTTGGCCCTACGCCTGAACGATCAGATTAACCCGATATCGCCCTGCCTTTGGGTGTTTCTTAAAAACATGCCTGTGAATTTTGACATTACCTCTGATGGTATATATTACTAGTGATGGGCGAATCTGACCCATTTTACTTCGATGAAAATTAATGAAATGGCGAAAATTCAGCGAAATATATTGAAGTCTATGGGCAACAAAATTTTATTGACGCACAACAAATTATGCGTCATGCAACTCATTTTCTCACCCATTAGAGTCTATGGACATTGAAAATTTTTGCTCATCAATATCTATTACTACACTTTGTAACTATGTTGCTGTTGATGCCTTTGGCCTTCATGGGGAAGGATAAAATGTGTTTGTCACACGCGCCTTTTTCTTGTCTCGTCTTTTTATTTTGTTGTGCAAAGCGAAGTGAATTTTTGATGCAGTTTCATGAAAATTTTTGCCGCTGGGGGAACGTGGTAGTAATCTGTACACAATTTTTCGCTCATCACTTATCAAG
The DNA here is from genome assembly GCF_017654675.1 of Xenopus laevis. NCBI lineage: Eukaryota > Metazoa > Chordata > Amphibia > Anura > Pipidae > Xenopus > Xenopus laevis. The sequence goes on from NC_054379.1 coordinate 111,441,134, forward strand.
AGGTCTATATATGACAGCAATTCAAAGAGCTGAATTAATCAATGGAGACAATTTACCAAGGTAGAGCAAGGGGAAGAACTATATGCAGTAGGTAGAGAGAATAAATCTTATTCCACCTCCTAACCTATGGAAGAAGTGTGACTAAGGTGAAGCCCCTTTAAGACAGGGTTTAAAAGAAAGCAAGGTTTTACTAAGCTTAAAGATATTGGTCAGCATTAGGTTAGTTGCATTCCAGTGGGCACAATAGAGGGGGACAGTGGCTTTAGAAGAGTGGGAATTAGTTTTTTTTTGTTATATTAATGGTTTCTTTGGACTGGACAAAAATCTGCTGTTGGCAATGGGAACAGGTTATTCTAATTACAAAGCATTCTGGTAAATACTGTGCTCCTATAATAGGACAGTTTGTAGGATGGGACCAAGTACCGTTTCAGATGACTAAAGTTATGAATATGACCTCTATGTATCACAACCAAATAGACATTACATTCTTGCTTCCTGGAATAAATGTTTATTCTCTGCTTGGATGATGTTTTAAAGACATTCTACTGCTTGCTGGATGCCTTTTTCAACAGACACTGAGACATATTTATCCACAGAAAGACTTTAACTGCACGCACATTATTCTTTCAGACTTAATTGTCTCCTGAAATCACTGATGCATTTGTACCTCCTCTGAGAATACCTTAGATGAATGAGACATTCTTTATCTCACCAGGTAAAGCATCAATTAGAATTCGGAATCCAACCTAGGTAACTACTTTTTATGCTTAACTGTGTTTTTGTTCTTACATTATCTGTGAAATGAATTTGGAAAAAGACAAGAAAATTGTGCCAGGAAAAAATATAGAGATCAATAGTGTTTTTCACCTAACGTGATTTACAAATCATTGCTTGAAAATAATGACAAGATTATTTTTCATCTGGTTCCTAGACATAGTATAACAGCCCCTGGCATTTGGCAGATTTCTAATTTAACAGAATGGATTGGCCAGGCAGTAGATCTCTTATCAGCTTTGGTTACATAGTTACATAGTTAAATTGGGTTGAAAAAAGACAAAGTCCATCAAGTTCAACCCCTCCAAATGAAAACCCAGCATCCATACACACACCCCTCCCTACTTTTAATTAAATTCTATATACTCATACCTATACTAACTATAGAGTTTAGTATCACAATAGCCTTTGATATTATGTCTGTCCAAAAAATCATCCAATCCATTCTTAAAGGCATTAACTGAATCAGCCATCACAACATCACCCGGCAGTGCATTCCACAACCTCACTGTCCTGACTGTGAAGAACCCCCTACGTTGCTTCAAATGAAAGTTCTTTTCTTCTAGTCTAAAGGGGTGGCCTCTGGTACGGTGATCCACTTTATGGGTAAAAAGGTCCCCTGCTATTTGTCTATAATGTCCTCTAATGTACTTGTAAAGTGTAATCATGTCCCCTCGCAAGCGCCTTTTTTCCAGAGAAAACAACCCCAACCTTGACAGTCTACCCTCATAATTTAAGTCTTCCGTCCCTCTAAACAATTTAGTTGCACGTCTCTGCACTCTCTCCAGTGACTTTTTCTGTTTTATTTTGTTTTTTATTTAGTAGGCCAATGTAAGGAACCTCTTCTACGTGGATTCACATATAGAGAGATCCCCTAGGAGTAGGGTTGCCACCTTTTCCTAATTTTCTTGCCGGCTGGTGGGGGACGGGAACAAAAAATGGGCAGGATGTGACATTATAAGGGGCGGACATGATGTGAAAGGGGCGTGGCCACGGCACAGAAGCTTTCAAGACGGAGGACAAAAGATACGTTTACAGGGGATTGGGGGCGGTCTGAGGGGTCTTTTTAAGGTTATTAAAAATTTACCGGCAGCTACATTGCCGGGAAATTTGTAATACTGGCCCCAGCCTTGGCAGGTGTTTTACCAGCTAGGCTGGGTGGCAACCCTACCTAGGAGTGATCCCTGAATAAGTACTATCAAAGACCAGAATGATTACTGGTTGGCCACCTAGCTGGACCCATGGTACAAGGAAAAGCTGGGGAAATTCCTTGTACCCAGCCAGAGAGAGAGAGAGAGGAATGGTGTCAAATGAAAAAGGTTCTGTGCTCAAAACTGGTAAAGGCCTTCTCCCTTGACAAAAGACATAGTACTGGCCTTTAACATTGCATTTTTCCAGATCAAAAGCCATGTGATGCTAATAACGGCATTTTAATATATTTCCTTGATGGTGCTGTCTTCTACATTGTGATATTTGAAACTAGCTAAAGTGGACGCTGTGCAACACTGAGTGCTGACAGTTTGCTCCTTGTGAATTCCTTCTCCCTGCCTGCCACTTCTCATGACTCAACTGCACCTCCACACATGCAGCAGACGCATGGGCAGCAGTAGCGCAGGTAAAGGTGGTAATCTGATGGCTGACTAGAGAAACTTCTTTGAGCTTCAAAAGCAGCAGCCAGGGTACCAAAAAATATTGTGATTGACTACATGGGGTCTGTGGGTGTTCAAAACATCATCCTCAGTGATGACGTGATAGATTTCTGGGTTTCATCGCTTGACTAGTGGCCATAACTGGCACAATGTGCCTAAAAGGACTGGCTTCCCTTCTTGTCAGGGCCCTGTCTTTCCTATTGTCTCCAATGCATTTGGCGAATTATCAGCAAAATATTCACCATTTAGTTTTTAAAAATTTTCAACAAAGTAAAATCAGCCAGTTTGCTCACCAATAGCCTCCTCTCCTTAAAGAAATATATTCCACACCCCAATGCTGCCATCTGTAAACGCTGTCTAGCAAACTAGACAAAGCACTGTTGCAGTGATTTTTCTGGTGGGGCCTGTCAGTCAAGGGCCCTACACTAGAGATCTGCTGCAGCCAGTCAGGTACCCATGGAATACCTGCAAAATGGTTTAGAAAGTTCCCCATTCACCAACAAGGCAGGTGGTCCCTGAGTACCCTTTTTTGCTATCTGGTTGAGCTGCAGATCTAGTCCTCCCACCCTCAACAATCTAGCAAATTTACCTGGTTGATCCCCCTCCAGAGTGACAACACTCACTTCCGGCCCTGCGGGTCCCCAGGTTGGGGAGTGAGTAAACCCCGTGTGGGTATGGATCATATAGCCAGTCTGTTTAGGGGTTATAGCGGGAACAGGTCTGCACAACTGGACCCGTACAGGAGGAACACCAATATTAAAACCAATAACAGTATTAAAAATGAGTGCTTATTCTATAAATTGGGGTGGATTTGCCTGTCATGCTTTAAAGTTGTGCTCCCTGTTTGTGCTCTGGAGATACACCTGCATATTTAATGTAATCCAAAAAAGTCACCCACAGTCATCTTATGTAGTGCAAATTTCTACAATGATCTAAAAAAATTGTGTGTGTAAACATGCATCTAACACAACATAATTTTCATAGTTTCAGTGATGTGGTATTTCTACAGAAGTACTGGCCTGGCAACTCAGTTAAGTAGTTATAATCACTGGGGGGGGGGGAGCTTATCATTTTGCACCCTGCACAGATTATAACTTTCCTTCACCTTTAAAAGTTAACTAGGATATTACACCTATGTAACTCAATAGTACATGCATATCTTCAGCATATATACTGTTTATGTACGTGTGTAAAAGTGAAATTAAAATTTTACTCTTGAGGAGCTATTTATTTGCTTATTTATTTTTTATATTTCTCAAAACAGCTATTCAAATTAGTATCATATCAGTGGGTAGTGAATATGATAATGTTAATTTCAAAACTGAAAATAATTCTGTGAATTATTTTTTCCCCACTGTTTTTATTGTTTCATCAGTCCAACAAAATGTGTCTGAAGAAACAGATTCACACACAGAATAGCTTATAGTTTATAACCGTTAAGGGAAATTAAGAAAAAGAAAATAAGACATATCAAAATACCAACAAATAAAACCAATTTTTATTCATTTTTAAGTCAAGTATTCTCTCATGTATCTACTCAGTAGCAGATGGTGTTGGATCAAAAGTAAAAACACAATACAAAGTATTTCTGATTGAATACATTTACTCACCACAGAAATATTTGGTTCACTTATTTTAAGGTTTGTAAAGGATATAAATCATATTATCTGTTGAGAAAGGATTTTTATTTAAACAATACACAGCCAAATACCAGACACAATGCTCACAAACTATTGTTGACTGGTACAGTTTTGTGGCAGAATTCATTGTTTTAAAAATGTTTTCAGTTTTACATAGAAGATTCACCATGCTTATTATTTTGCCACAAAAAAACATTGGGGTATATTTATTAAAGAGTGAAGATAGACATCACACAGTCCTCTAGAGTGAAATTCCACCACTCTTCTTTCATTTCTATCGGATTTTTAAAAGAGTATTTATCAATGGGTGAAAGTTCATCCTTTGATAAATACGCCTTTCAAAATCCCATAGAAATGAATGGAGAGTGGCAGAATTTCACTCTAGAGGACTGTGGAGATCTCTAACTTCAATCTCTACACCCCATTGTCTTTTGCACTGGAAAAAACACAGCCTGATGGGATAGGAGCCCTCCCCCTGTCTAACTTAGGACCTATACATGTTCCATGTTTGTAAGAAATTGGCCAAATCCCAGCCTTATTTTGTTGAAGCATAGTGGAAAGGGCAATATATGCTACTGCAAAATTTAATGTAGTTTTGCCTTACCATTGATTCCAATGTATTTCAGTTAAATTTTGAAAATTTGTTGGCACCAAAATGTACCAGTTTTGCGAATCACTAATCATCACTTTTTGTTTCTTTATAGTTGGATCATACTAGAAGTAAATGTCTACTATGTTAATAAGCAAAAACTAAGGTTAATATCTTATGCAAGCAATTCCCTTCTCTATTATTAACATATACAGTTCTATTCCACTGAATACATTGAGTTGATGAGATCACTGCTTACATCATAATGGATACCAGTTAGTTCCAAGGTCCTGTTAAAGCACGAGACCACAGGGCACACCTGTCACCACCAGCATCTGTCCTAAACAGAATCTTAAAATAGGCAATATGTAAAATATATTCTTAAAAATGTTTTTGTGATATCACTTCTATCACAAAACGTATATATATATATATATATATATATATATATATATATATATATATATATATATATTTATATATATATAGATATATATATATATATATAATAGTCTGTATTATAAAAAATAACTACCCATTATGTTAAAACATGTGGGTAATAACAGTCATTCATGATTTGCATTCTTATGTATATATATATATATATATATATATATATATATATATATATATATATATATAATACACAAAAGCCATAAATATCCTGTAAATAGTATCCTTATAAACGGTGAGTTCTGATGTCATCAGTTATAAAAGGTGAGTTCTGATGTCATTTCTATCACATCATTTACTGAAACTTGTGTATTATAATAAATAAAGTACCCCCAGTTGAAAAATATGAGGATATTAGAAGTTACCTCGGAGTTACATGACCTGTATAAAAACACTCGGTCTTCGGCCTCGTGTTTTTATATGGTCATGAAACTCCTCGGTAACTTATAATATCCTTATAATTTACAAGAGGGGGTACTTTATTCACTATATATACAGTATATATATAAAGCACTCGCTGCGTATCTTGACAGCGCTATATAAATAAATGATGATGATGATATATATATTAGGGATGCACTGAATCTAGGATTTAAGTTTTGGATTCTGTCAAGATTCATTCTTTTTCAGCAGGATTTTCCCAAATGTGCCTAGGTGAACCAAATCCAAAAAAATGTTCGCTGCATAAATTGTTCTCTTTCCTCTTCACTTCCATAATTTACATATGCAAATTATGGTTCGGATTCAGTTCGAATATTTGATAAAGGATTAGGGATTCAGACAAATCCTAAAATAGTGGTGCATCCCTATCTATATATTGTATATAAATGTGTTTTTTTTAGACTTTATATTCAACAATAGCGTGCATGTTATTTGCTTTAGATTCTTTAGATCTTGGGGAAAAGTCAAGGGAGTCAGAGTTATATACCATTTACACCAGATTTTTTCAGGCGTAAAAAAAACTTTTTCCCTATATAAAGTAATTTTGACACAACTTTATTTTTTAAATGTCTAATTCAAGTTTCCTGTTGTAGTGATAAGAACAGGGATTGTTGCCTTCAGAAGAGCCACTAAATTTAATAATAATATATTTGTGTTTATAAGTTATAATATCCATTATTTGTGTCTCTCAATGAAAAAAATCCTCTCTTGAATCTGTACTAAAACTGTAAAGCAAAACATTTTCCTTGTCTTATAATTAAGTCTAAATTTAACTCCATGCAAGTCTGACTTGCAGACTTAGGGGTAGATTTACATAGGGTCGAATATCGAGGGTTAATTAACCCTCGATATTCGACTGCCGAATGTAAATCCTTCGACTTGGAATATCGAAGTGGAAGGATATACCGCAAATTGTTCGATAGAACGAAAAATCGTTCGATCGAACGATTAAATCCTTCGAATCATTCGATTAGAAGGATTTTAATCCATCGATCAAATGATTTTTCTTCGACCAAAAAAAGATTAGAAAGCCTATGGGGACCTTTCACATAGGCTAACATTGTACTTCGGTAGGTTTTAGGTGGCCAAGTAGGGGGTCGAATGGTCGAATAGTCAAATGATTTTTAGATCGAAGATTTTTTGATTCGAAGTCGAAGGTCGAAGTAGCCAAAAAAAACATTCGAAATTCGAAGTTTTTTTTAAAATGGGCCCCTTATTATTCTGTAAACCTTTTCTGCAAAGTTCCATTTGTAAATGTGAAACTGAGTATTTTTTTTACAATGAAGCAACTGTTGCTAGTTACCACTGATTTTTTCTGAATTTGTAGGAATTTTTTTTTTTCAGGTCATTTTCCTCAGCTGTGAAATATAATGTAAACATTATAATAAATGACAGGTGCATTTGGCATCTCTTTATAATTGCTAATTCATTATTTTATAATATATTTTATCTGCACATACCTCTGTTCTCTTCAGGTTTTCACTTTAGAGTTTCAGAAGAGAATATAAGGCAGTGTGTTTTGTTTTGATCTTTGAAAGCCAAGGGAAGTTACTTAGTACTAAAACTTACTGTTTTATATTCATAAATTACTTTTCACTTATCAATAATCATTATAACAAATATGCATCAGTCTTTATCCATGGAACTACAATACACCAACATGCAAATTAAAACCTGTTTTACTGATCAAAAGCTTCAGGACTTCAATTGCTAAGGCCCCATAGTTTTTAGAGACCTAAGCTGTTATGTATAGGGGTGTCTTTCTTATTAGAGAAATTGAACTAAAAATGTTCTTTATATAATATTCTAACAATTTTATTATGGGCTATAATTTTACCCCAACAAGTAGGCTATAACTTCATCATATCCATTGTATTTGACAACTTCTACACACCATTGTGTGTATTTCAAGGAAATTCTTCCCATATCTCAACATTCATCTTGTAAATAGTATTTTTTCATCCAGTGTCCATTCATCATACTCTAGAGAAGTAAAATATTAAATGGAGTGAATATTAGGTATTGTCTCATCGACAAAAAGCAGGACCAAAGGACCAGTTAAATACAACATGAAATAGGAGATACAATTCTTGCAGAAAATTCTGAGCAGACCACAATGTCCAATGACGATATAAATACAGTTTCACATTAAAGGAACAATCTAGAGAGTAAATGTTATCATTACAAGTGGAAAAATATATACAACACAATCTGGATCAGTGTTGTTCGAATAAAAGTTGGACTTACCTAAAAAAAGTAATTTTGACACTTTATTTTTGAATGTTTATTTACAATTTAAATAAATAAAAAAGAAAATAAAGGGGGTACAAATCATGGGTACAATACCCCAGAACACATAGCAGTGGTAATTTTATGTATACCCCCAGAACTCATAGCAGTATGGCACAGTGACTATTTCAAGTATAATACCCCAGAACGCATAGCAGGATGACACAGTGCATTAACATGTACTATGCCCCAGAACTCACAGCAGGATGGCACAGTGACAATTAAATGTATAATACCCAGATTGCATAGCAGGATGTCACCTGATCGTTGTAAATCTGGCTTCATGTTTTTTGTTCCTGCAACTGGAGCTGGAAGCTTTTAAAACAGTATTTCAATTACAGAACAAATGCACAACAGTGTGATGACTAGGTTTGACTACACCACTTATAGTTTCATTGCTAATGCCTCTGATCAAGTTTGTGAAGTGCATTCACAGAAGCATAAATAGAATAGCAATATGAAATAGGTATGGGATACGCAGATGCTTGTGATCTTGTGTACAGGCAGTATGTTTCTCACACTGGGGGTCCAGCTGGAAGCAATATGTCAGATCTGCGATACACAAAAGCTGACTTCAAAGCAGTCACATGGGACTGAACAAACAGTCTAATTAGGAGGATATGAACCTGTTACCTAGCCCTCTCTGACTGAAGCAGCAGCCAATGTTTGTAGACAGAACCTGTAAGTACCAGTGGGAGACAGTGGAACATGCTCACCTTAGTTAATTGGATGTCAGATCATCCTGCAAACATCATCTAATGACTGTTCCTAAGAGAAAGAGATTTGTAGAACAATGTGTGGTGAGTCTGCTTAAGGTAAGGGGTTTAAACACATATAAGAACTGGAGGGGCCACTGTTTATACACTGTCTATACATGGACCGATTAAAGTTGAAAACTCCCTCCCTCCAGACCAAATTAGCAGCTTATAGGCCTGTGTACCAATGGGCCTGCCAAAGGGATATTTGGCCAAAATCAACAAATTTCAATTGGCAGGTTTGAAAATTCTGTTGGATGTGGACTGATCTGTTGATACAGTCCTTGACCAAATGGGACCCCATATGCCCCATGTTGGCCTTGGGTATAGCTTAATTTGGCCTGATATGTGGGTTGCCAATTCATGCCCAGATCCACTCATTTGGTGACCTTGCAAATGAACAGATCTTGCTGTGTATGAGCACCTTAAGACCAATGAGATGCACATTGTTTTCTCTGCTGGCTGATATCATGTCTGTCAGTGTTCAACAAGATGGGGCAGACGGGAACAGATTGAATCTAAGCCAGTGAACAGGCCCAGATTTGCAGCAAGACCACAAAGGCCGGGCCTAGGTGGCCTAATTTAAAGCTAGCTGCAGGGGTAGTTTGCTTGATTCTGGAGAACTAAGTGCTTGGCACTTAGTGCACCAGTGCAAAAAGGATGCACATGTGCATGATCTTGTGGCCAGAAGGGGGTGCCACTAGCCTCCAGGCGCCCTCATGGGAAATCCACCCCTGCCAGTGAAGAAACCACTGTGTGTACCACTAACCTAATGCTAATGTTTATGAAGGGTGAAAACTTAAAATATTAATATTTCTATACAATATGTGCACAAAGCACCATGGAAATAGTTTGTATGTATAAAATACATAACAAAAAATGCATTAGTCATGTGGCAGGTCTTTTTTTGTGCCTTAGCTAGCAATAGCCTCTAGCTCAGTCTACCTGCACCCAAGTGGAGGTAATGTTTCTGGGTGTAAGTAGAGCAGCAGTGTTTACAGGCCTGGATTTATGGTGAGGCCACAAAGACCCAGGCCTAGGGTGGCAAAAAATTAGGGACTGCATGCAGCCCAGCTGCATTATGGGGACCTGCTGTCCTCCATTCGCAAAGGAATGGATATTAAAAGTTGAAGAAGTAAAAGAATCACCAAGAGAAAAAGCATTAATGTATAAGCTGGCAGTAGGAAAGGGCAGACTGAAAATGTAGTGAGGAATGGAAAAGATGACCAGAAACATGTGGGGACATACTGTAAGTAAAAAGTTAAAGTGAGGTGTGGCAGAGTTATTCTTTGCATTGTGGGAGCCATGGGAGAATATTTGTTTTGCAAACAAACACTTTTGGGCAAGACAGTATCAGATGTATGGCCTGAAATCATTTTGTCAAAAAAGTTCTGGTGAATATGAGGCAGTTGCATTTTAATAAGACTTGACGGGCCTTAGTTTATAAATACCTGTCCACCTGGCACTGGGACTGACTGAAACACTTTAGTAAGACTATATTTAACTAGCACATAGGATTCTTCATTTTTCCTGTGTCAAGATCATTTAAACACGCAGGAGCACATTACCGAATGTGCCCAATCTAAGCACACAGCTGACATAGAAGTCCACAGAACTCTAGGAAGCCGTTTTGCTACCTCCAGGTTGCTTCACTTCAGGCTCAAATTTCAGCTTCAATAAGAAGCCACAAACGCCTCTTTTTCTGCACATCTGAATAGCTCTTAAGCTGTTTATTCTTCTTGCATTTCAGTAAGTAGAAACTTCTATGCAGTTCTGCACCAATAGAAATAACTATACTGTTTGAACCTGTGCAAGTTTCATTCATACCTCTCGAGTACACAAACAGTTCCATATTTTAAGCATGAAAAAAAGAAGGCTAACCAGTTATCAGAAAGTAGAGAGGATGTCAGTTATTTCACTGAATATAAAGACAGAATGCATTGCATGCATTGGGATATAGTTTCCTGGATAGGACAGAAATAAAGCAAAGTTTATTAAACAAGCTATATAATAACAAAAATGAAAACCCAATAGGATGAAGTGAAAAACTACAGGGTGTTGTTTGTCACATCTGCATTTTGCCTGCAAAAATACATTCTGTATAGTGATGGGCGAATTTATCCGCCAGGCGCGAATTCGCGGCGAATTTGTGCGATTCGCGTCAGGCGAATAAATTTGCTAAACGGCCGCGAAAATTTGTTTTTTTCGAAAAACGGACGCCGGCGTCAAAAACGGGCGCCGGCGTCAAAAACGGGCGCCGGCGTCGAAAAAACGGGCGCCGGCGTCAAAAACGAGACGCCAGCGCCGTTTCGCGAATTTTTCGCCGTTTCGAGAATTTCGCGCGAAATTCGCGAATTTTTCGGCGAAGCGAAACGGCGCAAATTCGCCCATCACTAATTCTGTATGCAAAAATATCTCCAAAAGGCTGGAGGAGGACTGCATTTTACCAGTGTTGTATTTTTTCAAGGTATTTCACAAAACATTTTAATTTTTGTAACCCCCAACCTCTGGTGGGGTAAAGAAATTAAGGTTGACCAGTGCCCTTTAAAGTCTTCTGACACAAAATATGGTTTGTATCACAGTTTTAGTTGTAAAACTATAAAAAATACAATCACTATTGAATATTTGAGTTACATTTATAAAGCCACAAAAATCTTTTTTTTAAATAGATTTCCGTTTTTCCTCTAATTATAGTACAGGTATGGGATGCCATATCCGGAAACCCATTATCCAGAAAGCGCCGAATTACAGAAAGGCCATCTCCCATAGACTCCATTTTATCCAAATAATCCAAATTTTTAAAAATGATTTCCTTTTTCTCAGTAATAATTAAACAGTAGCTTGTGCTTGATCCAAACTAAGATATAATGAATCCTTATTGGAAGCAAAACCAGCCTATTGGGTTTATTTAATGTTTACATGTAGTAGACTTGAGATAAAGATCTGAGTTACAGAAAGATCCATTATCTGGAAAACCCCAAGTCCCGAGCATTCTGGATAACAGGTCCCATACCTGTATATATTTTAAAATACTTAGGTATGGCTGCAATGTGCAAGCTTCTCTGATGTAGATATGAAATTCATGTGTAACCCTTTTTATCCATAGAACTATGTATGAAACCTAGCACCCTCATTCTGACTACTGAGGATTTGGATTATTGGTTTATTCTGAAATATGAACCTGCAAACTGCTATATAATATCAAGACCAGCATTAGGCAAGAGTGGGGCCAGAACAATACGGTAAAATAGCGCCAACTACCCACGCAGCTTCAAAAAAAAATCTGTGTGCATTTTTGTTTGACTTGGCTGAATGGGAGGCAGTATCCATGAAACAGGTGGTGTTTTAGAAGACGTTTATCATTATGGGACAGTCTCTTCTGTTGTTCTAGGAAATGGTACTGAAACGAAATCTTTGCACGTTTTAAATAAAGCACAGCTTCCTAGAGAGCATAAAGGCATGTCTCAGAGATAACCTAGGATCCACAAGAAACTAATAAAAACACATGGGCTGAGATGTGATAGAGTAAGTGTAAAACTATGTGTATATGCACATGTTATTATGTGGTTTTATTGAAATACAAAGAAACAGTATATTAATCTGGAGTGAGCCTTAAACTTTCTAGTTTATTGCCCATAACATAAACCCTTTTTCAGTGATCTAAAAGTATATACGTATAATGTACCTTTTCAGCCTTCATTTGTATTTTGCCTGTCGAAGGGGCCTGTGTGCTCCGAAAAGCTTGCAGTTGTTACTTATTCAGTTAGCCAATAAAAAGTATCACCAAACTTTACATTTTCTGCTTTAAAATCAGAGCATACAAAGGGGAATTTAGGTACTCCTTGGACAGAGGTGCAAAAACACTTCAGAGCCAATTTATTTATCCCCTTGGATTGAAATATTCCTTTAGGGAGAAGTACTAGAGCATTAAGGGGTCATTTACCTATCCCTCACACAAGAGTGTCCCCCTTAGTACTCTTGCAGCCTAACTTATGTGTATGTGTCTGAATGAAATAGAAGTAAAGGGATGGATAGGGGGAGGAATCTTGCCTTATTTTGTACCTTGTCCACTGAAGGTCATAAATGACCCCTCTATCAGGCTGAAGGAGACTACTCAGTATTTTGTCAAATTCTCGTTAGAGGCAGGGAATTATAAGTATAGTTTTCAAATATGCCTCAACCCCAATCAGGAGTGAACGTTCAAGCAACCTGCTAGTGTTACCTTTAGACGTGCTCTTTTATTGTTTTCCTCACAAATGAACCAGTTTATGAACCACATGTATTACAGAAAATTGAAAACCTGTAACTAAAACGAAACTAAGGTTGCAAGAAACAAAACATTTCTTAATCTCATGAAACTACTGATGAAGGGTTCGACACCCTCGCAGCCTTTGTGCTCTGCTTGACTATTGCCTCTTTTTCCTGTTCACAAAAACAATTAAACAACGTTCTGTAATTTGAGTAGTTCTGGTGGTGTGTATAACACATCAGGTTCCTCTCATTCATAACTCGCCAAATTTGAATGCTTAGAATGTAGATAGATTATAATTATACAGGGATTTCTCCTTAAGAATGTATGGTCAGAAATGAATAAAGCAGCAATGAAGGAGCAGAAAAAATACATCCAGTACAGTTTAGTGAATATCTTGCAATAGTGATGGTTCCTTTTTTAACAAATTGGTACAACAAGATGAATGCAGATTATTTTATATCTTGTAATGAGAAACTGAAAACCCACAAGAAAATACATTTAAGGAATGTGCACTGCCTAGGAATTATCTTAGACTTTCATCTGTCTTTTTCATCACACATCCAAACACTCACAAAATCTTGTCATATTCAGCTGCTCAACATTGCCTGAAACCGGCCGTATCTCAGTTTAGATGCAACCAAAACACATCCAGTATCTTTATCTTATCATCCCCCACCTTGACTACTGCAACCTTCTCCTTGCAGGTATTCCAACAAGTCGCCTTTCACGACTCCAATCAGTTCTAAATGCTCCTCTTCTATGCATATTCCTTCACTGACCCCCAATCTCCTCTGGAATCAAATTCAAACTCCTAACGTTCACATTTAAGGCCCTTAACAATGAAGCCCCTCCCTATATTTAATCTCTGTTGTACTCTATAAACCCTTTTTGCGGTCAGTAAGCATGAGTAAGACTGCTGCAGAGGTCACTAATGGGCTAACATGCAGTAAATCCATTGCATATGTAAAGAGTTATATTTCTGTTTTGTATGATTTTTGTATTCTTTGCCTTTCTTTCCTGTTTTCCACTTTAACCTCAAATTTTAAATATTGTCAGGCTACTGGTGTCAGAGAGATTCATTCTTTGGTATCATTATTTTCATGACTAATGTTTCTATTCAGGCCCTTTCTCATACACTGTTGAAGACATAAGCTCATTCAGTTGGGCTTCTGTAAAAAAAGATAAACACTCTCTGAAAAAATAAAAATGTATTTTTTATGCAGGCATACCTGATTTCACAAATTGAAGGAAACCATAATAGTCTCTCTGCTCTCTGGGGCCAGTTTCCAACCCATTTAGGTTTACAGTATAATACAACTCATCCTTCACCTTGAAGGGGTGGATTCTGGACATTGAAGCCCCTGCTATTCATAATTGGCGATGCAAAGATTAATTGGAAAGCAGAGGGACATCAAGTGAAATTCATTAGTTCACAGTGGAACAAGGCGAGGGAGTGGTTGCATGACTCTGTGACCCTAAGGACGGATGGGAAATGGTTCATGTGATGTGAGAACTAAAGATCAATAAGTTAAATACAATGAAAGTCATTAATGTAAGCATTACTACCCCTGGAGAGGCCTAACCCACCTGCACCACTGCACCCCTCCAAAAGTGCCCTGCTTGTATTCAGGGCTTTACTTCTGGTTGGTGCAACTCTAGGCACAGGCCACCAACTGCCCTCCCCCTTTCCTCAATGATGGGTGCATGCACAGCACAGTCTGCATACCGCTGTGGGATGTATTGCAAGTGTCTAGCAGCAGACTAGGTGTTTTTTTTATACAGTATATAGACAACTAAGGTCTGCCCCTACAGGCCATCAAGTGCCTCTGTATTAATATGACCCTGATTTCATTACTTGCTCTGAAAGAGTAACACAATGGGGTTGGCAAGCATCATGTTGTGTCGATTAAACTGAGAAGATTAAGCACCACAAGATTAGCCACTGCACTACTCTGCTGGTTTAGAGCAATTAAGGCAAATGGGGCACTACTGAGGGAGAAAGCAGCAAGTGCTGGTGGGAGATGGTGAGGGTATTGGGTAAATGTATTTGCAGTTGTAAAGATTTCGAATGGCGTGCACTCAACACCTGTGCTGCAACATATAAGACGTCCCCGGATCCAGACGTATTTAACGTATAATTAGCAATATCGATATGTGCTCCATATCGCTATTGCTAATTAAAAGTATTTGCAGGCCCCAACTGGCAAAGTGTAGATTCTAGAAAATGTCACAGGGCTGTAAGAAGCAATAGACAGTCACTTTTTATTGGGCCTGTGATGGGCTGTTAGAGCCTAAGGGGCAGATTCACTAACTTCGAGTGAAGGATTCGAATGAAAAAAATTCGAATTTCGAAGTATTTTTTGGGTACTTCGACCATCGAATTGGTTAAATTCGTTCGAATTCGAACGAAATCGAACGAATCGAAGTAAAAATCGTTCGACTATTCGACCATTCGATAGTCGAAGTACTTTCCCTTTAAAAAAAAATTCGACCCCCTACTTCGGCAGATAAAACCTACCGAAGTCAATGTTAGCCTATGGGGAAGGTCCCCATAGGTTAGCTAACCTTTTTTTGATCGAAGGATTTTCCTTCGATCGTTGGATTAAAATCGTTCGAATCGTTCGATTCGAAGGATTTAATCGTTCGATCGATCGATCGCAGGATTAGCGCTAAATCCTTCGACTTCGATATTCGAAGTCGAAGGATTTCAATTCGAGGGTCGAATTTCGAAGTATTTTTAACTTCGAAATTCGACCCTTAATGAATCTGCCCCTAAGTGTACTTAAAATGCCAGGGCCTATTTCGAATTCTAGTCCAAACCTGGGATTTGCAACTTGGTTGTTACCATATGTTCTATTTAGAAAGCACTTCTTGCTGTTTAAGCAGATGTTTTACCTCTCGACTTGTGCTAAACCTATACTTGAAAGTGATGCATGAAATCATTGCAGGTACTATATGATCACAAATGAAACAAGGAAAGCCTTAAAAATCCTGTGTGTTTGTATGGTGATACGTGTTTCTGTATTGTATCCCATATGCCCACTCAGGCTCTGACTTTGAGCATACTTTTATTGTTCATGATGTGCCTTGGAGCGTATTTTCAGAAATAATTTCCTGCTACATTCCAGACTGTATTTGAGCCTAGGTTTATCCCCTTCCCTGCTGTTAACTGATCTCCCTTTCTCTTACTAGCAGCCCAAACAGACAGCCTGGCTCATGCTACCTGCTGCTTACAGGCAGATTAACTCTCTGTCAGCCATATGGACCAGCAACTTCAACAATTTTTGATGATTTTTTGTTATTTAGCTAGTATCATAAAACTGCAGGTCCAGTGCATAGCCTATAAGCAGACCACTGGCATTTGGATCCCTTTAGATATGGAAAAAACAGTTTTATACAAAAGGAAAAAAATACAATATCCTTGGTTATTTAGAAATTCCCCCTATTAACAAAAAGAATTGTGACAGGTTACCTTGTTACTAGAAAAGAGTGGATACGTACTTCAAATATCAAAAGTGCTACAGATATGATACAATCATCATATAAAAACCTTCTCCATTAGGATATGGTGTAGTGATTGAGGATCGTTGCTAACAGCAAGAATTGGACTAGATAGTTATTATGCTTTAAGCACTGGTTTACAGACTAGAGACCTAGCAGCTAGCAACAAGAAGCTTTTCAGGATATATTAACAGAAGCACTGGTTCTGTCAGATACATTTCTACTGACTGATCCAAATGTGCTGAGAAACCGTGATTATGGGAACTATCGCGAAAATGAAAATGTAATATTAGCTTCAGCATACTGAAATAAGAAACTTTCTAAATACAATCAATTAAAAATTATGTACCGTTCCTGAAATAATAAAGTTTATCATCACAATTCCTCTCTCAGCATCTTTTCTGTCTTCATTCAGGAGTTGGGTGTCAGATGAATGATCCAATATATCTTATAGGGGGGCTCACTCTATTAAAATCACCAGTAATCCTGTCTCTCTACATGCAGAATTTGTGCAAAAGGCAGTTATTTTGTTTGTATTGGAATCCGTTATTTGAGTGAGCTCTAATACATCTGCTAGTAAGGGAGCCCCCTATAAGATATATTGGATCATTCATCTGACACCCAACATGAAGGCAGAATGAAGAGAAACAGATGCTGAGAGGGGAATAGTGAATATAAATGTGATTATTTCAGAAACAATGCAGAATATTTAATTGATTGTATTTAGAAAGTTTCTTACGTCAGTATGAGGAAGCTCATATTTAATTTTCATTTTCATGATAGGTCCCATTTAATGAACGCTAATGCCTAGATAAAGTGTTCATGGAATCATCGTGGCTAGTGATGGGCGAATTTGGGGGGTTTCGCTTTGCCGAAAAATTTGCAAAATTACTGAACCTGCGAAAAATTCACGAAACGGCGACAGTGTCTCATTTTTGATGCCGGCATCTGTTTTTTGGAAACCGGCGCATTTTCACAATTTTCGCTGGCGAATTTCCGCTTGGCAAATAAATTTGCCCATCACTAATCATGGCTGCCTGGCGTGAAGGGTGGCTGTGAATATACATGGGGGTCCACAGTCCATTTGCCTGCATGTTTCAGCTTTTTTGCAGTCCCACCAATATATAATGCAAAAATGATATGTGGAATACAACTCTGATCTATCAATGCTTTTTTAGATTCTGTTACTTTTTTTGTACCATGTGGCTTCCCTCCTATCTGAAATTTTCCTGTTGACTTTAATGGCTTATGAGAATTCTTAAGAACAGTAAAATAAGGGCATAAAATGATATATATATATTTTTTTGGCTTAAATCATATTACATAGCATGTTAAATATATCCCTAGGTATATTTTTCTCTGCTATGCTTTTTGTAACAAGGCAGTGATGGAGAAGTTCTGCTGGTCACTGGACCACACAGTCTACATTCAGGCAATCTAATAAAGAGGAGAACTGTGTGTAAGTTACCCATCAATCCTTTGTCCAATGATGCAGCTATAAAGGAAGCAGACCCTATGGTTGTACGGGGACACACACGGGACCAGGACCACATGGTCAGCTTCCTCTATAGCCACTCTACTCTGTCTCTACTCTCTCTCTCTCTCTACACTACATATTATGTTAATGTACAAAGCCATCAATTTCATTTGTCTGGAAATGATCTTGTGTGAAGACTGCACAGTATTATTTTGATTACAATCCTACCATATAAATAAAACAGTAACATAATGTCATTCACATTACTGAAAAAGTTATACTCTTTTTTTTATTTTTAACATAGTATAAAGATTGTTTGCTCCTAATGACTTTAAGGGTGTACTAGTAGATATGTTTCATTGAAGTGTATTATCAGGAGCCATGGTGCTACAAGCAGGAGTTATCAAGAGAGGGAGCACAATTTAAGGATTTTCCATTCTAAACCCAGCTGTTCTAATTGGTGGCCTAATGATTTAAACCAGTATGTTGGTGCTCTGCTAGTGATATCCCTGTAGCCTGAACTACATGCACATTATTGTCACCCGACACCATTGCCTTCCGCACAATCCCAAATCCAGTGAGAGCGTGCAATTGTGCTCTACACTGTTCCAGTGATGAAAAATAAGGAGCAATTGTGTGGCCACACTAAAATGATATTGTCAATATCCCTGTCGGCCCATTAGGATTTAATTGCAATGAACATTTTAACAATAACATAGTCTAATGTGCAGTCTAAAGGCCCAGGAAAACCCTAAATGAAAATACATTTATACATTTTAAATCTTTTTCATTTTTGAGGAAACATTTATTGAAAGCAACCACAAGAAGGTTTTCGGTATATATGCACTGCAATTACAGCAATAGAATGTATAGCATCTGTCTGTTGAAATTACCTACTAGATATTTGTATAGAGAAGTGGCAATAAAAGGTGACAGTATCATTACAGAAGCATTATTGTAATGGCACACTCACTTATCCTCTCTGATCCAAGCAGCACTTAGACAAGCGGATACTATGCTTTATCTATCATGGCTTTTTCCCACCACTTTTAACTAAATAGGTTATATTCATAAATAAATAATACATTTTAACTTCATATAGGCCAATGTAAAAAAAAGCACCCAGATAAAAATATGCCTCCAAAAGAGTAGGGGGCACATTTATCAAGGGTCGAATATCGAGGGTTAATAAACCCTTGAATTCGACCCTCAAATTTAAATCCTTCGAATTCGAACATCAAAGTCCAAGGATTTAGCGCAAATCCTTCGATCGATCCGATCGAAGTAAAAATCGAACGATAAAATCCTTTGAATCGAACGATTCGAATGATTTTAAGCGATCGATCAAAGGATTTCTCCCCATAGGCTAACATTGTACCTCGGTAGGTTTAAAGTGGCGAAGTATGAAGTCGAAGTATTTTTAAATTTTAAAGAGACAGAACGTTTCAAATCGAAGTCAATGATCGTAGCAGCCTATTCAATGGTCGAAGTACCCAAAAAAATCATTCGAAATCCGAAGTTTTTATTATTCAAATCCTTCACTCAAGCTTAGTAAATGTGCCCCTAAGAGTTGAATAATGGGGCAACAAGTAACCAATGTAGTTGTACTGGAGAAATAATATGTAGCAGGCACTGTGCTCAAGGAACAATTATATTTTTGTCACTTATGATTCCACTTCTCATATTTTTGGCAATATTTTCCAGAGGAAGCAATACAACGCCTGCCATTATCTAGGAAATATGCTGATTTTCTAACTGGATTCATTTTGAATGAATTATTATTAATTGAGGGCAGTCAGTTAGTTTTAAATGAGCAGTCAGGTTTCAGAACATCAGGTTAAATGATACTGTAATGTTATTACCCAACATCCATCCTATAGTAAGCCATATTTAAAAAATAAATCATCATAGGCTTCTTGGGCTATCTGTGCAATTTTGTTACACAATTAAAAGAAAATGGACAAAATGCCTATTTTGACAAAAAGATTGAAAAAATTAAAAAATAATTTCATCAGGATAGCTGTGCCCCTAAGGTGAGCCCTCACATGATGCTACATGAAGCCAAATGTTTTGGCTGTTACTCCAGCCTTTCTGAAGGCAATCATAGAAGATATGGTAATATAGTTATAGGCAAGGAAAGAACTAAGCATATACAGTGATTCCTTTAGATTGTAACATATTACTTGATTGTTCTGTCTTACACTGGCTATTTGTTACCATTTAGGCTGCAAAGTTTCTACTAAATTGGTATCTTCTTTACTCTTATGTACCTATTCACTAAAGTTCTATAAAATTTTCTATAACTCACTGCTCATAAGAACCTGCAAATGTTTCTGACCAAAGTTGATTCAGCTTCTATTTTTAACTATAGTGCGCTGTATTGCATGGTTTGTTGCTTTTATTTAACTTGTTCATGAATGACTTAGGGGAGGGTATTGTAAGCATTGTTTCGGTGTTTGCAGCCCAATTAATTCCAACCAGAATGTGGCATCCTTGCAGCAGGATCTTGACAAACTGCCAATCTGGGCAGCTAAGTGACAGATGAGATTCACTGTTGATAAATATAGTCATGAACCTGGGTTGTAAAAATATCTAAGCCACTTATACCCTTAATGGGACTGCACTAGGCAAATCCTTAATGGAAATGGACCTCGAAGTCCTTTGTCGTAGCCAGTCAGCAGCATCAAGGGCAAATAAGGTCTTGAGCTGAATTGAAAGGGGCATAGAGTCACGGGAGGATGGATTTATTTTTCCACTGTACAAAGCACTGGTAAGGCCCCATCTAGAATATGCCGTACAGTTTTGGTCTCTAGTGCTCAAACAAGACATTACTGAATTAGAGAGGGTACAGAGAAGGGCAACTAAGCTGGTAAAAGGTGTGGAAAATCTCAGCTATGAGGAAAGACTGGGAAAGTAGGAGTTGTTTACGATGGAGGAGAGGGACTTAAGGGGTGATAACTATGTATAAATATATAAGGGGATCATATAATAATCCCTCTAATGCTTTATTTACTAGTAGGTCCTTCTAGTTAACATGGGGGCACCCATTCTGTTTAGAAGAAAGGAGATTCTGTAAAAATGTTTGAAAAGGTTTTTTTACAGTGAGACATGTGAAGATATGGAATTCTCTCCCTGAATCAGTGGTACAGGCTGATACATTAGATAGCTTTAAGAAGGGGTTGGATGTTTACCAAGTTAAGGAAAAAAAGGTTAATGGGAGATAGCTTATAGTACAAGTTGATCCAGGGACTTGTCCATCTTGGAGTAATGAAGGAATGAGGCAAATTGTTGAGACTTCAGATGGGTTTGTTTCCCCTTCTCTGAATGAACTTGCAGTTAGGCAGGTTATATGTATGTGTGCGTGCGTGCGTGCGTGTGTATATATATATGTTTTATGTAATTATCATTACATTTTATTGACATTATCATTTATAATTAAGTACTGCAATTTTATTAGCAATTTATCAATATATTACGAAATATAATTATGGTCAGTTAGTCTCAGTTCTCAGTTACTTTAATCTTCTATTACTTATCATCAATCGAGTCACTGATAATGGAGGGGATTAAAGGTTATACCAGATATGTGTGTCTAAAAATCCACAGTTACAGAAGTGTTTGCAGATTTTCTGTCATTATTTCTGACATCATTATAGTGTACTTAAAGGGGTTGTTCACTTTCAAGTTGACTTTTAGTATGTTATAGAATGCCTAATTATATGCAATTTTTCAATTGCTCTTCATTATTTATTTTTTATAGTTTTTGAATTATTTTCATTCTTCTTCTGACTCTTTCTAGCTTTCAAATGGGGGTCACTGACCCCATCTAAAAAACAAATGCTCTGTAATAATACAGATGTATTGTTATTGCTACTTTTTATTACACATTTTCTATTCAGGCCTCTCCTATTCATATTCCAGCCTCTTATTCAAATCAATGCATGGTTGCTAGGGTAATTTTGACCATTGCAGCCAGATTGCTGAAAATGTAAACTGGAGAGCTGCTGAATAAAAGGCTAAATAACTCAGAAACCTCAATAAAAAATGAAAACCAATTGCAAATTTTCTCAGAAAATCACTATCTACATCATACTTAAAGTTAATTTTAAGGTGAACAACCCCTTTAAGTACATTGGTGCCAATATTGCAGTAGAGAAGACCTTATGGTGGGGAGAAATGTTAGAGTTTGAACTAGACAAGGACGTGGGCCACAGAAGACATACCAGTGGGATAGATACAGTTTATAGGCCACAAGAAATTAATGACGTGTAATAGGCACAAATAGATAAACAATATGTAGTGTAATGTTATATTTCAGTCCCTTCTTGGATAAATCAAGCCTACTTGCCTACTTGTTGCTTATACCCTACTAAATTCATTTCTATAATTCCATAGTTGAAAGGCAGCAACTTTACACCACAGCAGCAACTTTACACCGCAGCAGCAACTTTACACCGCAGCAGCAACTTTACACCACAGCAGCAACTTTAGAACACAGCAGCCAAATCTAGTCATTGTAAATGTTGATGTTACACTTGAATGCAGCTACTTTTCCATAAAACTCATGCTCCTGACAAAAAGTTCTTCTGCTGATGTCATAAGTAGAGGATGATCTTTATGTCTGAAGAGGCTTATTAAAGCAATTTTCAACACAGATTTCTCCATGGTACCCCAGAGTCAGTTTCTCAGAAAACAGCAGAACACTCCCAGCAGAACTTGGAACTTGAAAGATAAATGCAATGCAATTTCATATATAATACCCCAAAACAGGACTGTGATATACATGCCAGTCGGACCCTGGGCTGCTGATCTGTCATGGTCCAAGGAATCGGTGCATGACCATTAGATGCCAGGAATTTCAGTGGTAACCTCAGCATGTGCTTGTAGTGCCAAATTCAGACCCTTAAAGATCACTGACACCAATTTTCATTTCCAGTTATTTGGTCCTGCTGATAGGTGCCTCTTGCTGTCCTGTGACTGTCTGATATTGTAGTGGACTTGTACTGTATTAACCCTTGTTGTGCTGTGCAGAGCCTTGGACTTTGTCCCTGCTTTGCCATGTTGTTCCAGTGGCTACCTTCAGTTGTGCCTTTCTGTGCCTGCCCTTATGTCTGTTCTGCTGAATAAAGCTACTTTCTGTTGTCAACTCCTGCCTGTCCATTTCACAGCCAGTCTCCTCCTTGTTGTCTACTGCTAATAATAACACTAAGACTATAAGATTCCATTGTGCCTCCCTGATGGTCTTGTCAGTGGGCTCGTTTATCAACACTGAGCAAATTTGCCCACAGGCAGTAACCCATGGCAACCAATCAGATTGCTGCATTCATTGTTCTACTTGCATCTGCTTTCAAAAAGCTATTCACTGATTGGTTGCTAAAGGTAACTGCCCATGGGTTCATAAATGAGCCCCAGTATGTTTTGACCACTGGTTGTGACAATGACAATAAATACAGTGTTAATTGTATACATCCCAGGATAAATATAGTACCATCTCTAGTGGCAATTGTATACTAACCCTAGAACACATGGCAGACTACATGCAGCACTAACTTAATGTACAATACTTGCATCCTGTTTGTTTGAAATTTATTGGCGTTGCTTTGGGGAGTCTTTGTGTTTTAAGGATATGCAGCTCTAGAAGGGGTTTCCTTTTTCTGCTGTTATTGGTTTCTTCCTGATTTCCCCATCTCCTCTGCCCCTTGCATTCAAATCGATTCCTATATTTTTTCTTTTCTATTCCAATTTTTTTTAGGCATCAGAGGGTCCTTTAAATTTACAGCAAACCTACTGCCCTGTCTGTGGCAATACACCGTTCTTGATTTAATGAGCCCCATTCTAATGCTCTGCCCATAAAATATTAAGCTTTACAGGGCACCTTACCATTAAACTCAACACAATGTTGTATTGTATAACTTGAGAAACTGACCCTGAAACCATAAAAGCCACAGATTTTGTCTGGGCTAGGGTGGCATCAATTAAGGGGCGACATGCCGCACAAGCAATAACTTTGATTCCGGAGCACTAGCCGTTCAGCGCTAGTGCTCCGGCAAGAAGACAAGATGCGCATGCGTGCTATCCTTTGAGAGGGAGGAGGCGACGGAGGACGCTGGCCTCCGGGCACCCTCAGGGCAAATCCGGCCCTGTCAATATCCTAAAACTTTCCAGGAATGCCCCTGATGTCACAGAGACTCAAGCCTTTTATGAGACCAAAGCATGGTCTCCTGGCTATAGCTAGTGATGTTGCAGTTGTTACGACAAACATCACTGCAGATGAATAATAGAGAATACTTCTAGATAAGTCAGGTGCAGATAATAAACAAAGCAACCCTATTGGGCTAATTTATTGGATAAATGTTTTTTTGCAAATTACTAGATCCCTTATCTGGAAAACCCTAGGTCCCATGCATTCCAGTTAATAGAAAATATATATATTCCAGTTGTAGAAATATAATTGTTAACAGATGTTAGTAGATCTCATTTGCTAAAGTTGGCCATAGATGCAAAGATACTATTTTCGGACCATGTGTGTATTGTCCTGACATTTTTTGTACCATGACGATTGGTCGTTCAGTCGATCGGACAGGTTAAAAGATATAATACATAGTAAGTTATGTTGAAATAAGACACACGTCCATCAAGTTCAACCTTTTAACTCTATTTTAACCTGCCTAACTGAGTTGATCCAGAGGAAGGCAAAAAACCCCATCTGAAGCCTCTACAATTTGCCTCAGAGGGGGAAAAAATTCCTTCCTGACTCCAAAATGGCAATCGGACTAGTCCCTGGATCAACTTGTACTATGAGCTATTTCCCATAACCCTGTATTCCCTCACTTGCTAAAAAGCCATCCAACCCCTTCTTAAAGTTATCTAATGTATCAGCCTGTACAACTGATTCAGGGAGAGAATTCCACATCTTCACAGCTCTCACTGTAAAAAACCCCTTCCGAATATTTAGGCAGAAACTCTTTTCTTCTAATTGGAATGGATGACCTTGTGTCAGCTGGAAAGACATAAGACCTACTGGTAAATGAAGCAATAGAGAGATTATTATACAATCCCCTTATATATTTATACATAGTTATCTTATCACAGCTTGGCCAGTCTTTCCTAATGATAATATCTCTGCATGTATTGCCTATCTGACAATATCAATGGGTGAGTGTCAATACTATTTGTCGGACATAAGTTTTGTATAATTGCTGTCTGTCAATTAATGCCCAGAACATCTTGTGATTTGTTCTCTTTACTACTTTATTTAATCTGAATGGTTAGTTGCAGGTCAGAAGATACAGAAGCTAGAGAGTGCAATAGGCACTACAAGCAGTTTGCTCATGAGGGAAAGTGTAGGCCAAAAGTCCATGGCCATAGGACAAGGCAATACTTTACATTAATGGGCAAATGTAATAAAAGGAGCAATGTTTGTCAACAGTATAATTACCCACAGCAACCAATCAACAGAAATCATTAAATGGTCACCAGGTAACATATTATTGGTTGCTATGGGTTACTGCTCCTGGGCAAGCTTAGTGCCTTTTATTACATATGGGAGCAATAGCGTAACTCATTGCTTGACTTAATTTATAGAGTTATGTAGAAAGCTAATTACCTTAATTTTCCAAACTCTCTGGATAGAAGTTCTCTGTAAATGCCTATCAAGAGAATAAATTTACGCCCCTTTGTACTCTAGCACTTGGATCCAGGTATTTGATCAATGAGATCTGCTATGAGTAAATTGATGCTTGCCTACACTAAGGGGCATTTATATCAAAGAGTGAAACTGGGGCTCAAAACTATCTACAAGACTGAAAGTCTGATGCTCTCTTTTTTTCTATATGATTATTAAAGGTATATTTATCAAGGGGTGAATCCTTACACTCAACTATTGATAAATATGCTCCCAAAAATCCCAAAGAATTGAATAGAATAGTGATGAACTTTCAAACCCTACAAACAATACAGTGATGGACTTTCACTCTGGTACCCAGGTTCGGACTAGGGGGCCCGGCGCCCACCAGGGATGCTGCTTTGGGGGCCCCTGGGTCCCCCGCCCTGTCTGTGAAGACACTTTGACCGGGCCCTCCCCCCTCCGCAGTTGCAACTTTCCTCTGCCCCCCCCCGTACTCATCTTTTTTCCTGTTCGCTGCCACAACCGGGGGGCGGAAGGGAGGTCAGAGGGGCTGTGACAATAGTGGGACTGGACTGGCAGGGCCCACAAGGCTGGGGGCCCACCAGGACAGCCCAGTCCGACCCTGCTGGTACCCATTTCACTTTTCGATAAATATGCCCCATAACATATTTTTATAGTCTCTGAACATTTACAGGATTATTAAGTATATTTGGAACAAAACACATTAATTTTCTATTTTGTACCTCCCTGATATACAGTAGTCATATTTAAGAAAACATCTATATACATCTAAATACATTTCTCTGCCAGCATGATTCCCATTAACAGTAGATACAAAGTACCTTCACATATGTGTACTTTCCTATAGTCCAACTGTGCGCTGGTTAAATCCCTTTCCCGAGTGTAATTAGAGCTTCTCTGGTACCAGCTACTTATTCTGTCCACAAATCTGTCTGATTTAAATTAATGAGAACTGCTCTCATTATTGTGGTTGAAAGTCTGTAGAGCGAAGTGTGCACCACCATGGAGAGATACATAAAGTCAGTCCTTATGTTTCACAACACACGGCCTTATTAATTAAGCAGTGAATTTGCCTTGATTGCCCTAAGGCACAATTCTTGACAACAGAATTTAGAGAGGGGGTTAAATACCTTCCTTCCTCAATGAGCAGAAAGTAAGATTGTTTGTACATTTCTATTTTAATCATCATTTCTACATTGCTTACTGAACAAAATATGTTTCATAGATATTTGTGTGCATAGTTGTATTAACTTAAAGAAAAATGTAGTTGATATGTTTACTTATTTAATTATTACTTATTAAATACTTATTTTAAATGGGCTAGATCATTAATAGCTAAGTATTGATCAGCTGCTATGGGTATGATATGCCCACATTACTGTGTATAAATTATTTTGATCTTTTATGGAGTTGCTTTGGACTGGCCCAAAGCATCCAAAGGTCATATAATAGTATTTAACTGGTAGAAGGGATGGAGTTGAACAATTTGCCTTTTTTTACTACCTCTGCTGACCAGTAGGACAGTGCCACATCACAACTCATCCCTCAGGTGGGCCCGGAAGCTGAACTGTAAGTTTCAAAAAGTATTAGATGCCAGGGATCCTTACCAAAATTATATTTTATTTAACAGTAGTGAAGGTTCTTTCTGAGAACAACTAAGGGGGAGGCAATATATGAATGAGTGCTACAGCTATGGTTAAGTAGTTTACAATGGCTAACACGCTGGTGCTCAAAGTAGATAGAATTTATGAAGAAAAATCCCAGCACACCTTTAAGTAATCACTACCGTGGATGATTTTCAGGCATGAAACATGAGGCCAGGTTGGGTGCATTGATAAATTCCTTTTCGTGTTACTTTGAAGAAATTTTGGCCTGATCAGTAGAACTTACACTTTAACTGTTCTTTAACTGACCTCGGAGAAATCTCATATGTGTGCTTTAGCTCTAGTCAGGTGCTTTGTGACCACAACCTCCTTTATGACATCCTAGCTATGCATTTCTTGACTGCTGGTTCTGTTATGCAAAATTGTAGTCTCCTGAACTAGTTAGGGGGTCATAAAATCACACTGACAAGCATTTCTTTGATTTAGGCAAATGGTTGCACTTGCACTACTTACTATTGTTGTCTCACAGTACTGGAGCATTGGGCTCAATTACAACAGGGCCGCATGGAGGTTGTCTGTTGTACTTATGTTTGTGTTGGATTTCTTCCACAAATCTACATACATTCATACATACATACATACAGGCTCCTTATGCAATTGTCTGTGTGACTGTGGTAGGAAAACTGTAGAAATATATTTCAATAACCAAACATTTTCTATAAAGCACTGCAGATTATGCAGGTGCTACATAAATGTAAAAGATTAAGGGTTCATGCCCCCCTATTGTATTTTGCCTGTGGAATTATGAGCACTCTTTAGTGTATAAAAGGGAGGCCTTCCCTTTCTCCAGCCATTGCCCACCACTCTGGCGGAGAGCAGGGGTTACTGCAGGGCCTTAGTACAGAATTGCCCTGAGGTTAGGAGATCTCAAGGGAGAAGGCCCAGTTTAGGGCTCATCAAAAACGCATTGTTTAGAGCTTGTGGATTGAAATGATTTAATATGTTGTGCTTGTGACGCCATACTCAGACATCACTTTGGTGCCAGGGGTGGCACCAGACCTAAATACAGTGCTGATAAGCAATTGTAATATTAATTCTAACTGTAATTTTGTATTTGAAAAAATGTTCCAAAGGGATCTACTAAAAAAACTAGTATATAGAAATATTTTTTTTAATGGAATGCCCCCTTTTATGTGATTAAGGGTTTTGCTCCCATGGCAATTCTAGGGCAGCACACCAGAACATCTCATCTACATCAGTAAGCATGGACCATTCCTTCATTGCCTAGTTTTGGTAGTTTTATCATACATTTCTTGGGACTATGGGGGCCCACCAATGAGATCTTTGCTCTGGGCCCACTGTTACCTTAAAGCGGCCCTGATTATTGGCATTACCCATTGCAGCCTCCTGACTCCAATATTCCACTGTGACCACTGCTGCAGTTGGTGTGCTTTACATCTTGCCATAATTATGAATTCCACCATAGAGGTAGAATTGCCAACAGGGATTAACATAAAAGAATCCTGTTCTTTGTTGCAATATACCACATGCAGACTGGCATCATATATAGTTATTTCACACCTGTTATCCTTACTTGAATATGCTGCAAGCGTTCTCCTGAGTGGTTGTGGTATCCTCACCTGCACGGAAATCTGCAGCCAGAAGATTGCTAGGCATCAGGCAAAACATACTTGTGGTTTCCTATGATTATAATCAGTACTTCCACAGTGGATTAGTAGACATAGAATGAGCATAAAACATGAGCTGTAGCACGTGCAAGGGTTAAACTGTATAACCCCATCCAGATTTAATTTCACGTTAGACCTCAAAAAAATTCCATTCAACACGGCTGCCCAGTTGCTTCAGCCCAACAATAGCAAACTGAAACACAATGGAACACAATTTTAAATCAGGGAAACACAAGTAATTCAAGCTATTCTTTATTCTTTCTTGAAATTCTTACATGATGATGAACTACTGTGTTTTGTTACCTTAATCTAATTTGTGTACTGCTTAGACAATTGCATTATTATTACTACACTAAATTGCCCACTTATTTGTAATACCTACCCTCCACTGGTAGAATTCAAAACCAGTCAAACTCTTAAAAGAGACATCGGGAGAGAATGCACATCCAAGAAAATCATAGGAATGTTATGATTGGTTCTATGCTCAGTGTGTAAATAGATAAATACTGGTATGAGACCTGTTATCCAAAATGCTTGGGACCTGAATCTTTCCATAATTTGGATCTTCATACATTAAGGGGCAAATTCATCAAGGGTCGAATATCGAGGGTTAATTAACCCTCGATATTCGACTGGGAATGAAAATCCTTTGACTTCGAAGTCGAAGGATTTTGCACAAATACTTCGATCGAACGATCGAAGGAATAATCGTTCGACCGAACGATTAAATCCTTCGAATCGAACGATTCGAAGGATTTCAATCCAACGATCGAAGGATTATCCTTCGACCAAAAAAACTTAGCCAAGCCTATGGGGACCTTCCCCATAGGCTAACATTGAGTTCGGTAGCTTTTAGGTGGCGAACTAGGGGGTCAAAGTTTTTTCTTAAAGAGACAGTACTTCGACTATCGAATGGTCGAATAGTCGAACGATTTTTAGTTCGAATCATTCGATTCGTAGTCGAAGGTCGAAGTAGCCCATTCGATGGTCGAAGTAGCCAAAAAAACTGTTTTTTTACTTCGAATCCTTCGTTCGAAGTTAATAAATTGGCCCCTAAATCTACTAGAAAATCATTTAAACCCCTACGGGGTAGGGTCCTCTAGCCTTTTGTTTCCTTGACACTGAGCACTTAATCTGTATTGTAATTATATTTTTTTATATTTATGTGAATTGTATTTCTAATAATGCACTTATTGTTACTTTTTATTCCAATGACCCCTTGTCTATTACTACTAATTTATTGTTTTGCGGTACAGTGCTATGCCCTCAAGGAGCGCTTTACAAATAAAAATATACATACATACATACATACATTTGGATAAATGGGAGTCTATGGGAGAGTCTGGATAATGGGTTTCTGGGTAACGGATCCCATACCTGTACCATGAAGGCAAAATACAAGCGTGTAGCATTACAAGCAGAGGAGAACACATCACTCACCACAGCCATGCAAAGGTAGTTTTGGGCGCTTCGTCACCAGCACGTGACAAAGGCAATGCGTAACATGCTATAATCTAATCTAAAGGTTAACTGCCTCTTTAACTGTATAAATACAAAAGGCATATAGACATATGGATGGTCTAACATTTCAAGATCATTAGATAAATATCTCCACAGCATTTAGCTGCTGTTTCAACAGACTAACTCATTGATTGATCCCTTGCGTGGAAATAGTAACATATTAATTTGGCCTTTTGTGATAAAGCATTAGGAAGTGAATATTTAAGAACACACATACATACCCATGCAGTAAGACATACACCTTATAGCTGTACTGAGTCCTTATTCACTTCAGATTGGTTGGTGAATGGTGTCTACCAAATCAAGTGACTCCAGGCTATGTTCAATTTCAAAAAAGCAGCAGATTGTTGCAGTTTTGGGGAAGTCATTGGGTTTGTATTTTACTTGTGTTGAAAGTGTTGTTGGAAAGTCATTAAGCACTAAAAGGGGCAGTTCACTTTCAGGTTAACTTTTAGATGCCTATTTATCAGAATTAGAGTTCGTAAATGTTTTTATAATGTCAAAAAGACTTGAAAACTCACCAGACTTGACTGTGGACTTATTTAAGAAAAAACTCAAATCTCAAAAACTCTACCAACTGAAAACTTTTCAGTGAATCTAGCAACTTTAACAAAAATGCAAAATATATGAAACGACTCAAATGGAAAAATAATTCTTACATTTTGCCTAGGACAATTCCTATTGATTTTTGGTAGATCTAATTTGAGTTTGTAAGTCTTAGTGAAAAAAAAAACTTGAATTGTGGTAAAAACTTGAATTCGAATGTTAATATATGTGCCCTTAACTATGTTGTAGAACATAGTTGTATAGTTGTTATAGTTTTTTAATTATTTGCATTTTTCCTGTTTATGTAGCAGTTCTTCCTGTGTGTGGAGTTTAGCCGTTGTAGCTGTTCATTGATCAGCTTGGTCGGATAACCCCTGGAGGCAAATTGTGACAGACACTAGTGCAGAGAGTTGTAGTTCAGCCGTCGTTCTATCAGAATTATTCTGGACGACCCGCAGAAATTGTGAATACAGGACCCCTCGAGGGTGATGTGAGTGTGCATGTACCAAGCTATTATGGTCAGTAGGTTTTTATAAAGAGAGGTACCCAACTTGTCACCCTGTCTAAAAAGTGAATCTGTTGTTAATCTAAACTTAGTTTGATGGGCGAATTTAAATTGTTCAGTGTTTGATGGAACATCTTAAGTGCTTCCTCTGTGCCTTGCCAAATTAATAGCAAATCATCTATGTAGCGTTTGTACAAAAAAATGTTCCCTTTACCAATAGGTAACACATATTGAGCCTCAAATTGTTCCATAAACAGATTTGCAAATGAGGGGGCAACATTCGAACTGATCGCAGTCCCGGAAATTTGTAGATAGAAAACCCCTTTCAAGGACAAGGTAATTATGGAACAATATTAAGTCGAGTAGAGAGATCAAAAATTCTATAGGTGGTGAACCATGATGTGTTTTAATCAAAGTCTCTCTACATGCCAGTATGCCCTTATCATGGGGAATGACCCTGTACAAACTTGACGCATCCATTGTGACTAATAAACTTTCTTCTGGTACATTTAAGTCCTTCAGGAGTGTCAACAAATGGGACGTATCCCTAATGTATGAATCCATAATCTGTACTGCAGGTTGTAGGTAATGGTCTAAATATTTGGCCTCAGGTTGAGATAAGGATCCCATTGCTGATATGATCGGACGCCCTGGAGGCTCAGAAAGCGATTTATGTATCTTGGGTAAAGTATATATAAATGGTACTTTGGGGAATTCAGTGGTCAAAAATTATAGTGTGTTCCCATTGATCCACCCCGAGTCTAGGGCCAACTTAGTTAAAGAATCCAAAGTTATTTTATAGGTACTAGTGGGATCCCCTCTCAATCTGGTGTATGTGTTTGTGTCAGCCATTTGTTGACAGATCTCCCTCTCATAGTATACCTTGTTCAACAACACTATGGCACCACCTTTATCAGCCTGTATAATGATCAAATTAATTATCAAATTACTGTCCGCTTTCAAAGTTTTCTATTGCTATTGAGACTTATTGGCTAGAATTTGATACTTAGCATTCATTATAATGATTGGTGATTTAACAGTTTGTGTACTAACTCTTAGGTTAACTTTTTCCCCTCAATGGACGATTTGGGTAGTGATTGAAGGTCGGCCTTGAGCGGTGATACGTGCCTCCGAGCAGTAGTAATAGAACCCTGAATGGACATGTGGTTATACACTTGTCAGAGCACCGAATACAATCAAGGTCGGCCTTGAGCATGGATATCCGAAACGCTGTATGCAATGTTTTTATGTACACGCAGTCACAAAGAGGATATTTATGACACAGGGGCATGTATGATATACCTTCTTTAGACACTTACCATAAAACAGGTATGTCCTGTTGATGCTGTCACTACTTTTAAGTCTGTCACAGGGTTTGATTAGTCACTATGGGTAACACCCATTCACTGCTGGGTCGTTCACCTTGTAATATGATCACCAATGAAAAGCACTTCCTGATGATGACGTCATGATTTGATTTTGGCGCCATCTTATGGTTTAAATCTGTGTGTAGTTTGTGTTGTTATCACTTCCTGAGGACGGCTTGAGCTAGGAGCCGAAACGTCGAAATAAATATGATTTGATTTTTTCACCTTAAAAGACCCGGAGTGCGGTTTCTTTGCTATTTATATTATATAACCTGCACCCAGGCATTTGACATATTTTGGAGTGCTCCTTTTAAAAACATTAAGCAATGAGGTTGTGACCACAAAATTATTAGTGAGCAAGACCTGTGCCCAACCTATAACCTCCATAAGCAGGAGCTTCTAAATGAAGAGCTAATGAAAGTTTTCCTGCAGAGTTGCAGGTCATGCTGTCAGAGTGACGGCGCCTCTCCTGTATCAGCACTATTTAGTGAGCACGTGTGCACTGCCACAAGTCTGCCGCCCCTTCTTTATGTAGAAAAACCTCTAGACAGCAGGGGGTCAGTAATTCTTGAGGTAAAGCTGAAAGAGTAATCTTTTCAAAATATAATTTTATCCCTATTTTTATTCTGTGAGCAGGCGAGGAGTGATTCATTGTAAGTCTTGTCACATCTTTTTAATGTACCATGCCATTGCAATGCCTTACTAACACTAATCTAACACTCAAGGGCTTATTTATCAAAGTCTAATTTATCTGAGTATTTTAAGTCAGAGCAAACTAGAATCGACCTTGTTTATTATTAAAAAAAATCACAATTTAACCGGATTGGGAACAAACATAAAAAAAAACGGAACAGACATAAGCAAAAATTCAAATTGTTCAAGAGGTTTTTCACAAATCGCGCAATTATTTTAGGCTTATTCCCTAAAATTTTCCCAAAAAGTCTGAAATAGATTTTTGACTAATTCCAGAGCAGACCACAGAAACTTCCAAATAGGATAGGGACCTCTCCCATTGACTTATATATAACCTCAGTAGGTCTGAGATGCCAGATTTTCGAATTTGGACTTTTTACATCCTCTGGGATTAATAAATCTGCAAAAATTTGAGTTTCTTTTTCCGCTAAAAATAAGGATTTTATAGTAAAAAAAAAAAAAATTTTAGTTTTTGGCATTCAGACTTTAATAAATAACCCCCTCAATGCGATTTCATTACTCGCTATATGGATTGATTGAAAGGGACATTTGCAAACACAGCACAGTCTAATAATTGGCATATTTTTTTCCCCACAATGCCATGTTTCAGCAACACTGCAGCTGGTTGCTGATTTGTCTGCTACAATTGTGCAATGGTGCAATGTGTGTGTACTTTAGCAGATCAAATGCATATAGCATCTGATTCACAATGCGGATTTTTTCCTTTTCAGGGCACTGCATTTAAACAGCATATATTTAACTTTCTTTCATTTTAATAACATTAGGATCAGACATAATTTTTCCAGACAGGTCAGAACAATGTTCATTTTAGTGCAACTGCACTTTTACTGGGACTCTTTTAAAGTTCACAACACTTCAGAGGTATTGAGTACATAGATCCCCCTTTGATTGGGAAATCAAGAATTAACTACTCTGTTTTTATTTTTATCGTTCACTGCTTGAAAATACATTGACATGGAACTGAGTGACAACTGGATAACATGTCCTTGTGTGTCACAGTCCTTGAACTTGAAAGCAAAACAATGCGACTTCAGCAAGATAAAGCGTGTTATTATTAGAAAAATCATTTGTATTTCTAGCTGAAAGCCTGCTAAAAGGTGAACTTGACACAAATATATTTGATAGCAATGAAAATATGGAAGGAACATTCCGAAATAAAACAGCTTTTAAAATTATTTGCAAATGGAACGACAACTGAAAGCAGTATTTGTTTATGCTTTTCCTAGTCTTTCAGTCTGACACTTGAAATAGGGAAATGTAGTCAGCTCTCCTCCAGTTCTGTTAATCAGCTGTCTTTTGCTAGATTGTTTCAGCAGTGAGAACTGGAACCACTTTCAATAGCAATGGTGTTTAAAAATCACTCTCTACATCATACTGAAAGATAATTTGAAGGTAAACAACCCCTTTAATAAACTGGCTTTGTTTTAGGAGTGAGAACCAGCACTGCAGAGAATGTAAACAGCCACTACTTTCAATAGCAATGATGTTAAAGAATAGCTGTAAAACCACCAAACATGTTTAATCAATAGTTGCTTCAAATTACAATTACTTTCATTAGGCAAAGACAGTTTAGGTCTTCCTTTTTAGTTTGTTCTTTAACTTTATGGGTTTTTTTTTTTAAATTTGTTAATAAACTAAAATCTTGTGTAAATTACTGTATATATATATATATATATATATATATATATATATATATATATATATATATATATATATATATATATACATATATACATATATACAGAGAGATTTAATAAAGCAGTACAAAAAAGTAAAGCCTACAAAGAACTAACAATCGATTCTGAGCATCAGCATCATAACCAGCAGATGGATTATGAAAATGATTAAGACTGTTGCTTCAGATTAACAGTTTTAAGACAGATTTAATTAAATTGGAGAGTGGTTGCTTATTAACGAATGCGTGAGGTTTCATGCAGCCCCAATATTATATTATTTTTTTGCGTGTAAATCTCAATTGGACTGGAGATTAAGAAAATTCCATTCTACCTACACCCCCAAAATAAAAAGCATGGAATGCTGCATTT
The DNA here is from genome assembly GCF_017654675.1 of Xenopus laevis. NCBI lineage: Eukaryota > Metazoa > Chordata > Amphibia > Anura > Pipidae > Xenopus > Xenopus laevis. The sequence goes on from NC_054379.1 coordinate 111,476,592, forward strand.
CCCCAGTGTCATGTGATCAGTAGCCCCATGCTGTCAGAGGCTGTGATTAATAACCATTGCAGGGGGACCTCAAGTGGCAGAAGAAAGTGAAATCAATTCCTGCTGACACAGGGCCAGTCACTCACTGGGAGCTTGTACACACTGACACAAGCCTAGGGGCAGGAATCATCTGATAAAAGGAGGCGTGTGGAGCAGGCTGCTAGTTATGGCATGGATGATGGGAAAATATTGTAAAGCTGTCATGATTAATGACATTCTACCACGTTCTGGGCTCCCCTTGTAGATGATAATGGAAGAAAGGGCATTTAAACAGCAGATAATCCCTAGCCGAGATAAATATCAAACCTTATCGCAGAAGCATGCTTGTATTTTCCTTGACAAACATTCCTAGACGCTGGGTGACATTTGCAGTTAAAAGGTAGCACAATGGGCAGTATAGTAACTAATGAATCACAAAATAAGCCCAAAATGAAGCCAGAGCCAACAGTGAGACGCTGTCAAATGAGCGGATCTCTGCCCAATGTGACCACCTCTCAACTGGGCCAAATTGGGCTGATCTGATCGCATTACAGCAGGCCTAAGGCACCAGCAATACGAACAAATGCAAACCTTGCCAATGAGATTTTCATTCCTGCCAGATTTTAAAACTGTTGGTCTTACGTTGAGTTACTACACCTGGAGCAAACTAAGCATGTATTTACTACATTGCCCTCCATCTCATAAAGTACAAAGCGACGAGCCTTCATTTATTTACATTTTTAGATTTTGAAAGATTGGTTCTTTCTATTTGCCATATGCATTCATTCAATGCAATAGATGCATTTGGCTGCATATTTTCAAAATTCTTCCTGGAAAAAAAAAACCTTATAAACTGAGATAATATTTATATTTGTTACTTAGAATGAAGGGGGGTGTATATATACAGGTAAATTGCAAATTCAATAGATCTCACATTACAGGCTTCAGCTATTATGTACAGCAGTATTTATTTTTGTATCTGTCAATCCTTATCAGACATATCATATTTAGGAGGTACAATAGGTGGAGGAATTTCTCTGTTATTCCTTAAGCATTTGGAATGTTTTTCAAGACCCAGTCTAACCATAAAAAGTAACCTGAGCTGTCTGATAACATTCAGATTAAATATAAGTGAAAGGAATTATTGTATAAGAATTAAATTATGCTTTGATGGTTGATGAAACTGAACATTATTTGTATGTGTTTTGCAGTTCTTTAACTCTTTCTATTTAACAGTGGCAATAACAGAGTTTACATAATTATTTGAATAACACCATTCTTTAGGGTAATGGTGCTCTTGGCATCTTGCTATATAGGACCTTAAATCATTCTAATCTTGAGGAGCCTACATTCCCCTCCTGCACACCCCTCATGAATACAATGCTACTGAATGCAGGCAACTCTCTATTCATGGATCAGATGCAGATCTCTGCACTGTGGCTTGGTCAGGGCACTAGTGTGGGCCTGTTTTAAGACCTTGTTGGTCCCTGGACAAAGATCATATTGGTGGGCCCCCTCAGTGGCATAACTATAGAAGGGGGCCTCCTCTATAGATGTAAGAAGTCCCCCCTTGCTAGTGGAAATCTAAACTACCTGGTTCATGCAGTAGGGAACAGGGACAGTAGTGGGCAAGAGGGTTGGTGTGTGGAAGGAAGGCCAGTTAGGTGCACACAGGACCCCTCAGAAGATTATTTTGCAGGGGGCCTAGTGCGCTACTGTTACTCTACTGGGCCCCCTCATTCTGCAAAGATGACTCTTTTCTCCATGCCATGACCATGAAATAACAGTTATGTACATTCTTCTATCTCAGGGAAAATATAGCATCCCCATATGTTTTAAAGAAAATGCATGCTCATCGACATAAGGCCTTTCTTAAAGGAAAACTATACCCCCCAAACAATGTAGGTCTCTATTAAAAGATACTGAGTAAAACAGCTCATGTGTAAAACCCTGCTTCATGTAAATGAACCATTATCATAATAATATATTTTTTAGTAGTATGTGCCATTGGGTAATCATAAATAGAAAATTGCCATTTTAAAAAATAAGGGCCGCCCCCTGAGATCGTAAGATTCACTGTGCACACATACAAACCACATGTAAGGTCACATGAGCCAATTAACAGACAGAGTTCTGCCTTTTGCTTCCTCACTTCTTCCTGTTACAGTTAGTGTTGTAGTATTTCTGGTCAGGTGATCTCTGAGGCAGCACAGATAGAGTCACGAAATGGTGGTTCAAGGCAAGAGATGTAAAAGGGCAATATTTATGTAAATATATATTCCAGTTTGGTAAGATTCTTTAATATGTCATTCAATTTGATATAAACTATCTGTTGCTTAAGTATTCATTTTGGGGGTATAGTTTTCCTTTAAGAATTCCCTGTCATAATTTTCAAATGTGCTCATACAGATCACCCCTATATTGATCTTTAGAATTGAGAAAGTAGAAGCATTTTTTTCCTTTTTTGGCCATATTGGTGTTTACTCTCCTTTCAAAAACATGCAAAATCAAGTTGAGGCCGTACTGGGGCTCTATAAAGGTCAAGATGAGGACTTACCAGGGATATATAAAGAGGCAAAGTTATGTTTCTATCCCTTGATTTTATGCTATATTTGCTTCTGTAGCTACAGAATGACTAGAATTACAGCTTGTTATCCACAAAGATCCTTATCAATCAAGGATACCCAAACACACTACAATTTAGTATATAACGTGCATTTATTTATTCTAACATAGTGCATACATGTAACCTTGCATTTAAATGCCTGCTTGGAGTCAGCCTACATCTACTATTTTCTTTGATTTATCAACATTGAAACTCATTTGCCAGTTTGCTGCCCAATTTAGTCAAATCGTTCTGCATAGTGAGAGCATTCTGGCAGAATTAATATCTTCAGCAAAAATAGAGACAATACTTTCAATTCCCAGGTCATTAATAAGCAAGTTAAAAAGCAAAGGGCAAGGACAGACCCCTGTGGTACTCCACTAACAACATCGCTCCAGTTAGAAAATATTCAATTTACTACTTTTTGCAATCTATGCTTAAGCCAAGTACAAATGTGCATGTGCTGGAAAGCTCTGTAATTGCCAAAGAGAAGGAATAAAATTCAAAGATGGGGAAGTCACGCTGACATGGATAAGTCAGTGACATTCAGGGAAAGTAATAGACTATGTGGGGAGGAAGCAGGGAGGTGGGGAAATGGAGGGTAGTGGACGGGGATTTTCTCTTTGGAGGGGGGTGTTTACTTTTCCTTTAATTGAATCAGTAACCTTTTGTGAGGTACTGTATAAAGTAGATCACATCCACTGCCATCCCAGAGTCTGGGTACCTCATAAAAGCTAATAAAATTAGTCTGACAAGATCTGTTATGCATAAAACCAAATGCCAATTCTAGTACGACATGTACTGCTACTACTACCTTTAGAACTAATATCTGTAAAATACCAAGAATACCAAAAAGTGCCTCTGGCTTTGCTTGCTGATAGTTTAAGTTGACGTTCCACTCTTTATTGATGTTTATGTGCAGTACATACTGTATACATAAGCAAAATGTTAATCTGTTAGATGCTCACCTTTTCTCTTTTAACTCTCTAAATTAGTGATCATTTCTAGTGGTCAAATTTACCATTTTATTTTTTTGCAAAATGTCCATTTCTTTTTCTGAACTGCATTGCATTGCATTTGTATGCAAAACTTGGTCTACCCACGGACTAAGTATATTGGTTTTTCTAAAAGAACTAGAAAGTATAATTTTATAGGCTGAGATTTGCAATAATAAGAAACGTTTCCCACTCCTATATCAATAATCTAGGCATTCAAAGAGAAACCATTTGAGATAAAATAGCTCTTTCCAAAGAGCAGAACATTATCTTTTTTACAAACAAATCTCACAAAGAACACACAAGTACCATTGGCGCACCCACAGAAATGAGAATTTTCAAGTTTTTGTCTCTAATCACACATTCCCTTCATTTTGGATTTTCAGTCTTCAGTCTGTGAGCAAAAGGTTTGTCATCTGCTTTCCCTATTTTTTTTCCTTTTGGCCACTCTAAGTGAGAATGCCTTTTTTCTGCTTGGATACAAAACAATCATTTTCTTTCCAGAACCCTGAAAAGGCTTAGATTGCTCAACTTGTCTGTATTCTGAGCCTGTTAGGTCTCCCAGGCTGAAACCATGGACTTTGTATTTGAACTCACGTTTCCTCCAGACATTTTGCATAAAAACCTTCTTTCTTCATCATCTTGCACTCATGTTACCCTCAGCTGGAGGGAAAAAATTCCCCCATGAAAATGAAATAAAAAGTGGTGTCTGCCAGTTCATTTTTTTCTAGGCATGAGGTAATGCTGATCTATTCAGTGTGAGATGAGAGCAGCTGATAGACACTTTGTTACTTATGGAGTATGAAGGGATTTCTATGTGCAGGTCAAGTTTCTCTATTGAAACCTGTGCCCACAAGCAATGGGTTGACTGGGCATACAATAGGAATTAAACCAATTTGCTCTGATCTTTCTATTGGGTGCTGAATAAATGTACATTTCTAGACTTCTCTCGGCCCAGTGTCAATATGATTAGATAACTAATAATGTGTAGTACCCTATAGCACTATGATTTAGGAGGAATATAATGTGACAAATAATTCAGTGTTCATCTGTAGAGCAAGAGGCAGGGGACAAGCCCTGCTAATACCAATGTCCCCTGGAGCCCTGAAACTTTCTGCTGCAGGGTTGAGAGGGATCATATCTATGGCAGAAAATAAACCATTTAACATAGTACAGACAATGGTAAAAAGGCCAATAAAAGCTGCCGATAGACTGAACAGCTTATTGGCCTGTGAGTGGGGCCATCCGACGGGCTTCACAGGATCAATATCTCGATCAGGCAGGTTAATAAATCCAGTCGGATCACGGCCACATCTGTGCGTTTATGCGGTCCTGCGATCCGACCACCCATACCGGATGCATTATGAGGATCATCCCGATATCACCCACCTCAATGTCGGCGTATTGGGGAAAGATCCGCTCATTTGGTGACATCGCCAAACGAGTGGATATCTATGTCTATGGCCACCTTAAGGCAGAGGGGTAGCCAATATCAAGCAAAAGGGTCAAGACAGGCAGCAAAGGTCTGTAACAGGCATAAAGTCAATAACCAATAAAAACAACATTACAAAGGCTTAGACAATAGGCAACGTGTGCAATTTAAAGGCAAAATGCTTCAAAACCCCACTGAAGTCACAATGCTGCATAAAAAAATGTTTTGATGTCATGACACAGCATCATCAAATAGAACACAAGCATCTATTTTCAAATGACTCTTAAGATTAAAAATGTATGTTGAGACACTGTTTCAGGCTGCACACCAATCTCACCACATATATCATGAAACCCAGAATGCAAGAGAAGAAAGTATTCAATCTTTATGACTGATTACACTATTTATATTGATGGGCGAATCTGACCAGTATCGCTTTGACAAAAATTTACAAAATGGCAAAAAGTCACTGAGATGCATTGATGTCTGTGGGTGACAAATTATTTTTTGACGTGCAACAAATTGCCCAACAATTTTTTGACGTGTGACAATTTTTTTTTACCAATTAGAGTCTATGGCCATCATTTTCTTGACAAAACTTTTTCCTAGCTCAAGCCTCTAGATGTTGTTGGTAGTGATGATAAATGGCATAACTAGTCTACAATATGATGCTAATGGGTCATTATCAACTTCCAGAACATCAGGTTGCGCTGTCAGTTATATACTGGGACACACATACAAAAGAGAGGAGATTGATCAATGCACATTTCCTGGTCCAATGTTTCCCAAGTAATTTAGTATCTACTGTATGTAAGTGCATTGAACAGGGGTTGTTAGTTACAAAGTTATGACTATAAAATTGGTAAGCCACCATACCACATCAAGGTAAACCCTATATGGTACCCATTTTTAAAGGCATCAGTCTACCATTAAATGGACAAGCGTGGGGGTGCTACAACCACATGGAAGGCTAGCCTGTGGATTAACTCTGCTAAACTTCTACCAGAATACCTCTGCTAAACTTCAGAAATGCACAAAAGAGGGGTTGTGAGAGCACTGCAGGCTAAATAAAATATGCAAGTACAATGGAAGTGTGACTGATCTGGCCAAATTAGCTACAATCTTACAAAAGAAGGGATTGACCAATGCACATTCCCTGGCCCCCTGTTTCACAAGTAATTGTGTCTGTGCAAGTGCATGTATTTTCCAAACAGGTTTTAAGTTACAAAGTGCATTGCTTGTGAGGACCAATGAGAACCAGTAAAGCACATGAGTTGTTTCTGTTTCGTTCAGAAGAAAGTTACCAAGGCTAAGCCTAGCACTGAAAAGAATGAAAGAATGAAAACTAGTACAAACTGAAAAAGCTTTACAATTAAGTAATTTCACTTTTCTAGACTGGAGGAGTCAAATAACCAAGTTAAAAAAACATATATGAATATGGTAAATAAAACATGATTTATTATAGCTTGTAATGTGGTATACCAGGGAGATGATACCTTTTATGGTAGGTTGGCCAAATTCACAGGCAGAGGGTGAATTTTTTGTTTTGGGAGGCTAAAGAAGGGCATATACTGACCTAAAGCTTAGTGGATGCATCACTGAAATAAAAGTGAACCGCCAAACTACCTATAGTGGTTCTGTGGGTTCCAAATAAGGTCACATTATATGGGTTCTCCATCCATTTGTGTTCACAGATGTCCACGTAATTTTAACAAAGAGGTTATATATATATGTGAACTGTTGAAAAGTGTTTAGCTTAGATGTGAACAGGGCCAGAACTAGGGGTAGGCAGAGTAGGCACGTGCCTAGGGCGCAAAGCTGGGGGGCGCCAGGCACGTACCTGCTCTGTCGCCTACCCCATGTCCGGTCCCCTCACTCCCCATCTTCCTGCACGGTGCTTGGCCTTTCTGCGCATGTGCACATGCTGATTTGTGCTTGTGCGCATGCGCGCCGGCGTCAACACATGCATGCGCACACTCAGCCTGCTCCACAGCAGGACTGGTTGCCTAGGGCGCCTGCACGGTGTGGCCCGGCTCTGGATGTGAGATGCAGTTTATATTTACAAAACAAGCATATTATATTTTTTTTCCAGAAAAGGAGGCAACTCTACATGACATCAGATACAGTATAGTCTATATTTAAAAAACAAGCACATTCCATGCAGTGAGTTGCAGTACTTACTGCCCCCAAGGCACATTATATCCAGTGTGATGCAGTGTGTACTGGTGGCAGATATTCAGATATTCATGCCCCACATTGCCGCTGAAATACAACACTGGTTTGTTTGGCAGCCATGTTATTGGTATAGAATGGCTAATTCTAAGCAACTTTTAAATTGGCCTTCATGTTTTTCTTTTTCTTTTTTTATAGTTTTTGAATTATTTACAGTACCTTCTCTTTCTGATTCTTTTGAGCTTTCAAATGGGGGTCACTGATCCTTTCTAAAAAACAAATGTTCTGTAAGGCTATAATGTTATTGTTATTGGTACTTTTTATTACTCCTATTTCTGTTCAGGCCTCTCCTTCATATTCAAGTCCTTTATTCAAATCTATGCATGGTTACTATGGTGATCTGGACCCTAGCAACCAGAAACAAATTGGAGAGCTGCTGAATTAAAAGCTAAATAACTCAAAAAGCACAAATAATAAAACTAACTAACTTAACTTAAAATGAACAAAACTATCGCAACGTATGAAAAAATAATAAGAAAAAAAAAGTTGCTTTTCATGGGGAAAGAGTTAATTCAGGACTGGAGCAAGGGTTATCGGGAAATTATAGATGCCGGGTGACAAAAAAACCCTCCAGATAGTGAGTAAGCCTTTAGAGCTTTTACAGTATAGTACCTGTGGGAGTAAGCTAAAATCTGCAGCAAATGTTCATGTTCAGTGAAGAACCTTGTCAGTCCTCATTTCTGCAGTGCCTTCAGTAGTTCCCAGTCTCTCCCCAACCCCGCCTATATCTGTGACTTGATTGGCTAATTCTACTGTTTGTCAAGCGACCTGCATTCTGATTGGGGAAACCACAAGGAATAGGATCCAATCAGAGTGCAGCTGTTTACAACAGAACCAGAGCTTGCAGAATGGCAAGAAGATCTCCACAATGTTAAAGGGACCAAGCAACACAGAACAAGTCAGAAATTACATAATTTTTTTTTTAGGTGCCAGGCAGGTTTGGGGAGGCTTAGCCTCCCCAAGCCCTATTGAAAATCCGCCTATGGGCAAATTAACCATTTAGTTCACACCCCTATTACCAGGACCACCATCAGAAATCACAGGGCCCCATACAACAACATTTCCTGGGCCCCCTGGGCTGCACCCACTGCAATCCCCACCTACAGGTCTGCCCTCCCCACCCCACAGGTCCTCCCCTCTACCACATAGTAAAAAAACCAAAAAAATATTGGTGGCTAGGGTTCCCACATGTTAATAAAAAATAAAAAGATATTGGTGGTCAGGGCCCCCCATAAAAAAACATTTGTGGCCAGGGCCCCCCTATTAAAAAATATTGGTGGCTAGGACCCCACATGAAAAAAAAAATTAGTGGCCAAAATTGGTGGCCAGCCCCCCCCCCCCACATTATAAGAAAATTGGTGGCCAGGGCCCCTTAAACGTCCATGCCTTCCCGAAAGTCAGCAGCTCTTAGAAAGATGGGGGGCCCGGCTAATCAAGTAAGTGTGGCGTGGCCGGGCCCCCCTTACCCTCGGGGCCCCCTACAACTCTCCCCCCTGTCCCCGCCTGATGGCTGCCCTGCCTATTACAGGGACTCGCATTGGATAGACAATTAAATTATAGACAAACTGGGGAATCACACAGATCTTGCAGATAAACTTGGGAACAGCTTTATTCACAGCCACAGCTTCTCAACAGTCCTTCAAATGTTCTCAATCACAGTATAACTAATAATGCAGTTCAATTATACAGCACATTTGGCCTATCCCTTTGCCCACCTTCCTTTACTTATCAGTCTTCATAGCTCACAAAGATGTCTGGCCCAGGATAAAGCACGCATGTCAAGGTGAAAACCCCTTTCTTCCTCCTCAGTGGAGCCACTGCTGCTCAGCTAACTGGCCTAATCCTGTCACCAGCTAAGGAGCCCCACAGAATCTTGTAAATAACTGGTCTATTTAAAATGATGTTGGATAACAGGAATCCAGCAATTATCTGAGGTATTGGTCATCAGGTCTATGGTATTATCATGTCTTCTTGTTCATCAGCCAAGGAGGGTTGGGATAACTACTCACTTTCTTATATGAACTTCTTAGGGCTCCCCCCCCCCTTCCTTCCTGTTAGACACGGAGGGATGCCTCCTTCCAGAACCTTCCAATAAAGAAGAATCTGAGTTCCTAAGTGACATTTGCTGAATAACAAGTGGGCGCCAGACACTTTCTGGAAAAAAGGTTCACACCCTCACCAGTCCACCCCTTCTCCGCCAAACTCAAAAATTTGAAGAAGTGACTGGGGAGAATAGATTTTCAAGCTACAGAGGAAGCAAATTCCACAGTGCGGGCCATCTCCCCAAGGATTCCCTGCAACTGCAGGGTCTGCATCCTCTATAGTTAAGCCACTGAGTGACATCTATCATAAGAACAATATAAAATACACTTACCAAATTATATCTATTCCTTAAAAAGCTAGTTCAAAAACTGGCTTGGAAATGTGAATGAAATAAATGACTAGTCATTGACCTCTGACTCATGCAGAATTGTGCATTACTGGAGACCCCCATTTTGGCCTCTCTGTGGGGTCTGCTGCCACCTCTATAGTTCTGCCACTGTGGCTATCTCAGAGTCAGCTTGTCTGTTATGTGCCAATGCACCATTTCACTGCAGCCAAGAAACAGTAGATTGTGTACACATGTTTACAGGGCCTGAATAGAACAAAATCCAGAGCTTAGCGCACATGGACATAAGCCAAGCCCTAGGGGACAGATTTTTTTTTTTTTTTTTTAAAAACCCAGTATATTTAAAACAATAAGAATAAATGCTAATAGGAAAATTTCTCCAAAACTTTACTCTCGGGTTGGTACTTCATAATACAATTTGTGATTACTGGATCACTTTTCACTTGGTTAAACAGAAAGTACGTAAGGCAGTGCAATGTACTAAAATAACACTAGTCTCGCAGCAATGCCAAAACTGATGTCTCCTTTGTAATTGTCTCCACCTTGTGGTCAAAGAGGAGGGCGGCAGCAGAGTTAAAGCTGACCAACAAGTTTGTCAGGCTTTTTGTGTTTAATTTTGTGTGCACGGGTAATTATGTAATGTGTTTGGTGGTACTTAGACATTCAGTTATTATTTTAAACAGGCAAAACAAAGAATAATAGTATCAGTCCATTCCATATGGAGTACTTAGAGCTGTTTATATATGACCAGATTATGAAAATGAACTCTAGGGAGCTTATGGCACATTATGTGGGGTGCAGAAAAACATAACAATACTCACTTTATAAAACCCTTAGATTGTAAGCTCCATTTTTTAGCATTTTATAAATGAAGTAATACATACATGTACATACCAAATCCACATTTGTTGATACAGTAATGTCCCAATGGCCTTTACTTTTCCTACTAGTAGAATATTGTTGTAAACCTTTAATAACTAATCTCTGTTCCTCTGTGCATATGTGCAGTGTGAAGGTTGGTGGTAGCTCTACTTTTTCATTACTGAATGTATAAAATTGTAACAGTATTGGCCATTTCATTATTTATCCCACATTTCATTAACCATTTCCCCAGTTCATTCACCATCTGACTACATTTCATAATAAATTATTTCATCTACCAATATACTCTCTGCCAAATTTCTGTCTCCCCATTAGTCTTGTATTAGTAGTAGTCCTGTACTCCTCTTTGCCCCTATTCCCCCAAGTTCAGTGATCCCTTAGTATGCCTTTCTTCCATTCCCTGCCCTTCACCCTCTCTGCCATTTCATTCCACTTTAATCATCTCTTCCATTTTACTCATTTTACTATCACTACTAGTGATGATATATGTCATTTCCACATTGCCTTTTCTAGCCATATCTATTTGCTACCCCCCCCCAGTTCAGCCATCTCTGCCTTTTTCACTATACATCAGCCTATCATAAAGTAGGAACTACTAAACTCACAAACTTGAGTTAAAACTTGAACTCAAATCAAGTACAAACTTGAAAAACTACTGTCATGGGAAAAAAATGTTTTTATCAAAACGCATCAGTTAATAGTGCTGCTCCAGCAGAATTCTGCATTGTATCCATTTCTCAAAAGAGCAAACAGATTTTTTCAAATGTAATTTTGAAATCTGACATAGAGCTACATATTGTCAGTTTCCTAGCTGCCCCCAGTCATGTGACCTGTGCTTGGATAAACTTCAGTCACTCTTTAATAGTGATGGGCGAATAAATTCGCCTGGTTCGAATTTGCGGCGAATTTCTACATTTCGCCGCCAGCATATAAATTTGCGAAACTCCAGAGAAAATTTGCGACTCGTGTCAACACTCGGACTTTAACAGACTTTAACACTAGCATCAAAACTGATTGGACTTTCAAAAAAATTTTGGGAATTTTTAGCCATTTTGCGAATTTAGCTGGAAATTCGAAAAATTTTCAGCGAAGTGAAACGGGAGAAATTCATCCATCACTACTCTTTACGGTTATACTGAAAGTTGGAGTGAAATCAACCCCACCCTTTCCCTCCCAGCAGCCTAACAAAAGAACACTGGGAAGGTAACCAGATAGCAGCTCCCTAACACAAGATAACAGCTGTCTGGTAGATCTAAGAACAGCATTCAATAGTAAAATCCAGGTCCCACGGCAACATGTTCAGTTACATTGAGTAGGAGAAAGAACAGCCTGCCAGAAAGCAGTTCCATCCTAAAGTGCTGGCTCTTTCTGAAAGCACATGACCTGGCAAAATAACTTGAGATGGCTGCCTACACACCAATATTACAACTTGAAAAATAATACACTTGCTGGTTCAGGAATGAAATTTTATATTGTAGAGTGAATTATTTGCAAAACTCACAAGTTCAAGGTATTAAGTTATTTTCCATAATTTTATCCATTTAAGTTTTTTTATATTCACCTTTTTTAATAAATAAGCAGACATTCAAGTTGATTTTAAATTGTGTTAATTAGTGATGGGCGAATTTGCGCCGTTTCGCGAAACGGCGAAAAATTCGCGAAACGGCGCCGGCGTCTCGTTTTTGACGCCGGCGCCAGTTTTTTCGACGCCGGCGTCCGTTTTTTCGGAAAAAATTTTTTTGACGCCGGCGAATTTTTGACGTGAATTTTCGCGGGCGTTTCGCGAATTTATTCGCTGGCGGCGAAACGCGCAAATTCGCCGCGAATTCGCGCCTGGCCAATAAATTCGCCCATCACTAGTGTTAATTCAAAGTTGAAAAAAACTGTAAAACCTCACAAATTTGAATTTTGATAAATAGGCCTCCATATATCAAGTAGTAGTGACAATTTATTTTCACAGATGATTCCGTTTTGTAATTAGTGGAACTGGAATATGTAAATTAGAGGTTATTGGAATTTGAACCACAATCATCTCATTGGCAGTAGCACTGAAACACTAAACTACAAATCGATCAGCTCTGTTTGAAATTTATTTACAATTAGATACACATATATTTTAGTGTTGCTAAATACAAAAATACAGCAGAGATAATTTTTTCTTACTTTATTTACTTTTTTCCCTTAAACCTGATACAATACTGTTTGCACTGTTTTGCATGTCTTGATATCAAACGTAATGCAGAGTTTTTTGTAGTTGGGACTTGCATGCAGTGCCCAGTTTTTCAGGCAGAGGGTGATACAATGTAAGTTATAGCAGTTTGAAATATTTCCTTTTTTGTGATAAGGGGAAAAAATGAATGTTTTATATTTCCACTGCAAACTGACTTGAAGCATAGAAACAGCATACCATGAATATTAATAAGGGGATAACCTGGAAATAAGCTTCCATTTATTAGGGTAAATTGTGAAAATTTACATATATACTGTATAACATATAATTTGTGTTAGGATTTTCATTAGTGATGGGCGAATTTATTTCCGCGATTCGCCGGCAGCGAATAAACTCGTGAAACGCCCGCGAAAATTCGCGGCAAAAATTCGCCGGCGTCAACATTTTTTTTCCGAAAAACGGACGCCGGCATCAAAAACGGGAGTCGGAGTCGAAAAAACGGGCGCCGGCGTCAAAAACGAGACGCCGGCGCCGTTTTGCGAATTCGCCCATCACTAATTTTCATGATATCAAAACTATGAAAAAAAAACTAAACAGTGGTAAAAAGAAGAGAAAAGGGTGATAGTGATTCCTGCTGGTTGTGTTATCAAGTCGCAACTTCAGCTACTGAATCAAGAATGGCCCTGTTTTTGGCCCATTCACCCATTATTCTGTTTTCTGGAGCTGCTTTTTGCGACAGCAGCAGCAATGTGACGGCAGTGGTGACAGCAACCACAAAGTATATCAGGCTAACATATTCATATTATGTTTTTTATTAAAGGGGCTGCTCACTTTTAGGTTAACTTTTAGGGGCCCATTTACTTAGCTCGAGTGAAGGATTAGAAGAAAAAATACTTCAAATTTCGAATGGTCGAATATGGCTACTTCGACCTTCGACTACGTCTTTGAATATGAATCGAATGATTCGAAGTAAAAATCGTTCGACTATTCGACCATTCGATAGTCGAAGTACTGTCTCTTTCAAAAAAACTTCGACCCCCTAGTTCGCCACCTAAAACGTACCGAGGCCAATGTTAGCCTATGGGGAAGGTCCCCATAGGCTTCCTAACAATTTTCTGATCAAAGGAAAATCCTTCGATCGATGGATTAAAATCCTTCGAATCGTTCGTTTCGAAGGATTTAATCGTTCGATCGAACAATTATTCCTTTGATCGTTCAATCGTAGGAATAACGCTAAATCCTTCGACTTCAATATTCAAAGTCAAAGTATTTCAATTCAAATCTGCCCCTTAGTATGTTATAGACCAATTTTGAGCAACTTTTCAAGTGGCCTTCATTATTCTTTTTTATAGTTTTTGAATTATTTGCCTTCTTCTTCTGACTTTCAAATGGGGATCACTGGCCCCATCTTAAAAACAAATGCTCTGTAAGGCTACACATTTATTGTTATTGCTATTTTGTATTATTCATATTTCTATTCAGGCCCTCTCCTGTTTAGATTCCAGTCTCTTATTCATAGCAGTACATGGTTGCTAGGGTAATTTAGATCCTAGCAACCAGATTGCTGAAACTGGAAAGCTGCTAATTAAAAAGCTAAATAACTCAAAAACTACAAATAATAAAAAATGAAAACCAATAGCAAATTATCTCAGAATATCATACCAAAAGTTAATATAAAGGTGAACAACTCCTTTAGATGGAACTTTGTGTCTGTGGCTTTGAGTGGCGCAGTAAAGGAGGTGTGGACAAAAGGTAGGTGTGGTCTTATTAAAGGTTTTGCTATGCATACCAGACTATTATATGTGTACTCTGAAAATCTGCTATTTTTATTTAAGCCCTCTTTTGAAGTCCATCATTGGACCAGGGTTCCTCTTAGATGATAATAAAGTTCAGCTCCAAACTTCACTCCAATTGGCTTTCAAGCTGGGTTTCCAGGAGCTTCTGGGAAATTCTACTGTCATTCTGCCAAGTTCTCACCCTAATTAACTTACAGACTGGCCACCCAGTTGCCCCACAGTTTGGGAACTACTGTATTAGCCAGAGTGAGAAATTAAATGTGGAAAATTATAGAGGGTGGGGACCAGAGACCAGCACTGAATATTTCTCACAAAACACTGGTAACAAAAACAATTCATTGGAAATATATAAATACAAGTGGTCTGTGCTTCACAGAATCTAAGAGGGAGGAGAACTTACAAAAATAAATGAGCAGCCATTCACTGTGGTTGGGTCATTTCAGAAAACACAAGGGCAAATGAGGAAAAAAGAAGTGTGACAGTGAGAATAACAAAGCGAGCGAATAGTCTCACGAAAGCTTGTATACAGAAAGATAAAAGGCTTGGATACAAGTAAAAGGTTGATTGAGGAACTGCTCGAATTGATAGTTTGGAGAGAGAACGTATTTTCCATCTACTGTAGCAAATTGGAGAAAATATTTGTTTTTGAACTTCTGAATCAACTCGAAGCTAGCAAGTAGTTGAACTTGATGGATGTGCCATTTTAACTTCAACTACTCTGTTACATACTGTATGAACACTTTCATGCTGCAAATAGCTTTCTCTAGAGCCAGCACAGCAATGGAGAGCACGGCCAGCCCTGTCCTTTCTATAAGACAGGTGTCGAAGGGGTATTTCACCTTTAAGTTAACTTTTAGTATGTTATAGAATGGCTAATTCCAAGCAATTTTTTTTAGTTGGTCTTAATTTTTTAATGGTTTTTGAGTTAAATGCCGTCTGTCTTTTTCCAACTCCCCAGTAGCAAAAAAAAAAATGATTGCTTTGTCAGGGTTCAATTTTATTATTTTTGGTAATTTTTTTCTTTATATTCTCCTATTTATATAATAGTGTCTCATTCATACCTCTCTTTAGTTGCTAAGGTGATGTGGACCTTAGCAACCAGATAACTGCTGAAATTCCAAAGAGCTGCTGAACATAAAGTCATATACAGTAATTACAAAACCACAAGTCATAACAAATGAAGACCAATTGCAAGTTGTCTCAGAATATCACTCTCATCATCAAACTAAAAGACAGGGCTGAATTGCGGCCAGTATATGGGATGGGTAAGGGTGCAATATCTACGTAAAGTAAAGTGAAAAAAATTGAGCCCTTTTGCACTTTGCACCTTGCCATCTACATTGTAATTGAGCCCTTTCATCTCTCTCATGAGAACCCTGTACAATGCTATCCTGCCACCTTCTATTAGTACTACTACAAATCACTCAGAACTTGACACTAAGGGGCAGATTTATCAAGGGTCGAATTTCGAAGTAAAAAATACTACGAATTAAAATACTTCCACTTCAAATATCGAAATCGAAGGATTTTTTACCGAATATGGCAATTGTATGAAAATCGTTCGATCGTACGATTAAATCGTTCGAATCGAGCGATTTCAGTGATCGATCAAAGGATTTTCCTTCGACCTTTAAAGACTTAGAAAACTGCTCTAGAAGGTCCCACTTCGGCAGGTTTAATTTGGCGAAGTATTGAAGTCGAAGTTTTTTTAAAGAGACAGTACTTCGAATGGTCGAATATTCAAACGATTTTTACTTCGAATCAAAGTTGAAGTAAATTCGAAGTCGTAGTATCCTACGAATTTCGAATTTTTTTACTTGAAAATTCCCTCAAATTAATTTCGAACCTTGATAAATCTGCCCCTAGATCTTCCTTCTGATAACAGACCAGTCAGTCTAAGCTCTGTCCTGGACATCACATTGATTTACCTCAAAAATATGCCAGTTGGTTGAATACCTGATATTCTCTTTTTAATTTCAATATATTTCTTGCTTCTCAGCTTCTAATTTCCCCTCTATATTGTGTCATTTCCTTTCACCCCTATCTCTTTCACCTACTTCTTGCCCAGCTCTTAGTCACATCTTAAATTACTTGTGTAAACAAGCACTCATTTCTAGCCACATAAACCTTCTCTTGACCCCATTCTTCTACGACTATGCAATTTCCCTTATTTAAGAGACTTGTCTACAACTTTATTCAGTAAATCTCCACCAGCTCTTCTGAAATCTGGCTTCTGGCCACAGACAGCACCTTACAGAAACCGCTCACAAAGAAATTTCCGATTACCTAATTTTAAGCATATCTAGTAATCATCAGCAGAGTACCTGAATCGCTGCAGATAAAATGGATTTCTCACGTAGTTGTGCAGAACTACAGAGGGGTGCATTCCTATGCAATTGTGCAAAAAGACAGTTTTACCCACAGTGATTCACATAGGGAACATATTCTATATTCTATTGCCTGCAGGGAGCAAGATATCTTGAGGGCAACGATGTGCTCCATCTGCCAAATCCCTAAAGGCTACAGCACATAGAGGGGATGCGGGTTATAACTGCTACTTCTGTCAGGGAAACCAAGCAGTGGTTTATATGTCCTTGCCTGCCTCTTACAGCTTCTGATAATATGAAATGCACTGTGGCTGATGCATACAGAGAAGCGACTGTGGAGGTCTGACTTTCAGTGCTCCATGGATGTCACACAAGGTGCTTTTTATTTAGCTTTCCTGACTAGTGATGGGCGAATTTATTCACCATGCGCGAATTTGCGGCGAATTTGCACGATTCGCCGCCAGCGAATAAATTAGCGAAACGCCCGCGAAAATTTGCGGCAAAAATTGGCCGGCGTCAAAAAAAAAAAAAAATTTCCGCAAAAACTGACGCCAGCGTCAAAAACGGGCGCCGGCATAAAAAAACGTCCGCCGGCGTCAAAAAACGGGCACCGGCGTCAAAAAATGGGCGCCGGCGTCAAAAACTAGACGCCGGAGCCGTTTCATGAATTTCGACGATGCGAAATGGCACAAATTCGCCCATCACTATTCCTGAC
The DNA here is from genome assembly GCF_017654675.1 of Xenopus laevis. NCBI lineage: Eukaryota > Metazoa > Chordata > Amphibia > Anura > Pipidae > Xenopus > Xenopus laevis. Next base: position 111,494,153 of record NC_054379.1, read on the forward strand.
TGCTGGTTAGCCCTAATGCCTAACACCGCTAGTACAGATGGCTATTTAAAGTGATCTATGGGCGTTTTTGTGCCAGGCAGTTTCAATGTACAATAGGAAGTAACATGGGTGGTTTCAGGAGTTTTTCTTCCAGCTAAAAAAAAATTACCCATCTGCCACAGTATGCATTTGTAAAGAATGGTAAAGTGACTAGGGATGCACTAAATCCAGGATTCGGTTTGGGGTTCGGCCAGGATTCGGCCTTTTTCAGCAGGATTTGGATTCGGCCGAATCCTTCTGCCAGGCCGAACCGAATCCGAATCCTAATTTGCATATGCAAATTAGGGGCAGGGAGGGAAATCACTTGATTTCTTGTCACAAAACAAGGAAGTAAAAAATATTTCCCCTTCCCACCCCTAATTTGCATATGCAAATTAGGATTTGGATTCGGTATTCGCCGGAATCTTTCGAGAAGAAGAAGGACTTCCAAGAACAATAATACTAGTTGCCATAAATACATTGAAGTGCAGAGGGAAGAAGTGATACCTCACATACATTAGATACATGAGAGGCAGTGGGAACTTTAAAGGGGTGGTTCACCTTTAAGGGAACTTTTATTATGTTATAAAACGGCCAATTCGGTTTTCATTATTTATTTTTTTATAGTTTGATTGTTTATTTGCTTTTTTCTTTTGACTATTTACAGCTTTCAAATGGGCGTCACTGACTCCCTTCTACAAAACAAATGCTCTGTAAAACTACAAATGTATTGTTATTTTTACTTTTTATTGCTGATCCTTCTATTCAGGCCCTTGCCTATGTATATCCCAGTCTCAAATCAAATCAATGCATGGTTGCTAGGGTAATTTGGACCCTAGTTACCAGATTGCTTAAAATGCAAATGAAAGAGTTGCTGAATAAAAAGCTAAATAACTCAAAAACCACAAATAAAAAATGGAAACCATTGTCTCAGAATATCACTCTCTACATCATACTAAAAGTTATCTCAAAGGTGAACAGCCCCTTTAAATAGAAAATAAAAAAGAAAAATCTATTTATAATTCATGAAATAAGCAGCAGAAAGTTTGTTCAGCAAAAGCCCTATTAACTGAACTCATGCTGAACAAGGGACATGCTTCCCCTTTAAGTACATGGCTACTCTGCTGTATGTTAAAGAGGGGGTGCAACAAGTCAATTGGTCCAGGGCCTTGGATAGATATGTATGGTGTTTAAATAGTCACAATTTGTACCCTTTACTTTGCTCTCCAATTGAACTGTTCCCTTCTTTGTGAGCAGTGTAGTTCCTTCCAACACAAATGGTGTTGCTGCTTCATCTCAGTATATTTCTACTGCACAAACCTGTCTCACTTTTTCTGTGGGAAATATTCAGTGAGCAGCGACTGCTCAAATTGGCATTAAGATAATTTACAGTTTTATAAACAATCCCTTTGTGTAGCCTTTGGCAGTGATAACCAAATCCTTAACGCAGCATTAGAATGCTCAGTGCAGTTTAAAAAAAAAAAAATCGTCTGAGACTTTTTCAGAGAAGCAGACAATCTCAAAATAAAAGGGAACAAGAACATTGTTTTATTAGGCCATGATCAACTATGGAGGGCTGGTGGCTGTCTGACATTTTATCAAGCTAATCTCTGACATCATCGGAAAGCTTGAGTGAAATTGTAGTCGGCTAATAACCCAATGGGTATACTTTAGTTCCTTTGTTTATTTTCCTGAAGGGATCTCAAATTGACTTTTGGAAAGTTTAAATTTAGCCAATCAACCTGCATCTGTAATTACCACAATGTTTGCACTGCTGTTTTTCTATATGGAAAGGCAGTATTCTCTTGATTCCTGGAAAAATCTGCAGGGTATTAAAAACCAAAGAGGAAAGCCTTACTGACCGCAAAAGATTCAAATAAGACTTGTAGACAAAGGGATAGCCTAACAATCAGATAACCATTTTTTTTTTCTTTTCAATCAGCTGAATTTTACATTTCTCAAACGGCTAGTGCCTGTTCGGATCCCTAGGAAACATGTAAAAAGTGCTTATTTCTTTCCTACATGATGTCATTAGGGAATCCTGAAATAGTTACTGCAAGAATAAAAGAAGGTGTTAAACGCTGGGCCACATCACTGCTGTACAAAAATACATTTACTTGCATTGTAGATTTGCATGCAGACCTAGAATACACTTTATTCAAAAGATGCAGGTTAGCATTTGTGCAATCTGCTACAGGTATGGGCTCCATTATCCAGAAATCTGTTATCCAGAAATTACAGGAAGGCCATCTCCCATAGACTCCACTATAATGAAATGATTCAACTTTAAAAAAAAAGAAAATATTTATTTTTTTCGCTGTAATAATAAAACAGTACCTTATACTTGATCCAAACTAAGATATAATTAATCCTTAAAGCAGGACTGCCCATACTTTATTAATGTGAGGTCTACTTTTAGTGACGTTGTCCCATTATGATCTCCATCCATAAAAGCATTGTTAGCATTCTGTTCCATGGAAAATATTACTTAAATATTATATTTATTTATGAGAGGATTTTATTGCTATATTTAAAGGAAAACTAAAGCTTAACTAAAGAAGCAGCTAGAAATGCTGTACATTATGTTTTAGGCTTGTCTACCAGCCCAAGGCAACCACAGCCCCATAGCAGTAAAGATATGTGTCTCCAAAGATGCCCCAGTAGCTCCCCATCTTCTTTTCTGGCAGCACAGAAACCAGTGCAATTAGCATCAGAATTTAATAATCAGCCCTGTAGCATCAGTTTATATTACAGGCCAACCTCATTTTCTGCTTGATAATTAGTGACAACCCCTAAGCTTAGCTTCTCAACAGCTGCTCAGAGCCCACTGAGCATGTGAGTGTCTCAGACACTTTCCAAGATGGTGACCCCCTGTGACAAGTTTTGAAGTCCTGGATCATTGCTGCTATTGACAAGCTGAAACTTTAGGCTGGTGCAATTAGTTCAGTATATAAAATATGGCATTTTTAGCCACATTAATTTTAAAAAACAGGAAGAAGTGAGGAAGCAAAAGACAGAACTCTGTCTGTTAATTGGCTCATGTGACCTAACATGTATGGTTTGTTTGTGTACACTGTGAATCATAGGATCCCAGGAGGCGGTCCTTCTTTTTTAAAATGGCAATTTTCTATTTCTGATTACATAATGGCATATACTACTAAAAAAGTATATTATTATGAAAATGGTTGAAACAGGGTTTTAGATATGAGCTGTTTTATGCAATATATCTTTATAGAGATATACATTGTGTTGGGGTATAGTTTTCCTTTAATGGAAGCAAAACCAGCCTATTGGGTTAATGTTAAAAAAATTGTTAAGTAGACTTAAGGTATGGAGATCCAGATTAAGGAAAGATCATTGATCCAGAAACCATATCCTGAGAATACAAGATAACAGATCCCATACTTGTATGAGGTAGGGAAACTGAGAGAGGCTAATTGTCCACACTCCAGTGGATAGTCCTACTTCTGATCTAGGTGGAAAGTCTAGGTGGTAGCAGATAATTAAATTCGCTAATTTTGCCTTTGTTATTACATTTGAAATTGCTATCACAAACATTTTTCGCACCATTTACATATAGACTTCTATACTGTAGGCTAAACCTTACCCCTCTAGAGCAATGCATCTGGTTCGCTGGTATTTAGGGTGAGATTTGGAGGTAGCTACTATAACTATATTTTCCTGTCAGCCAGTTAAGATTTTATTCAATATATATATTTATCAAAGAAGATACCTGAGTCAACTTATCAGTCACATGCCATTGTGAAGTGGTAGCACTCAGTGCTGCTTGGCATCAGCGCTCAACACTATCACCTGTCCGAAAGCTTGCTTTTCATTGCAAACATTTTTTCTAAACTGTAAATGTATTGTGTCACACTTACTTAAGTGTGAAGTTTTATTCTTCACCTTACTTTTCCAAAGTTTGCCTCACTTCAAAGGTGTATTTTCACAACACATATTTACTAAAAATTGTAAGTTCACTTCCCCATACAATAGTAGTGGGGAAAATGCTCCAGAGAATTTTCACTAGAGAATTTTTGCCAGAATTTTCACCATGGAGAAGAGTAGCATGGAAAGGGCAATGTAGATTGAGATTTAAAAAGTGGTTGCTGTATCTTTATAATGGGAGTTTGCTAGCCTGAACCCGATGAAGTACACTTTGGCAAAAAGGGTACCGTTCAGACTTTGATAAATTGCTGGATTGTCGCTAGAGGTCTGTCGCTGGCGAAAAGTTGGTAATTTTGTTAAAAATAAACAGGATCACAATAACTCCAATTCAGATGATGTACTGGTTTCTGACTCCACACTCACATGATAATTGTAGAAGTGCATCATTCAGTAGATATATAGCTAAACTGATGCCCTGTAAATTATTTCTAAAAACAGTAAGAAGATTGCTCTGCAACAGAGACAGTAATAGGTTCCAGATGCTGTATATCATAGGCCTATTATTTCCATTTCTGTAATGAAAGACGTGAACTTACAGAAGTGCATATTGCATTTGTAGCAACCAAAATGTTAGTGTCACTTCTGCTGTAAAATTTACATTAACATGTGATTTGGGCACAAGTCAGTTGCAACTATTGACACCGCCCACTCTGGGAATCCCGCAATTACTGGCGCACTCAAAGTGGCGGTATCTTCAGTGCTCTCTTGTGTCAGTTTGAATAATTGCAGTATGTGCGATTATGGTAATAACAAACAGAAGATCAACAACACAGATGCATGTTTGGGTGCAAGTACCTGTAATGAATTTGGCATAGAGTCAGTGCACTTTCCATCTAAATAATATGTTCTTAAAGGAGAAGGAAAGGCCCTACACGGGGGCATGTAATTTTGGCTTTGCAAAAAATTCCACCTGCTTGGGAATCTATCCATGTTATGCTTACTTTCCAGGGATCTCTTGCAGCTTCTGAAGCCACAAAACGCGTTAAGTAGACAGTCCAAAATTATGTTTGTGGCATGTTAAACATGATTTTAATACTGAGAAATAAACAGTGATGTTTTATGGATTACAGTTTCTTCTGTGCTCTGTTCTTTGAACTTTAAACCAGGGATCCCTTGTGCCTAAAGTACTAACGCATGCACAGTACAGAAAGTTTTCTGACTTAAAACACAAGATGCAAAGGATTTGTGGAAAGGAAGGCAAAATGGAGCATCTTTAGTTGGCACTGGCCTAGTGAAAAAATGTATGGGGTTTTGTAATAAAAAGCACTAATTTTGCCGACGAGCAGTAACTTACAGCAACCAACCAGCAGGTAGGATTTACAGATGACCTGTTTAAAAGCAAATGTCTTTTTGGTTACTATGGGTTAAGTGCCTTTTATTAAATATGGGGGTTAGTGATTTAATTTACTGGTTAATGCCTTTATGTGATTTAATATACTGGGAAAAAGATTTGCACCCCCAGCCCTGCTCCGTGAAATGGGTTTTCCTTGTCTTTTAAAGTCTTCCTATCATATAATAGTTGTAGCAGACATGCATAGAAACCAGCACACTGAGTAATACTGCAAACTATATGTACATTTTAAAAACCGTGTTGCTTTCTACAATAAACACATCGATTTCCTTCAATATGTTTTTATGTACTTGATGAAGTCTCCCTATGTTTTTCAATGATCTAGTATCCTTATACATTAAACATTAATATTGCGCTATTGTATATATATATTTGCTTAATCCATGTACGCAGCTGTATGACTATTGTGAAGTTCTGGCTCTTAGTTTGTCGGGCTAAATCTTGGATGACTCTTGTCATCTGGAATCAGGGAGCTATGCTTTTTATCAGAATTACAGACTGACAAATCATGCCAAGTGTATTATATTATGACTTATATTGTACGCCCTTACGTTAACACCTGCAGATATACATTTTGGTTCTCATGGTGGTAAATGATTACCTTGCTCCGAGAACAGAATTTATTGTTGCACTGAGACCTCAAAGCATATGTTTTATAAGATCTGCTTTAGTGCATGTTCTACATTCTGTTAGTGCAATTATAACATATTTGTTCAGCAAGAAGTTTAATGGCATTGTGGAAAGCGCTCAGAAATCTAGCGATACAATCTAGATTTGTATTTGTTGATCCTGTTCTAACTGTCTAGGAAAAATGAAACTTAATAGCTATTTCTGTCCGTTTATTTTCCTACTTTTCCTGAATGTTTTTCTTTCCCTGATGTTTCTCATTTTGACCCAAAAAAAGACAAGAAAAATCCGTCACTAAACTGCATATACAATTTCTTTACAAGTCCTAAGTGGTACCTATGGGAACCTTAGGAAATGACTAATAAAATATTAGGAAATGTTTTTTTTTTTCCTGACTGTAACACAGACAAGAGGGATCTATACTTTGTCATACTGTCTGGTCTCACTACACAGTAATAACTATTCCATGTTTTAAACAATAATGGGGGAAAATAAGAGTATCTAGGAAATGAGACATTATTGTCTGCATAGGAAAAAACTCATTAAAGTTCCAAGACCACACTTAAACACACCTGCTAGGCATTCTCCTTCAGAACATAAGACCAGGATTTAAATATGTACTCTGGGAAAATCCAGTCCCTGCAAACGTCCCTCCATCATTCATCTTTTTCATGTTTTCATACCTGAAACAGACAATTCTAAATAGAGAAGCATTAGCCTGTTCCCTCATCCAAACTATTTCCCATAGGAATCACCATCAATGTAATTTCCATTCATACCTGCTACCCCATATTTCTTGCTAACCAAATTCAATTTCCATTCTTCATTTACTTTTCAGCTAGAAAGCTTTTTCTTTCCCAGAATGAAGCTTGCATTAATCATTTATGACAGTATTGTTGTACTTAGTTAATACAGTATGTCTATTCTGCTATCCAGGAATATGACTTGTCTTCGGATTCAATGTATTGATCTGATGTTTGCTAAGGATATGGTCCCAAAAAATGCTGCTTAAATATTTAATATGCTAAAAAATTCAGGATATTAAAGAAACACAATTGTTTCCCTAAATTAGGAAATACATTTTTGCTTAATGATAGACAACTAATAAGATTAGGCTTTTCCTACCTTAATCAAATTAATGACAACATGTAATATAATATTAAAATGTATGGAACAATGGCCTCACACCTTTCTCTTGTTACTGGCTACTGTTATCAAGACCTGGCCAAGGGGTCTAACTCCCAGCAACTCCCGGTAGGCACTGATATAATTTGACTCTGTATCTTCAGGTTGGCCCTCGCTTATAAAATGGAGGATGGGATACTGCTCGAGTATGGGCACATAGCGCTCACTCTTTCTCAAATAACTTTGGGCACCAATGGTTTTTAAAAACGATAAATCAATTTAAATAAAAGATAGTACAATTCAAGATACCAATCTCTTCCAATTTGCAGGGTGTGCTCAGTATAATATAGTATAATAAGCAAATGGCAGCAGAACAGTTACATGCAAAGTAGTCACAATCTTTCTATGCTCCTCCACCAACTTTCTCAATGGGTAGTATTGCCTGCCTCGTGGTCACCAGCTCCTCATCCCATCCCTGAGCCTGACCGCTCGGGTCCCTATAATGGCAGCAGAGGTGCCGGAGGATACTAACCCCTCACTAAACTCTTACTTGGAGCCTTAGCTGCTCACTAACTTTCAAAACTATCACTCCTAAAGTGACCTATAACAATTTTTGTCCTGACGAAACTGATGTCTACCTCTGCCTCGGGCCCTAGCAATAACACCCCACTTCCACCAACCTAAATTTTTTTAGATTTATTATACCCCGAAGCTGCAAAAAGTCAAAATCCGAAAATCCGCCATCTCAAACCTGCTGTAGAAGTCAATGACAGGTGTCCCTTTTACAATTTGAACATATTGTGGTCTGCCCTGGGTTTCGTCCAATAATCTGAAAAAACTAGCGGCTTTCGGGTGATAACCTTAAAAAATTAACGATTCAGGAATTAAATATGAAAATTTTGTACGATTTGACTTTTTGCTTGATTTTATGGAATTTTTTACAGACCCAAATTTTCAACTTATTTTATTGCTAAACAAGATAAAATTGTGAATGGGAGTTTAGTCAAGCTTGGTTTAATACAAATATCAGATAAATTCAAGCTTAAGTAAATAACCCCTTAAATATCATATAGTTAGGTACATAATTTAGACATACTACAAGTATGAGATCTATTATCCAAAATGCTTGGGATCTGGATAGGGGATCTTTGTGTAATTTGGATCACCATACCTTAAGTCTGCAAAAAATCATTTAAACATTAAATAAATCCAATAGGATTGTTTTGATGCCAGTATGGATTCATTCAGCTTGTTTAGGCTTAAGTTCAAGATACTGTTTTTTTATTAAAGAGAAAAAGGAAATCATTTCTATAAATTATAATTATTTGCTTTAAGTGGCACAAGGCCTTCCCATAATTCTGAACTTTCTGGATAACAGGGCTCATGAAAACAAGCACTATCATTTTTTAAGAAACTCACTTTAGTAACATTTTCATATATAAAGTTGTGATATTAAAGGGTCACAAACTGTTTAAGGGGTTAATTGAGGCTAATATACTATAAATATAACACAGTTCGGTCTGTAAAACTGTTATTAACTTGCTAAACAGCTTTAAAATATATAAAGTTGTTTTTTGCTGCTTAGGTAATAAACAAATTTTACTACCTATTGATGGCTTCAATGAAAGTGATGGGATTTCACTATCGTTTTACTATTTTGACACAACGGCTTATTATTATGCCTAATGGGGAAGCTCACCGTTAACTTTTACTGTGTTATAGAATGTCCTATTATTTGCCACTTTTCAATGAGTCAATTCTTTTTTAATAGTTTTTGATTTATTTGCTTTCCTCTACTGCCTCTTTCCAGCTAGCACTTTAAATTCTTTCTGATTGATGGGGGTTACTGACCCCAGTAACTAAAAAAATCTGTTTTGCTGTAAAGCTACAATTTTATTGCTTATTTTTTTATTTAGGCCCTCTAAACCACTACCTTGTTGCTGGGTAAATTGGACCCTACCATTCAGATACAGTAAATGCTAAATTTCCAATCTGGAGACCTACTGAACAAAAATAGAATATTACTGTCTACTAAAATATAATTTAATGGTGAACTACTCATTTATTGAACTGTACTGAGCATTCAGATACCATCCTAACATACACCATTCACCATGCAACTACCTTGATGGCTTATAAAAAGGATCCAAAGTCACATCCAATATGATTCAAAGTAACTATTGTTTTAACACTTTAAACCTATGGTGTCGAAAGGAGAAAAAGAAGCAGACAGAGCCCTTTTGTTTAATTTGTTTCCTGTAACATTTGCAAATGGTTTCCACTGTGTTCTTAATAAACTACAACTTCTATCAATTGATTTAAGATTAATCATTGATAACCAGCGCTGGGTGGAATCCAGAGCTGATGCATTTAACTCATATACTGAAATAACCAGAATATTAAACTTTCTATGCATGATTCGGAATTTTTGGGTCATCGCTGAAATTTCAAGGCCAAATTGTAATATATTTAAAAGTCTGGACTTAATTTATTATACAGTATCTGTATTTATTTATACTGAAAAAAAGAAACAGAAAGAAAAAGCTGGCTGTAGGAAAAAAAAAATCAAACCAGCCATTACTGCAAATACATTTTGCTTTGAAAGTGAATGAACAATTACATTTGGCCATCGTTTTTGCCATAGGCTACCATAAAGTTTGACTGGTGTTTAACATTTGCCTGGGAAATTGTAATATTTGTTGCCTGTCCCGACTCTTGTAGGGTTACTACCTTTGTCTTCCGCATAATCTGAAAGAGGAGGCAGGATAATGGTATCGGGGAGGAGCAGTGACATATAGGGCTGGAGTATGACATTTGTGGGGGGTGTATGTGCCTCATGTGGCCGGAGTTTTGACATCAAAGGTGGTTATTGGCTAGAATATTGTATAATATAATCCCTAAGAAAAACCGAACTGTTCGGGACAAAACCGAACAGGTGGCAAACCTGACCTGAACATGGATTCTCATGATTGCTGCCTATGCTGCCCCATGGATAATGGCCATGCCATCTGATCTTTAATTTGTCTCCATTCAACTGCTTGTTTCCTGGTTCTAAAGGAAAAATTAAAGTGTGATTCACTTTTGAGGCAACTTTTAGTATGTTATTGAATATTCAATCCCTAGCAACTTTGCAATTGGTCTTCATTGTTTATATTTTAGAGTTTTGAGTTATTTGCTCAAGCTTTCAAATGGGGGGTCACTGACCCCATCTAAAAAAACAAATGCTCTGTGTGGCTACAAATGTATGGCTATTAATACTTTTTATTACTCATTTTTTTATTCAGGCCCTTTCCTAGTCATATTCCAGTCTCTTATTTAAATCGGTGCATGGTTGCTAGTCTAATTTGGACTCTAGCAACAAGATTGCGTAAATGTCAAAATGGAGAGCTGAATAAAAAGCTAAAAAACACAAATAAAAAATGCAAAACCCATTGTAAATTTGTTTTAGAATATGACTTTCTAGATCATGCTAAAAGTTCATTAAAAGGTGAACAACCCCATTAAGTATCTCTTTAGGAACATGGCTCAAGGAATTCATTTTTATTACCATTGTAAATATACTTATGTTACATCCTAAACTGCTCTTTTTTTAGATTAGGTAGATTAGAGAGAGAGAGAGTGAGAGATAGATAGATGATAGATAGATAATATATAGATAGAGAGAGAACGAGAGAGAGAGAGAAAGAGATAAAGAGAGAGTGAGAGATAGATGATAGATAGATAGATAGATAGATAGATAGATAGATAGATAGATAGATAGATAGATAGATAGATAGATAGATAGATAATAGATAGATAGATAGATAGCGCGAGAGAGATGATGAGAGAGAGAGAGAGAGAGAGTGAGAGAGAGAGAGAGAGAGAGAGAGAAAGAGAGAGAGAGAGAGAGAGATAGATGATAGATAGATAATATATAGATAGAGAGAGTGAGAGAGAGATAAAGAGAGAGTGAGAGATAGATAATAGATAGATGATAGATAGATCGATCGATACAGGTCCGGACTGAGAATTAAAATAGGCCCTGGCATTTCAGTTACACAGAGGCCCAATCAGCCCACATAGAGGCCCAACCAGCCTCCACCAGCCCACTAAATACTGACTTTCTATGGGACCTTATAGCAGCCCCTCTGGCATTTGCCAGAACCCACAGATTGCCAATCCGGGCCTGGATCGATAGATAGATGATAGACAGACAGATAGATAGTAGATAGAAAGACAGAGCAGGTTGGAATACTGCACATTAAATCTCATTTAATTGCATGAAAGTGGGAATTTAAACAAACAGTTCAGAGCCATAGAAAAGATCAAGGAATTCGAAGTCATATTTCTTTTGATGTTACAAAAGATATGTCCATCTGTCATCGCTTGTAACGGAAAGAAAGAGTTTTAATTGTGTTGTGTCCAGGTACCATGGCAACCTCTGTTAAACATTGCTTATTAACGAACATATGCCAGAAATACATCTCCAGAATATGCATAAAACCACATCTTTCCTTGTGGTATTACACTTAATTTTTTTTTCTTCTTGTCTTTTAAGCCTCTTTCCAATTTTTCTTTAACTGCCTCAGTGGGGTTTTGGAAGGTGTTTATACAGTGCTTGTTATTTTGTCTCATCTCTTATGGTTTCGTGCTTTGGTCACGAGCAGATATTGTTTGTTTTGGGGTCATCTGAGGATCATGGCACTAAGTACCTCTGGGTTACAAATGGGGCAGTGTAGTAAATGAAATAATCAAGGTGTCATATAGAAAAATCAGTAGAAACATCAGTAAGAAATTTGTATATAGTTATTAATCAGTGAACATTTTATACTGTGGCATACTTCCATTTTGACTATATTCCCAAAAGCGAGATAGGGTTTAGAATTCAAAATGCACAATACTTTTCTGGTTTGTATTTTTCCATGGGTCTTTTCACTTGACTTTGGCAGATATGTGATGATGTGTTGCAGTTAGAGCTGATCAGACTAAAAAGAAAACAATACATTGCTCATGTATCGGTGCAGAGTTAGTGCAGTGGAGCTCATGGGCGCCATATTCCTGATCTTTGGTCTTCTTTTGGTCCACTTCTGCAATTCTCGGCAATATGGCGATATGGCGCTCCCTTACAAATGAAGACCGAAGATAGTGAAGATGGTGCACATGAGCTCCGCTGTGCTTAATCTGCACCGATACATGATATATGTATTCAGAACACCCTCCTGGGTAATGAACTATGCAGGAGGGAATCAGGGTGGGGGGGACTATCTAGGGCTTTTCTTATTGGGGGGTTTAGTTCTCCTTTAAATGAGGCTTTAGGAGCACTAGACTTTTAGTTACTCCATATTTATTGTAGATTTTAGTATTGCAATAGTCTTGGATATTATGCTTATACAAGAAATCATCCAATCTCCTCTTAATGTCATTAACAGAATCAGCCATCACAACATCGCCCAGCAGTGCATTCCACAACCTCACTGTCCTGACTGTGAAGAACCACCTACATTGCTTCACATGAAAGTTCTTTTCCTCTAGTCTAAACAGGTGGCCTTTTTATGGAAAAAATGTATGTCTATAATGCCCTTGAATGTATTTACTGTATTAAGAGTAATCATGTCCCTTCATAAGCATCTTTTTTCCAGAAAGAGCAACCCCAACCGTGACAATCTACCCTCATAATTTAAATCTCCCATCCCTCAATTATATACTTTTTAAGAACTGAGGCCCAAAACTGCACTGCAAACTGAAATCTTAGCAGGGATTATGTATTCATTCCTTGAGTTAATGCCCTTTTTTATGCAAGACAGAACTTTATTTGCTTTAGTAGCCACAGAATGACACTGCCCAGAATTAGATTAGAACTTTTTATCTATAAAAATCACCACATCCTTCTCAATTAAGGAAACTCCCAACACACTGCCATTTAGTGTATAACACGCATTTATATTATTTTTGCCAAAGTTCATAACCTTGCATTTATCAACATTGAACCTCATTTTCCAGTTTGTGGGCCAGTTTTCCAGTTTAGTCAAATCACTCTGCAAAAAAAGCCCAGGTCAAAAGAATTATGATTAAATGTTCTGTGTACCATATATATATACATTATTATTAATAGTGAAATATTATTAATGTTAAAATTTATGAAACCACAGAAACATTTGCAAAATTTTGCCAATCAGAGTTGATTGACATTCTTTTGTCATGTTTTTTTTCTTGCACTGAAGTCAATAGGTGATTTTGTTGCACATAATAGGCTGGGAGTCAGTGGGCATTTTTTTTTCCTGTGGAGTTTCTCAAACGAAATGCGTTGGAGCCAGTGGACATTTTTTTCTTTTGTTTCTTCCCAGCACAACAAAATACTTTGTAGATTTCCAGTGTAGAGTTGTGAACATTTTTACCTCTTCTGAAAACTGGAATTTTGTCACAAATCCATATCCCTAATTATTATTTTTAAATTATACTGCACCCCACTGCATGAAGAGATCTTGGTATGTCATTTAGTTGGTGCTTGACATACTGTCAACCAAAAGCTTTGCCTGTAGTAGACCCTTTAGTTTCCATTTTATTTCCCATTGTATTTGGGAATGGCGATTACATATTCATGTAATAACGAATACATTTCATCTCAACATTTCAATAAGTTGCAAGGTTTGATGTTATAATTTGTTTGGTTGGGTGTGAGAGTTAAACTTTGGAGGAGTGAAATGACCCTGTGCTTACTTCATTTCATCCAGAAACGATATCAAAGCAAATGACAATGAACCGCAGTTTGTGTTTCACTGTATGATCAAGAGCAGCTGCTCGCCCTTTACGGCTCATAATCAGATCAGTTAAAGGAACAAAGCTCCTGTAAGCTCCAGAGTCCTCTTTCTATAAGCAAACATATAAAAAGGTTCAGCATGAACGCAACATCTGTCTTCAAAGAATTCATTGATTCATCATAATAATTTGTCACTACAGGAATCCCATATTCCACATATAAAACCACGTAGGAGACAGAGGTGAAATGATACATTATATTGCCTCCCTTCGATTGCAATGTCAATTCTTTCCTATCTGCAAGTTATCATTTCTCTTTTCAAACATTGGAGAGATCAGGGAAAAATGGAGGATAACAAACAGTATTTTGGAAGCCTAGACTAGTGTTTTGGTTTTTAGAAATCCGACAGTAATATGTTTTTTTGATTGACATCTCTGTTTACCATAAGGTCTACAGCAGACACATTCTTAAACTTACCTTATAACCTTGTCTAGTCCACTGAAAATTATCGCATAAACAATGTCATGCAGTTTTCCTGTTTCCTGGAATTCAATTTCCAAACACTGGGTGAAACAAATTTTTTCCGAATAGGGCAACTTCAATAAATATCTCAATAAAAACTAGAACCCTACCCAGCAGTAGCAGTCTTGGGGTTTGCTTTATTTTATAACACAGCCTAAAATGAGCACTCAAGTATCAGCGGGTGGATGATCTGAATGGGGCAGGGAGCCACAAATTTTGTGACCCTTTGTAAATAGTGTGCAAATTAAGTTTTCATATGCACATATGGACAGTTCTGTTACCTGCACTCCATTTGTACAGTCATCTTTTGTGCAGTTACTACAAAATTAATATATATGAGACCACATCTTGTTTATTTAATAGCAGGTGTGTAGCACAGAGCTCTCACACATATATATATATATATATATATATATATATATATATATATATATATATATATATATATATATATATTGTATCTAATATTATTTAAAAATATAAATATTATGGAGGTGCTGTTGAGTGTGAAACATGTTGAGGCAGAAGGGGATTTGATTTTATATGGCTTTTATCATTTGATCTTCTGTAAGTGCATCTTGAAGATTTCAATAAAGTTTTTTTCCTTTTCAATAGATCCCATTCTAGTATAACTACTGCTGGTGCATGGGTCACTCAGGAGAAAATTTAATAATTTCTGTATTTTTAAGCAGGATTCGGATTCAACCAAATTCAAGTTTCGAACTGAATTAGAATCCAAAAAATCATGTGACTTTTCATCACACAAACAAGGAATTCAACAATGTTTTAACCACACACACAACACACTCACAGTTCTCATTCCCCCTAATATACATTTGCATATTAAAGGGATACTGTAATGGGAAAACATGTTTTTTTCCAATCTCATCAGTTAATAGTGCTGCTCCAGCAGATTTCTGCACTGAAATCCATTTTCAGAGCAAACTGATTTTTTTTATATTTAATTTGGAAATCTAACATAGGGCTAGACATATTGTCAGTTTCCCAGGAGCCCCCCAGTCATGTGATTTGTGCTCTGATAAACTTCAGTCGCTCTTTACTGCTGTACTGCAAATTTGAGTGATATCACCCCTCCCTCCCGCCCAGCAACCTAACAACAGAACAATGTGAAGGTAAGCAGATAGCAGCTCTCTAACACAAGATAATAGCTAAGGCAATTAAAAGCACTGGGAGCGGCTTTTATCAATACTGTGCCACTTCACTAAGTATCTCCGATGCTTCCTCAATTCCAACTTTTAAAAAAAGTCGGTCAGTGCTGGAAAATATCTAAAAGAGAAAATAGTAAAAATCCAGGTCACACTGTGACACCTTCAGTTACATAGTAGGAGAAACAATAGCCTGTCAGCACTGGCTCTTTCTGAAATGACTAGGCAAAATGACCTGAGATGGCTGCCTACACACCAATATTACAACTAAAAAAAATACACTTATTGGTTCACAAATGAAATTTTATATGGTAGAGTGAACTATTTGCAGTGTAAACCGTGCAATTTAAAAATAAAACTACATCATCAGCCTGAAAACTATAGACTGGTTAGTCTGACATCAGTGGTAGGAAAACTTTTGGAAGGGGTAATAAGGAATATGATACAGTACTTGACTACATTGCATATCACAATATTCTGAAATTGGGTATAGACGTTTGTGTTTCATTGGTCAGAATTGAGAGATATTAATATCTATATGTCACTTTAATCCCTCGCTAAGTAAGATTGGAGACTTATTTTCCCACAGTTTTACAGCAAGAAAATGTGGTGCTTGGACGAGGCAGAGACCAGTTTTACTTTGCCCTACGATCCTATTCGAATTTGAAACATTAAATATAAATACTGGTATATAAATAACAATATTGAAAGCTGTCTATGGGGAAGAACCAGCTGGCAAGCTTATCACAGGTTCAACAGTACTGACTTTCCAAACCATAAAAGCACCACAAAAAAAATAAAAAGCAAAGCTTTGAATTTTCTAATGTAATGGTGCCGCAAAATGATACACTTGGAATTGCCAACTACAAATTACAATGTGACAAGAACTGTCTCTAATAGCAAAGTGAAACACGCGTGTTCAGTTCCAGACCAGTGTTCCAATGTAATGGTAAGCTGCTTGAGAAATGATCCATGACTGGCCCTTCTCACTGCCAACAGAAGGAACACAAAGAGATACTATACATGCTGGAGATGCTCACTCAAATTATGGAAGGCTTGGATTCCAGCATATGAAAGATTTAGTGATTCACTTGAAAGTAACTACTATAAGAAGAAAGGGAATGAAAAATCCAAGCATGGGTATGAGAAAAAGAATGTCCATCCAATAGATATCCGTGTGATGAAAAGCTTTCTTTCATGTCTAAGGCATAAAAAGGAGATAGCATGTTATCATCTTAGGTCATATCAAGGTTTGAGCATTAAAAAAATCTCATAGAGAGCAGTCCCAAAGTTCCAAAACATTTACACTATACAAAAGATAATTAGAGGTACAGGATCTGTTATCCAGAATGCTTGGAACCTGGGGTTTTTTTCAGATCTTTCCATAATTTGGATCTTCATACCTTAAGTCTGTTAAAAAGCATTTCATAAATAAACTCAATAGGTTTGTTTTGCCTATAATAAGGATTAATCATATCTTAGTTAAGAAAAGTTAAATCATTTTTAAAATCTGAATTATTTGATGAAGGTTATGGGAGATGACCTTCTTAAAATTCAGAGCTTTCTGCATAAGGGCTATCCAGATAATGGATTCCATAAGTAATGTCCAAAAAACTATTTTTTTTTTTTTAGTGATATGTTTGTACATGTATAGGATCCATTATCGAGAATGCTTGAGACCTGAGGGTGTCTGGATAAGGAATCTTACCATAATTTAATAATGTCTTCTTATTTATTCATATTTAAACATAAAATATATAAAATACAATTATTTTTATGCTTCTCATGTTCTGAGGAAGTGCCAGGAAATGGTGGGCATGAAATGCCTCAGTAGTTGTAATATGCACTGTGCCAATGCTAACATGATTTTATGTACAGTACAACAAATAAAAGATTTGAAGAAGTTATCAAATCCTGGAAAGAACGTGTCAGAAAAGACGTCCGTATCTGTCAGTGTGTAAAAGTATCTGTTGCCAAGAGTTTGGGTTAATGGACACGTGATCGTTTTGATCGAACCTGTGACGTTCTACACTAGCAGAGAAACCAACCTCTTACCATAGACCAGTACATTTAAATATCTGGACAGGTCCAGAATATATACAGTAATGTTCCTTCATTACCACAACCCCTTCAGCAATTTCAGGAGGTTGTCTGTGGAAACCATTAATGTAGGAGATACCATCCCATCAGTATCTTGTAAATTTTCTTTTTTAGGTTCACACAGATTGGCATCTTGGTGACAAATATTCTACCATGTTTCAAGCTCTAAGGTGCAATTCGACTCTTCTCCCCACTTTTTTATGTAGGTGTGGGGATTTTGGTTCAGATCTCTATCATTAAAAACACAGTACCACTGGTAGATTAGCTGGAAGTCTTTGGGAGAATCCTCCTTTGCAAATCAGGACTACCAGGTTGCTCTCTGGTGTCAGAACCTTTGGGCAAAGAGATAATGCAAAAGGTCTAATTTGCAAATATTGAAGGTTGGTGAGGTTTCCTAAGTTAGGTTCGACTTGCAGATCCTGGTATAATTTTAGTTTTCCTGTTAAGGGTTGAAATAATCTACCCAGGTGAAAAAGGTTACCAGCGGAAGCTAGTGAAATAAACTCTGGGGAATAACGTGGGGGATATTCTGGGTTTTTGGAGTTACTGAGTTTCAGCTTCTCAATGGTCTTGTGCCATAAAGATATTGGGGCAAATTCACTAAAGGGAGAATTTTCACCAGCGAACACTCCGCCACAGTTGGCCCCACTTCGACAGGTGTAAATTTGTTACCACTACACTAATTCACCAGCATCTTTTACAGGATACAGGCATACAGGATATGATGTCACTAACATAAACGATTGTTCGCCTGAGTGAAAATTCGGCTGAGGTGAGAAAACATTTTCTGGCGAATTGCGTTCATTCTTGGATGGCTTCTTACAGCTTAGCATTGTTGGGCATCATATTAGTACATTGGTTGCAAAACAATGACATTTGCGGAATGGTTAAACTTGCTCATCTCTACTCAAGAGTAGCAACCCCAATAACCCATAACACTGTAAGTATAGGGAAAGGGCTTAGTGCTATTGCACATGGACCTTTGAACCTTCGAAGGAGATCAGTATCAGTGAAAGCTCTGCTTTTTTTTTATTAAAGCAGATCTGGCCTATCACTTAACTTACATTTTACTAATAAACATGGAATGATAAAAGGTAGCTTTCAATATCTAGTGGAGTTATAATAATGTTAGTAAGCATTAGACTATGGCATGTTTAGATAGATATACGGTATATATATCCTTGAGAAAAGCCCTAAAGTGGCCCAAAACTTTGGATATACAGATGCACAAAATAATAATTTTATTTGCAACAAATTGGAGTGCAGGTCCTTTAAAGTGCGGCTGCTAGACAACAAATTGTTAGTTGAAGTTCCTAAACCTGACTGTTTTGCCAACCTGACTGTCCCCTCTCAGCCTGTCAGTTTCTAGTTTCTAATGCTAGTTTCTAATGCTAATGCTAATGGACTCCTGCTGCACAAATATGGCAGCCCCCTCATAGACAAACACAGGGAGTAAGATAGGTAATATAAAAGCACTGGGAAAATACTTTTAAGGCAAAATTATAAGTAGCATGCAAAGCCAATATTATGGTAGATGTTAAAAAAGATTAGATTTCTATAAGGCAGTTTATTTTCCCACAGGGGTGACCATTTTATGATACAAAACACAAATGATAAAAAATAAATCCTGCCCACTGAATGCTACCTTCCAGAATGTATAATTTATATATAATTATTAAATGCTGCCTGTGGTATAAGCAATATCAACTGATATGTCAAAATAAGCAAACATTATGGAAATACTACCAAACCTTTGCATTATTTAAATTGATTTGCAAAGTGATTGAAACTGGTTGAATAATATCCCCATTCTTGCTTATTTAATTTTGATGAATATATTTATCGTTCACAGTACAGGTATGGGTTCCGTTATCCAGAAACCCATTATCCAGAAAGCTCCAAATTACAGAAAGGCCATGTCTCTTAGACTCCATTTTATAAAAATAACCCAAATTTTTAAAAATTATTTCCTTTTCTCTGTTATATTAAAACAGTATCTTGTACTTAATCCAAACTAAGAAAGAAATAATCCTTTTTGGAAACAAAACCAGACTATTTGGTTTATTTAATGTTTACATGAATTTCTAGTAGATTTAAGGTAAGGCGATCCAAATTACGGAAAGATCCATTATCCAGAAACTCCAGGTCCTGAACATTCTGGATAACAGGTCTCATACCTGTATAAAGATTTGCTCACCTCTCCAAACACTGCAGCATAGGCTACTGTAATCTCAGCCTTTCAACAGATGAAGTAGCTCATCATCTTAACTAACATTTGAGTCATCAGTTAAATTCCCAAATATAATTACCCCATTTACAATTTAATTAGGTTATAGGTCAATATCAATGGTAGTTCATTTGTGTGAATATTATTTTACTCAACTAAGAGTTCCATAAAGGGAGAAATCTTGAAAAGCAGGAGAAAGATTTGGTCCAGGATTTGGTCCAGCTGGCACAATGTGTTTGCTACTTTAGGCCTGCACACAAAAGAGGCCTCCAACTAAACTGTGGTTTACCACAAAGAAAATCATGACCTACAAATATATATAAAAATTAAAAAGAAAATTCATGTCGTCGAGTTTTTATAGTTTTAGAGATAATTTATTAAATGTGTATAGTATTTTGCCATGCAAAGCTGTTGTGACATTAAAGGCGTATATATTCCTTTACATGTGTACTCAGGGTATATAATAGTTGAGTGGCTCTATTTCACAGGGCCGGAACTAGGGGTAGGCAGAGTAGGCACGTGCCTAGGGCACAAAGCTGGGAGGGCGCCAGGCACATACCTCCTCTGTTGCCTACCCCAAGTCCGGTTCCCTTCTCTGGCCGACTCCAGTGGCGGAACTACCGGGGGAGCAGGGGGTGCGAGCGGGCCAGGGCTGCCCTCCGGCAGTCCGTTCACCGCTGAAAATGCGGCCAAATGTGGCCGTACGGAGGGGGCGGGGCCCAGCTGTGCGTCACGCACCAGGGCCCGCCCCCCTCTAGGATCGCTACTGGCCGACTCTATGTCGTTTTCGCGCTCTGTGCGCTTCTGCGCAAGCGCAAATCCGCACATGCGCACGTGAGCGCAAATTTGTGCATGCGCACGAGCGCAAATTCGCGCATGCGCACACTAAATAGGCGCTGCGACTGCCGGGCCTGCCTAGGGCACCTGCCCAGCATGGCCCGGCACTGCTATTTCATATTCTTAATTGTTATGTTATGGGTAGCCGAGGAAGAGTAGAGTATAACAGTGCTTTATTAGCAGAGACTCATGCAGCCATTACACAACAGTAAGCTTTCACTTTTAAGCTACCAGGAAGTATGCACAATATAAGTATGAGCACAGTGACATCTACAGGCCATTTGCCTAAACACCACATATTCCCCCTATTGTAGGAAAGCATTTGGACAACTATAATAAACAGCAAAAATTAAACAGTATGCGTTTTAAAACAATATTATACATTCTTCACATCACAAAGTCCTTGGTCCATGCAGGTAGTTTTCTGATTCTCTCAGTACGCCTTATATGTTCACTTTCTTCTGGCCCATTGCAGTTGGCATCAGGAGTAGGAAAATGTTCTTCATCAAATGGAGCTTCTCCAAAGTCATATCTAACAGGAGCAAGACGACTTGCATTCCATATGCGTCCATCAGACATTTCATATGTGTATGGTCCTCGCTGGCGTCTCACTTCAAGTGGTGAAGTAAATTTAGATTGTCCTTGTTTCAGTATTCCTGGTTTCTTAATTCTGACTAAAGATCCAGGTTGAAAGTGGACTTCTCTTGCTCCATGTTTTTATAAGTCTTGCATTTGGCTTGGTGACATTTCACAATGTCAGCAGTAGATGATTTTGTAGGCACAGCATTTTGTGGAAGTTTGATGTCTGCAAGACATCTGTCTGCCATGTAATAATTCAGGTGGAGATGATTGGGTTGTTGCATAGCAAGTTGCTTTGTAGTTATGTAAGAACTCTGTTGTAAATACTTTCCAAGATTTCCCAGTAAGATTTGCTGTCTGTAGTGCTTCTTTCAGACTTCTGTTGAATCGCTCAATTTCTCCATTTGCTTGTGGGTAATACACTGAAGATTTCCTATGCACAATATTCCTCTCTCTCAGAAAGGATTCAAACTCATATGAGACAAACTGTGGTCCGTTGTCTGATATTAACTCCTTTGGATTACCTTCTCTGATGAAGACTGTAGACAGAAATGTTATTACTGTAACTGATGTTAAGTCAAGGTTATAGCAAATCTACAATCTATAGGAG
Organism: Xenopus laevis; assembly: GCF_017654675.1. NCBI lineage: Eukaryota > Metazoa > Chordata > Amphibia > Anura > Pipidae > Xenopus > Xenopus laevis. The sequence continues at coordinate 111,515,999 of NC_054379.1, forward strand.
CATCTGTAAAAGGACCGACAATATCAATAGCAAGTTTTTCCCATGTTGAATCAGGGAATGGTACTGGTTGTACATCTGGTCTCAACTTAACTTTGTGTACAAAGTTCTTTGCACAACCCAGTGAAGTGTTGCTTTGTGGTGCAATTTTAGACACTGGCTGTGTGGCAGGCACTGGTGCTGTAGTAATGAGACTATCAACTAATTGTAGGTTTAATGCAGCAAAGAGATCCCTTCCAAGTATAGCAGTGCCCTTATTCACAATGTAAAAGTCACATTTTACAGTATTTGATTCAAATTGTACAGTCATTGGCAAGCAACCAAGCACAGGGATTGGATCCTTTAAGTAACTGACCAGTTTCAGGGTAGGTGCAACAAGCGGATCTTTTGCAAAGTATTTCAAGAAAATATCCTTTGGTAGTATAGAAACAGCTGAACCTGTATCAAGCATCAGGTTAATGGAGTGTCCCTTGTCAGCAGAAACAGTACTGACACTGCATATAAACTTGTCTGGAATAAATGTACCAGCTTTATACACACTTTATACTGTGACATTTGTAGTAGTGACTTCATGAATATCTTTAGCAGAACTACGGCAGATCTTAGCAAAATGTCCTACTTTTGTGCATTTGTGGCACTGTACAGCTTTTGCAGAACATGTAACATGATTTGCAGTGTGTTGTGTTGAACCACAGCGAAAGCAATATTTTCTATTTGTATTTGCTGCACAGTTTTGCAGTGTAGGTGAATCCCTTTCCTTAGCACTGTATGTTGCCTGTGACTGTGCATTATTAGACCACAGTGTTGAATTCACAATCTGTACATTCCCAGCAGTTCCCTGACTGAGAGTTTTAGCCTCTGCCACTGCTGTTTCAATTTGGCTAGCAACTGCAATAGCCTTTGCAAGGGTTAAATCCTGCTCTAGGAGCAGTCGCTCTCTAATGCGAGGTGAGTTTGTTTTTTCCACTATTTGGTCTCTTAGCATTTCATTTGTTAGATTCCCAAAGTCACAGGTAACAACCAGCTCTCTCAAAGCTGCTACAAATTGCTCTGTGGATTCACATTACGTTGTCCACGTTGGCGGAATTTATATCTTTCAGCAACCACATTTACTCTTGGCACAAAAAGTTCTTTATAGCAGTAAGAGCAGTTTCATAAGTATCATCAGGTAATGGTAATGTATAGAATATACGCTGTGCCTCTGCTCCCAGGCAGTGAATAAGTAAAGCACGCTTTCTAGCAGAAGAAATCTTCCCTTGGTCAGCAATAATGTAAATTTCAAACATACGGATCCAAGCAGTAAAAGGTATGGTAGGCTCACCAGGGTTTGGAAGAAAATGTGCAGGCTGCTGCAGAGGTAGAAGAGCCATCCTTGTCGCCATTTGTTATGATTGGGTAGCCGAGGATGAGTAGAGTATAACAGTGCTTTATTAGCAGAGACTCGTGCAGCCATTACACAACAGTAAGCTTTCACTTTTAAGCTACCAGGAAGTATTCACAGTATAAGTATGAGCACAGTGACATCTACAGGCCATTTGCATAAACACCACATTAATGACTTATTTTTACTGTCTCGTCTATAGAATAATATTAATAACCGGCAGCAATATACGAACTGTACACCTAGCAAATTATATAGTTATCACAGTTACACTGGTAAAAATCATGCAGAATAATATCTGTTTTTAAAGATCAGTTGATGGGCAAAAGAGATTATATTTCTCCCTTTCACAACAGAAAGCGTATATTTACAATTCAAAATACAACTTATGTTGAACAAAACTGCTTGAACTTTGAATGATGTGTTGGTTCACAATAGTCGTTGTTTGCCATAGGCAGTTTGATCGCCATTAATTAAGCCTCATAAGCCTATTGTCTATTTGACGCTAAGATCTTAATATTTATTTTAACTGTATTTATTTATATTTATTATTCTACTTTGTATTTATAATTGCAATGACCCTCTGTTGGTTGTGTTAATTTATTGTTCTGCTGAAAAGTGCTTTGTGCATAAGAAGCACCATATAAATAAAAATATTCATACATACATACATACAAGCATGGGCATGGATGTATCTGTGTCTCCACAGAAGTTCTCAAGTCATTAGGCTAAGATTCCAGCGCAAATACAGGTACATGCTAGCATAAGCAGAAAGGTATGAGGCTTAGCCTCCCAAAAAAGAAACTAACTGCTGTTTATATTCATATTGTATATACATAATTAGAAATTCTCCGCCCAGCTGTAAATGTAATATCCACTTCCAAATGAAATAGTATTTTGTTGATCAATTTATTATTTTGATTAAGAAATCATAGATCATTTTACATAAACTACCTTGAGCACACATATCATTGTAAAAAATGAGTGAGTATCCCATACCCTTCACAGAGTGTTGTATTCAGATTCTTTTGTTCACAAGCACAGCAAATCTCAATTTTTTTATTTTCCAAAGTTCAGAAGTGAATTCTCTGTATGGTCTCTGACAGTGTCAGCTGATCACAATTTACATTGTGCTTCTACATTATTTCAAGATCTTGGGCTTCAAGCCAGCCCCAAATCATCTTTTTTATATTTGGCTTTCTGTTCACTCTTCTAGTTTCCATGAAACCTCTAATAACTATTTTTACTTTCTTGTTCTTGGCACTCTCAAAAGGCTAAGTACTAGTTCGAATTCTAGGCAAGCGATCTGTACCCATTGCCCTTTCATTAGAACTGTGCTTACTTTAAATTTTCCCCAGATCACACTTGTTTCAAAGATTCATTCTTATTTTTTTGGAAAATTATGGGGTTTTGCCTAGGAAGCCATTTATCTTAATAAGGAAATTAATGTCATTACTATTATGCCCATGAGAAATCAGATATGCTTATGGATGGAAATCAAACAGTTTTCTCCCTTCAAAACTGAATGTAACAATTTAAGGGCGTTTGGAGATAATTTCCTTTCTATGGTCGGTCAGCTCTTTTAGATGTTAACATTTTATAACCATTAAAACATAATTGTATCAGTTTCTCATTTATGGAACCTTGCACACAAAGATTATTTTGTATTTCTATATGTGTATAACATTTTAAACATTCTAGAGAATGTTCTACAGCCATACCTGTGTGTATTTATATAGTTATGTGCTTAAATTACTGTTTAGCCACACAGATACAAATGTAAAACCATGATATCAAGCCATTTTAAAATTGAAAACCTCATATTCAAATGCAGTGCAAGTTACTGAATAATATTGTATTAATGAGACCACAAACAAAGAACAACATAAATATTTATGGGTTTTGAAGGATTTAAAAGCCTCCACTACCATTGAAAACAGCTCTAATGGGAATCATCCTATTTGACCTATAGCTTTCCCTTGTCCTCTTCATGTCAGTACTTATTGGGCCAGGTCCATCCCTTATGCCCCATTAGAAGAAACTCCCACCAATTCAATAAAGCTGTCACTTACACTTCCCAAAAGCGTCTTTTTTGTTCTTCTCTTATGCTCCGCTCCTTCAGGAGCTCACTTTTCTTTTCAGGGGGGATAAGCTAGGACCAGTCCACAAGGCATTCCCTGGAACAGTCCTTTTCTCCCCTGATGTATCAGGGTTTTTGCCGGCCATTACCTGTTGGCTTTCCCCTGCTCCCCAGGTACCCATCTTGCTCACAAGGTGTCGGACTCCTAAAGTGATCAACTTCGACTGCATCAGTTTTGGGAGACAGGCGGGGGTGCGGAAGATAGTGGCGACTTCAGCTAGGTTCGTTAGGGTTCAGCAGGATGGTGACGTCAAAATCCGAAAGCCTTTTTCTTCCAGGTTGGGAGCAAGTGGCGCGCCTTGTTTGAATTAGCGTCCACGCTGACTGCTCCAAGCCTGCTCTAGCTACCCTGATCTTCTCTGTGTAGGTTGTTTAGCAGACTCCATGGGGTACCTGTTAAGATTTTAGGTTACCAAAAGGATGTTCATTCCTCGTGGTTACTAGAGCATATTTGTTTTCTTTTTTTTTACAGGGTCCCCTTCCTGGTTAGGTCCAAGCCGCACCCCCCAGAAGTCTAGTCCCCCCACTGATAAGGTAAAAAAAATATGTTCAGCCCATGCGAGCACACGGATTGTGTAGACTCTGGGCTGGCTTGGCTGCTAAATACTCATATGTATTCTCTTTTTTCCTAGCACCATTAAAACTGCTGCTAGGTGCAAGGAAACTTCCAATCCTCTGGAAGCTGAAAGCAGTCAATGCCTGGGCTGCTCGGAGCCTGCACTCTTAGGCAAAAAGATATGCCAGCCCTGTCTTACGGAAGCAGCCGGACCTTCAGTCCCACCCTCAGACTTAAGAGCCTGGATCAGAGAAGCTGTGAGGCCACAAGTCAGGTTTGAACTTGCGATCACCTGTTTGTTATCTCTGTGGGAAAGAATAAAGGCAGAGCGGCCTCTCTTCCTATACCATCTCCAATTGGATAAAGTTGGTCATCAAGAAGGCATATTCATCCCAAAGCACCTAGGATCCAGCTGGTCTTTGTGCTCATTCTTCCAGGAGGCAAGCAGCTTCATGGGAGGCTGAAGTGGGGATTCCTTTGGAGGTCATTTGCAGGGCGGCCTCATGGTCCTCTTCCAACACCTTTCTATCACATTACAAGCTGGATGTTTTCTCAGCCAGGAACGCTCAATTCAGAGCCAGTATTCTCAGATGTGCTTCCAGAAAGCATTAAATATTTTGCAGAAATGGGTCTGCTGTGTTTTATTCCCATCCTATGATTTCGAGGAGCTTGCTACATCCTGATGAGTACTGACATGGAGAGGACAAGGGAAGATTACTTCATACTTACCGTGATTTTCCTTTTCTAGGCATCTCCATGTCAGTATGGCCCTCCCAGATATCGAGTTAAGAAGCTTGTTGCTAGACGCCGTTGAGAAGTGCAAGTGACAGCTTTATTGAATTGGTGGGAGGTTCTTCTAATGGGGCAGGAGGGAGGGGCCTAGCCCAATGAGTACTAACATGGAGCCTAGGAAAGGAAAAGTAATTTTCCCTTAACTTCTTAAACTTGCCTTGGTGACTAGGACTGCTCTGTTAGGGCAACCAGGTGAGACATGGCACTCACAGATAGAGAGAACCCTAACATGATGATTATGCCAGTTCCATACCATCCATAAAAAACTACTGGTAGGGCAAGAGGCCTACAGAGACAAATTATATAGAAACCTAGTAGGTGTACTGGTTCAGTATTCATAAAAATCTTTTGAGAATTATTTGGTTAAGGTGGCCATACACGGAGAGATCTGCTCGTTTGCCGATATCGGGCTGATCCTATGATCGGATCATAGCGAAGGGCAACAGGCGGTCGGATCACTGGACCGCATCAACGAACCGATGTGGCCGCGATCCGACAGGAATTCTAGTCCTGTCTGATCGACATCTGCCAAACTTTCAGCTAGATATCGATCGGGGAAGCCCGTCGGAGAGCCCCATACACGGACAAATAAGCTTTTATTGGCTGGTGTATGGCCACCTTTATACACCAAACCCAAAATCTATGGATTTAGTGCATCTCCAGTTCATACGGATTGTTAAAGTGAGTAGGCACAGTATTTAGTAGTTACTTTAGACTTTAATTCCCGGGTAGTTCAATTCAATCAGTTACCTTACTTACTTATTGAGCAGAAACTTAAAAAGACTTCAAGATGTAGAAGGTTGAAACAACATCTTCTTTACAATGTTGTGTACTGTGACAGTAACATTGGTTGGAAGGTGTCTTCATGCACCATTTAGGCAAGATATTGTTGTGCTCTTATGAAGCAGTACCTATATAGAAACCCAAAAATTCTTTAAAGGAAAACTATACCCCCAAAATGAACACTTAAGCAACAGATAGTTCATAACATATTAAGTGGCATATTAAAGAATCTCACCAAACTGGAATATATATTTAAGTAAATATTGCCCTTTTACATCTCTTGCCTTGAGCCACCATTTTGTGGTCACCTGACCAGAAATACTACAACTCTAACTGTAACAAGAAGAAGTGTGGAAGCAAAAGACACAACTCTGTCTGTTAATTGGCTCATGTGACCTAACATGTATGGTTTGTTGGTATGTTTGTACAGTGAATCCTAAGATCCCAGGGGGTGGCCCTTATTTTTTAAAATGGCAATTTTCTATTTATGATTACCCAATGGCACATACTACTAGAAAAGTATATTATTATGAAAATGGTTTATTTACATGAAGCAGGATTTTACATATGAGCTGTTTTATGCAATATCTTTTTATAAAGACCTACATTGTTTGGGGGGTATAGTTTTCCTTTAATGTATAGAATTTGACACTTATGGGTCTATTACTAATTAAAATTGTGCCCAAGACCTATGGGCCTTTAGCATTCATACTTCTTTTTTTCTCATTAAATATCTCCGTCCTGGCCCAAGGGAAAAGTTATTCCAATCCTTAAATTGGTTCTTGGTTCCTGCATCCATTCTATTTACACCTTGGATCTAGTCCAGTGCTATCTAATTGTTTTCATATTCAATATCCCCTATACTACATATATGGAGCAGGATTACAACATCATGTCATCCAAACGACAGTTTGGTGGCCCTTGAAATCTCCTTTAGTGCCACATACTTCAGTGGGACAACCCAGGTCTAGTCTGTGATTAATCTGATGTTTCTGTTATTAAGGGTACCTTGCCATGGCAAATTAATTAATTGTCTGTTTCATCCCAAATCTCAGTGGACTTCATACAGACCAGTGGACTTCTCCATTCCCAGGCCTTGACCTCTTCTGAATACATGATATCATTATTTGCTAATTTGGTCCTCTATTCCAAGGCAAATTCATCACAGCTTCAATGTAATAGAAGGAATAAACTGGATGAAAAAATGGATGTGAAAGGCAAAAAGCATGTAAAGACAAAAGAACATTAAAATGAAAGAAACACTATTTGTTGTCTGTTACATCTATGATATTTGTTAGATAACCTTACTCATTATTGCTTCTGAAAGATCCACTGATTGATTGATCACTGATACAGTTGTAATACAGTATGTGTTATTTATTTACTCAAGGTTTTGGTAATGACTTGTATATGTTCCTGTCTGACTCTATTTATAGCTTCTTCTTTTACCGATCATACTAAGAAAATTTCAAATGCTATTACCCCAAAGATTTCTATACCCAGTTTATTTATTATAATTGATTAGAAAGAAGAAGAATATTTGGAAAAACTAATTTGAAGAAAAGTAGTATTAGTCATTCATGCCAGTTTTATTGACAACAAACACGGTAAAGTAATGTAATATTGAAACCCTACACTAAAGAACATGGTTAAACATTGTTAAATAATAGATATTTACTCATTCCTTTAAGACAAGATGTGTAAGATAAAAGGCCATTGTACAGTTTATTAAGAAGGTTTAAATATCTAACCAACATCAATAGGCTACTGTATTATTACAGCATGCAATGACATGCAATCAATCAGCAGCAATCATCTACTTCCTCCTAATGTTACTCAATGCAGACGGTGCTGACAACTACCTGCCCAATGCAATCATCTTGTACTATCACTCTGCTTCCTGATCTGGATAGCTATAATTTGTAATGCCAAAGGCTGGCTTTTTGTGCTCTTCTCAGATATTCAGCAATTCTAAATATAGTATTACTAAAGTCAAATTAATATACCATACAATAGTAAAATACGCAGAACATGCTACCCTGCTAATTGGTTGCTATTGGTTACTGCTCCTGGGCAAAATTAGTGCCTTTTATTACATAACCCCCTATATTAGTTACTAATAGTGATGAACGAATTTATTCGCCAGCCATTGATTTGCGTCAAAATTACGAATTTCGCCATGTTTTTTGCAAAACAGTGACAAAAATTTGCCGCAAAAGACGCCCATAAGAAAAAGAACGCTCATTGATTTTAATGCATTTGGAGAAAACAGTCTCCATAATAAAACAAAACACTGACTTTAATGTGTTTTGTGAAATTTTGGACAGATTCACTCATCAATAGACACTAAGTTTCTGGATGTTGGTTTAGGGTAGAACTCCACGGGCGATTTTGAAAGGAATTGTTCAGTGTAAAAATAAAAACTGGGTAAATAGGCTGTGCAAAATAAAACATGTTTCTAATATAGTTAGTTAGCCAAAAATTTAATGTATAAAGGCTGGAGTGAATTGATGTATAAAATGTCAGTCAGAACGCTACTTCCTGCTTTTCAGCTCTCATGGTTTATACTGACTGGTTACCATGGTTACCAGGCAGTAACCAATCAGAGACTTGAGGGGGGGCCACATGGGTCATATCTGTTGCTTTTGAATCTGAGCTGAATGCTGAGGATCAATTGCAAACTCACTGAACAGATATGTACCATGTGGCCCCCCTGCAAGTCGCTGACTAACTCAGAGTTATAGAGCTGAAAAGCAGGAAGTTGGATTCTGGCTGTTTTATTAGACATCTGTTCACTCCAGCCTTTATATATTACATATTTGGCTAACTAACTATATTAGAAACATTTTTTATTTTGCACAGCCTATCCATTGACACAGTTTTTATTTTCACACTGAACTGTTCCTTTAAGTGCTATACTGTCAGTTCCGATGCGCTGAGATGAATCTCAGGCATCACGTTGGATGCGCCTAAGGTAATAGGAATGTTGGACATTGTCTCTGCGTGCATCCGACTGTTGGATGTGAACGCTGCATGTTGCTTCTTCATCCAACAGTCAGATCATGTCGGATGCACACAGTGATAACTGTTCTGTCCCCACATGCAGGCGAATGAAGGTATAACTAACAGTAGCTGTGTGACTTCCTACATTCGTATCCAAGCAGTGGGGCAGACCGGACCGGCAGACGCTCAGGTGCCTTCACAAGCCCAAAATGTCTGAATGTCCAGTCACACAGTAATGAGGCACTGAAAATGGCTGCCGGAAGTGAGAAGGACTGAGCTGGCAGAAAACCACGCCCCCGAGAGGAAAAACTTTACTAACAAGAACAGAGGCGTGCAGCATGCAAATTTTGGCCAGCAGATGGCAGCAGTACAACAATGCACAGAAAATAACATAGGTAAAGAAGGATTAATAATTACGTATGCAATTAACTATGAGGAGAACAGCACAATAACGTCCGACATTCCTATTACTTACCTTAGATGGAACAGATGGTATCGCATTTAAAACCGCCCGTGGAGTTCTACACTTTGGCACTTGACTGATCAATCTTTCTTGATTTGAATGATATTAAAACCAGACTTATTAACATTTAACCATTCCAATTATGCATCCTGGTGTCTTATAACACTTGGAGGGTTATGTAATTTAAGTCACTGCCCAGGAGCGGTAACCAATAGCAACCGATCAGAAGTTAGAATTTACTGGTCACCTGTTTAAAAGCAAAGATCCTATTGGTTGCTATGGTTACTGGTCCTGAGCAAATTTAGTGCCTTTTATTGCATATTGGGGTTAGTATCTTAAAACACTTGTTCAATTTTAAGGTAATTCACTGGGTCAAATGTAGGATTGTACTGCAAATACAGGTATCCAATCCATAAGCCTGAAACACGTTATCCAGAAACATCCAAATTACAGAAAGGTTGCTTCCCATAGACTGCATTTTATCCAAATAATCCAAATTTTCAAAAATGATTTCCTTTTTCACTGTGATAATAAAACAGTACCTTGTACTTGATCCAAACTAAGATATAATCAATACTTATTGGAAGCAAAACCAGCCTTTTGGGTTTATTTAAATTTTACATGATTTTCTAGTAGACTTAAGGTACGAAGATCCAAATTACAGAAAGATGAGTTATCCAGAAAACTCCAGGTCCTGAGCATTATGGATAACAGATCCCTTACCTGTATAGCATAATATCAGGTGTTGTATAGTGGGTTGGGTTGGCCACCAGTTCAAATGCACATTTGCACTGACTGTTCAAGCAGTGAAGAATGATAGCGGCATAAAATACATCACCATCATATCCTCTGCCGTCCAATAGAACACTAGACCCATTTAATGATATGCCTTTAAATAAATCTCAAATCCAATGGTGTCCAAGAGTGATTTACATATTAAAAATAAACTTGTAATAGTCACAGTAAATAGTAACAAGGCCTTCAAAAAAGTGTTTCCCCCCAAACAATGTTGGTCTCTTTAAACATATATTGCATAAAACAGCTCATATGTAAAACACTGTTTCAATTCCAAGCAAACCATTTTCTTAAAACGAGTAAGAAAAATGGTTAGTAGTATGTGCCATTGGGTAATCCTAAATAGAAAAATTACATTTTAAGCACTAAGGGCCGCCCCCAGTGCACCCAAGCAATCCAAGGGCACACATACATGTTAGGTCACATGAGCCAATTACTGGTGCAAGTTCTGTCTTTTATTCCCACACTTCTCCCTTAGCAGCACAGAAAATGGTGGTTCAAGGTAAAGGTAAAATATGTAAAAGGGAAATATTTACTGATGTATACTATATATTGCAGTTTGGTAAGATTCTTTAATAGGCCACTTAATATGATATAAATTATCTGTTGGTTAAGTATTCATTCTGGGGTATAGTTTTCCTTTAAGTAAATACTTAGATCATATACGAAAGACGGCATCAGTAACAACACAAAGCCTGTGCACCAGGGGGATAATCCAACAACCAATGTTGTGAAAAAAATAATGGAAAGTGGGGGGAAAAGGAAAATTAATAAAAACGCACCATTTTAAAGTTGGTTACTTCATGTTAAAGACAGTGGGAGCCATATATTCAAATATCAAGCAAAACATGATTATGTTTGAATTTTTGAGAATATTTTTAAATTTGGCAAACTCATTGAAGGGTAGAATGTTATTTCACTACATTCACAATCATAAATGTGAATAATGGTTTAAAAAAACACACATTTTCTAAATTTTTTGAGCAAAAAAACAATAAAAAACTCAAATGTAAGACTATGGTATCTGTGCAGAGAGGTCACGTGCACACTCAGGCCCTTCACAACTGGTTCCGCTTTGTGCTCAAACGCTTAAGGGAGACGGCACTCCCAATTTCCAATTTTTATGGCTACTTCGATGGTCGAAGTAGCCATAAAAATACTTCGAAATTCGAAGTATTTTTTATTCTGTTCCTTCACTCGAGCTAAGTAAATGTGCCCCTAAGGGTGTTATTTACCAAAATCCGCATTTTTCAGATTTTTTTTATGTAAAAAAAGTCCAACCAAAGTAGAATCCGGGATTTGAACTTTTTTATCACTGAAAAAACTGGATAAACCGTTTCAGGAAAAAACCCAGCATTTTTCGGGTTTTATGTCCAAACCACTCAACTTTTTTGTGAAATTGCTTGAAACCCCCGATTTTTTCAGATTTTTGGCCGAAATTCAGCGCAGACAATGATATCTTCAAATTTGAAATGCGACCTTCTCCATTGACTTCTACAGGACCTCAACAGCTTGGACTTTTAGCAGCCTCGGGTATAATAAATCACCAAAAGTTTTTGAGTTTTTGGCATTCGTTTAAATAAAAGAAAGCCATGATGTCTTTGGAAACTACCCTACTAATGGGGACTTTGTAAGTAGGAATACTGCAATGACTTTGCTCTGTCTGCTTTATACAATATATCCTTCAACTGTTCTGCAGAATATCAAAGGATTTTTATGAAACAGAAAGTAATATGACAGACTCTGGAAACAGCTGTAACTTTTTAAAATCAGCTTCCAGTTGGAGTTCAGATTTCATCCATCTGATTCAGTCTGGTGCTGACAAATCTGTGGTTTCCCTACAATGTCTTTTTGCTTTGAATCTTTCACCACATTGCTGCTTGTTATTTCCTTATCCCCCAGTTCCCACTGGATAACAAGATTTAAAAATAAAGTTTCTATTTTAGAAGGAAATATCAATTCAGAATATGTTTTTAAAATGTCCCAAGTATACCTAGCATAAGCAGGATTGTAAAGAAACGGCGCTGGGTTGCTCTGCTACTCTAAGGACCCTCCACACTAAAATATGAATCCCACCCAAGAAAAGAAATCCAACCGTCTGTATTATATACAGGCACTGACACTTTTAAGTCATATTTTCACACATTGTATGTTTAATGTTGTCTTTTTTGATAGCGCAGGGGACACTGAGGAAGGAATCAAATTATTTACCCAGCACTGAGAGGACATGTCAATGTACACACACTCATCTCCCTGTGGAGTATTAACAAGGCTCAATTCATTTGAAACTTCAAAGTTTAATTTTTCACATCAGATCCTATGGAAATGTAGTCAGTATGTCAACTTTTAAATAGGAAACTCCATTCCCACATAAATAATAATGGATCATAATTCTGCCATGTCACTGAGACATTTCAAGTTTGATTCTACACCTCCCAAGAGGCTACTCATGATAATAATAAAGTGCAGGCGCCCCAGATCCCCCTGTGCCGCTTACCACCCCTGCTTTACAGCCAGGTGATTGTGTAATGGTGGTGTAAACTCTGCATTTAGCTAAGATCTGAATTCTCATTTCAGCAAAAAAACAAAGGATGCACTAAAAAGAATGGTAAAAATTAAAAGCAGTAAGCCAATCATCTTTTAAAATAAAATACAGTAAAGAAAAAAACACTATTTGGACACCCCCCTAGCACAGAGCGGGGTAATCTAGCTTTTGTTGTGCCCCAAATATACTTGGGGCACAACAAAAGCTGGTATCTGGTCCAGGGTTGAGGTGGGGATTTGAACTGGAATGTTTTGGAATAGATATAACAGTTTGGGAAGTAAAGACATCTTCATTGCGGCAACACGACCTAGCCATGATATGTTACATTGCTTCCACTCTACCAAGTCCAATGCAATCTGTTTCACCATAAGTGTGAAGTTTGCTCGGTAGATATGGTGGTAATGTGGTGTTAACTTAACTCCCAGGTAATTTATATAGGATGTTTGCCATTTATAGTGGAAATCAGCTTGGAGGGCTATCTTTGAAGGTACTTCTAAATGGAATGTGAGGGCTTCTGATTTAGTCCAATTTATTTTATAACCAGCTACTGAGCTATCAAGTTGAAGGAGATTATGTAGGTTAGGTAGGGAAATAAAGGGATTGCTAAGTGTTAGCATAACATCATCTGCGAAAAGTGATATTTTATATTCCTCGCTGCCTACCGTTATACCTGTGATGTCTGGATGTCCTCTTATTTTGCTGCTAGAGGCTCTATAGTGCATATAGCAGGGGGGAGAGTGGGCAGCCCTGCCTCGTATCATTTCTAATGTGGATTGGGACTCCTTCATCTCCATTCATTTTCAGGTAGGCTGATGGTTTTGTGTACAATAGTTTGATAGCTTGTAGAAAATGGCCTTGAAATCCAATACGCTGAAGTAATTAAGTCATATAAGCCCAATATAACCTATCAAAGGCTTTCTCTGCGTCTAAGCTCAACACTACAGAGGGGGTACCTTGCGATTGAATTATGTCAATGAGGTCTATTGCCCTACCTGTGTTGTCTCCTGCTTGCCTTCCTTTTACAAAGCCTACCTGGTCTGAATGGATCAATCTGGGCAATAGTGGGGTTAATCGTTGTGCCAACAATTTAGTAAAGATTTTTAAATCACGATTAAGGAGTGCTATAGGCCTATAATTACCACATAGTGATGGGTCTTTGCCCTCCTTTGGAAGAACAGTTATGTAGGAGGATAGCATGGAGTCCGGAATGTTTTCCTTCCCCTGGAGGAAGATGTTAAATAGTTCTGTCAGTATTGGGGAAAGAATTACTTGGAAAGTCTTATAGTATGTGTTGGAGAACCCATCTGGTCCTGGGGATTTATGGAGTGGAAGAGATCTTAAAACACTAAGTACCTCGTCATTAGTAACCTACTAGTTGAGTTGACTCCTAGTTGAGCTCCTTTTCTGAGAGGGTAGGCAAGTGGCAGTTCTCTAAAAATTGGGCTATTTGTGTTGGTTTGGTATTATTTGTATGGGTAACATCCGGGAACAAGTTGTATAGTGTAGTGTAATAGGAGTGGAAGGTTTGTGATATTTGTGAGGGGTTATGTAGGGCTTCCCCAGTTTTGGATTGTTTTGTTAGAATTTGAGATTGTCTGGAGTGTTTTCTTAGTTGGTTTGCTAATACTGTATGGGCCTTATTCCCCATTTGGTAATATTTCCTTTTTGACAAGATCAAGGTTTTCTCTGCATCAAGTATGGCTATTTGTTTTAATGAGGAGTTCTTGGATTTCCTGAGCTATTTTGGGTTTTGGGTCTTGTTGGTAGCCCAATTCTAGTTTACGTAATTTATTCTATAAATTATATATCCTGTTTTCTATTATGTCTTTTTGTAGTGGATAGTGAGATGATATGGCCCCGAAGTACAGCCTTATGTGCCTCCTATATTAACGCAGCATATTCTATTGGGGGCCTTTTTAACCAAAATCTGAATTTAGTAAAAAAGTCCAACCAAACTAGAATCCATGATTTGACCTTATTTGTTATTAAAAAAGCACAAATTAATCAGTTGAGGGAAAAACCTCGAAAAAATCATAAGAAAATTTGTATCGTATGATTTTTTTCCCGAATCATATGATTTTTTCGTAATTTTTCTGAAAAGCCATTTTTTTTCAGATTTTTGCCAGAAAAGTCCGAAATAGTCAGATTTTTGGGCTAATTCCAGTACAGACCAAAGAAACTTCAAAATTGGATAGGGACCTCTACATTGCATATACAAACTCGGCAGATCTGGGATGCCGGATTTTCAGATTCAGACTTTTTGCAGCCTCGGATTTAATAAATCCCGAAAAATCTGAGTTTTTTCCCCACTAAAAATTCAGATTTTTCCAGTAAAAAAAAGCTAATATTTATTGAGTTTTTGGCACTCAGATTTTAATAAATAACCCCCTAAATGTGTAGACTTACAGAGCATTTGATTTTAGATGGGGGTCAGTAACCCTCATTTGAAAGCTGGAAAGAGTCATAAGAAGAAGGCTAATATTTAAAATTCAGTAAGAATGAAATAATGAAGACCAAGTTGCTTAAAATTAGCCACTCTATTACACACTAAAAGGGATACTGTCATGGGAAAACATGTTTTTTCCAAAACACATCAGTTAATAGTGCTGCTGCAACAGAATTCTGCACTGAAATTCATTTTTCAAAAGAGCAAACAGATTTTTTTATATCCAATTTTGAAATCTGACATGGGGCTTAACATATTGTCAGTTCCCCAGCTGCCGTCAGTCATGTGACTTGTGCTCTGATAAACTTCAGTAACTCTTTACTGCTGTACTGAAAGTTGGAGTGATATCACACCCCTCCCTCCCCCCCTCAAAAGAACAATGGGAAGGTAACCAGATAGCAGCTCCCTAACACAAGATAACAGCTCCCTGGTAGATCTAAAAACAACACTCAATAGTAAAAGCCAATTCCCACTGAGACTGATTCAGTTACATTAAGTAGTAGAAATAACAGCCTGCCAGAAAGTAGTTCCATCCTAAAGTGCAGGCACATGTCACATGACTGGGGCAGCTGGGAAACTGACAATATGTCTAGCCCCATGTCAGATTTCAAAATTGAATATAAAAAAATCTGTTTGCTCTTTTGAGAATCGAATTTCCGTGCAGAAGTCTGCTGGAGTAGCACTATTAACTGATGTGTTTTGAAAAAAAAAACATGTTTTCCCATTACAGTGCATTTTCTTATAAATACAGGTAAGGTTATAAAATGATTCCTATTATAAATCACGCATATGTTTAACTGATAAATGTGCATATAGCTGCAATTTGCAAAGTGTCCAGTGACCTATATGAAGACATACCAATGGTCTTGTAACACCAAACAAAGACTATAATTAACAACCAATAATAATTTCATCTTTTGCAAACAAGCCATGAGGCTGCAGGGTGCCTGCAGTCATCTGTGAGTTCTATTATATAGTATGGATCCTTTGGTGTAGGGTATTGTAATCTGAAACTGAAATTGGAAAAAAAAGGCCTACGCACCTGTAGGCCTCGGGCAAAATATATATTTTCTATTTAAGTTTTAGGTGAAACTCAAAACAAAACCACTCAGCTCTCACAGTGATAGGGGGATTCCTTTCTATTGCACCCATACTGGAGAAGTTTCATCATGAGTCACAGTTGATGACTCTGTAGAGCTCTTAAGTACTAGGTGCTGTAGCCATGGAGATTCAGAACTGTGATATTATGTTTTGGTGATACATGCTAAATAACCACAGAATATATAGTGTGCTTTGTGCATTGTGCTCTGCGGTATAACGAAACAGCTCTAATAAGTTCTCTGACTTTTTTAGCCTGGTAGAGTTCCAATAAAGGCACATCTGATATCTTAAATGATACTTGTGTCTCTGCAGTCCATTAAAACATTGGCAGGTTCTGGATGGAGGAATAACTATATACAATGAAAACCCAACCAAAATAGTCTGAAGGAAACCCAAATGTACTTTTTTTAAACCATAATGTTACCTAGGTTTGGCTCTCATCCCTATAAATTATTTCAGATTTTTTATTCAGTCTATTCTTTTTGAATACTGTTTCCCAGTTTTTGTAAGTATTCGTCTAATGCTATTTTGCTTTAGCATTTTCTGCAAACCCTTACTGTCAAGTGACCCCCATTTTGTTAAATTGCCTAAATCATAAACATGCATTGGTCTTGCTATGATTAAGTTCCTGTGATTTAGAAGCCGAAGGTTACTACCCACATTCAAGCATCAACTTCCTCTGGAGTCTAAAGTGAACAAGGCCTGGATCTTATCCCAAAGATGATGTTGTTGATTTTTAAAAAATCATATCTACCTTTAAACTTCAGCAAAATCTACATGTTCTATCCACACTAAAGGGTTATTGACCAAACCTCAAATTTATCTGTTCTGGCTTTTTTGGGGCAAAAACTCAAATTTTTCATTGAAAACATTTTTTTGAGAGATTATTATGCTGCAAAAGAACCAAAATCCACCATCTCAGATCTGTCGAGGTTGTGTATAAGTCAATGGGAGAGGCACCTATCTCAATTTGCAGATATCATGGTTTGCGCTGGGTTTAGCCCAAAAATTCAATTTGGGAAAATAGTCAGAAAAAATCGGATGGTTCGGGTTTTCGCTCTATTTAATCAGGTTTTTCTGAGTTACTTAATTAATAAATATGGTCAAATGGGGTATGGGAGTTTGGTTGTGGTTTTTTTAAATAAAATATGATATAAATTTGGATTAAGTATAAGGTTCAGATCATGTGAAATATCAGGGCCATATATAAAACCCGGCTAAAAAAATGCTTTCATTGCATTTGCTAAAATGTAATCATTAATCAATCATTGCAACCCACCAATTTACATTTGTTAGAAGCATTCTACATATAACTTGTATTATTAGCCTTAAATAAATGTGCACGATAAAAGTGCGAAGAATGTTGTTTTAGAATGTTAAAAAAAACAGCACAGGCTGCAGAGATGATGAGATCCCCCAGCAAGAGCTAAAAGAGGGTCCTGATGAATTGAAACCACCTTGACTATTTAACAAGTGGAATTAACTTAAATTGGATAATAATATCCTGCTGTGGGGGGATTGGTGCTGAATACGGCAGACTGTCAGAATAGCACAAATACTGAAAAGGCAACACCGAGCGAAATTGCAGAGGAAGCACAGAGATGGATATTAAGGGGAAGTCAATATTTGTTTGTCAAAGGAAGAATAAGGAAATCTGTCTGAGCTCCAAATATAGTGCACAGCTAAACCAAAAGAGCGAAGGAATGACAAGATGGCCCCACTGTCTGAAACAGCCAACTAAAAATAAAATGAACCCTGGGCTTTAATTGACAGAGGGTCGGGTGGATATTTTAACTGTTTCGGTGTAGAATGCTTGAGATGTAATCACTGAAATCAGTCTTTAAAAAATATGGCTTGTGTTTGTGTGTTTCTAATGATAACCCACTTAGGTAGCATGGTGAAGGCTTTCAGTCATCCAATTCATGACATGCAATAAGTCTGAGTGATAAGTCTAAAGCAAAAACATTTCATTGCTCTGAGTGAATGACTACATGGAAATGTGAAAGGGCAAAATAATCTCTTAAATTAAAGGAAAACTAAAGTTTAGCTAAATAAGTAGGGCAGGAATGCTGTAGATTATGCTTTATGGTTCTATACCAGCCCCAAGGCAACCATAACCCTTTAGCTGTGAGGATCTGTGCTTCCAGAGATGCCCCTGTAGCTCACCATCTTCTTTTCTGCTGATTCACTGCACATCCTCTTACTTACCTGAGCTTATGGACCAACTGACAATATACAGTATATATAAAACATAAATGTGATTATATAATGCTGATTTGTAATTCATTCAGATTATTAGTACATGTCAACTTTAACCAGTGCAGTTAGCATCAGAATTTAATATGTAGCCCGGTATGACAGGCCCGCCTACCTGATAATTTGCCATGACCCCTAGTGATGTGCGGGTCGACATTTGCCCATTTGCTACCTGCACTGACCCTAACCAGACAATTATCCATATATATAGGCCCACGCCCGGCCCATTGTGATGTCACAAAGTGGCCGAGGAGCGCAGGCATGCTTCTTTAAAAGGCTGGAGGCAGAAGAGGGGCTCGGTGGGATCAGGCAAGTGTCGGCCCGGCCTGCACATCACTAATGACTCCTAAGTTTAGCTTCACAACATCTTCTAAAAGCACACTAAGCATGTGAGTGTCATTGACACTCCTAACAAAATCCAAGATGGGAAGTGCTGTCAAGGCCTAGGTCATTACTACTATAGAGATGCTGAACCTTTAGGCTGGTGCAGTAAATTCAGTATATAAAATAGGGCATTGTTTTTAATTTCATTCCTTTAAAATTAAAACATATAATGTGGGAGAAAAGCAAGAAGCTAAACAAGGGAAGAAAACTGTAACTGAGATGAAGTAATAGTTTTGGATTAATTGTCAGGAAACCTTAATAATCTGATGATAAATCCAGTAACGCCATGGCCAGGGTTTTATAGGCAGTGGCAGCAGAAGCTCAACAATAGGAAGAGCTGAACAAGGTAGGACTAGAACATAGCAGGTTGGACCTGGCAGGACCAGGCAAAGTCAAGACCATAACAAGGAACTACACACAGAACCATGTCCAGAAACAGAGAGTATGGCTAGGGCTAGTATGGCTAGAGCTAGTACAATTGTCGCAATGCAGAAAGTATAAATGTTTTATATACAGAGAAACTTAACAATGAGTGTTACCTAAATAGTTAATTAGGCAGCTGGGATGTATTAAACATTGCGGGGAAAGCAGGGGCAAATCAGAATTCACCAGACCTCTGCCCTTCAATGGAGAATAAGGTGACTAAGAAGCTACTGCTAATAGGGATGGATGTTTTGATTGCTGCATCTATCTCTGAGAGGAACATGGCACTTATGTCCAATATGAGTCCAATATAGAAAAAGCTGTCATACAGTTATATACCATCTGCCAGTCTTGAATAACTGCCAAAATATAATTTACTAATGGTGGACAGAAGTTTGCTACTGTCCAGTAACCTCGACCAACAAAGGAAGAGTTTACTTTTGCTGGTCTAGTGCAGTTACAGTTATGAAACCATCCATGCGATTGCTATAGACTGTGTCAAGCTTTTAGTTGAACCATTATTAATGCATTTCACAGTGCCCATCAGAAAGACTTTCGGTTACAGAATAAGGTGCTCAAGATGGCTTAGCATTGGACATGGATACACTGCTATCCAGCATATCATACTGATCCTGTCCATACTTTAAAAAAAAAAACTTCTATATACTGGCCTTTTTCAGGCTTGGAATTTTGTGACTTCAGTTTATATAGGCCAAATCACAATCAGATGTTCAACCAAAGCGGGTGAGGAACTCTAAATACAATGTACAATGCAGACTACCTTCAGGTTTGGAAACATCTAGGAACTATCTTGGCCAGTAAGAGGATTTTCAAGAAGTTTTAATTACATCATTTTGTAAATCAGAAAGCTCATTCTCATGTCCATACAGGATATTTCTCAGAGTTTAAGGAAACATGCTATTGGCATCTTTACTAGATTTCCTTTAGTTTATCCCCTGGAGGAGCAAATAACCCTCTAATAACTACAGTCTGGTAATTGATATTGCATTTCATCATGGAGGCTCGCTGCTATGGTTGGTGATATGGGATTTGGATAGGGACAAAAAACTAGTTATGAGTTAAAGAACATGTTGAAAATTTGATCATTTGAGGTCACCTGGACATGAAAAATTGGGTTAATCTGAAAAGTGTATTTTAAACCTTAAAATATCACTACCTTCATTCATATGTAAAAATAATTTTACTATACTAATTGATATTTTGTAATCCAATCCTGTGCTCTTTCTTCACCGGTGTCTGGTAGGGATATTTACAGAAAAAACATGGCATGCTATTAATTAGTTGGTATGTTTTAAAACGTATCCATTCCATATTATTAGTAAAATGAAGCTGAATACTTGGCAACTATTGTGTGGGAAATCCTGGAGATGTAAAGTACACAGAGGGTTTTTTTCTGTTCAGTTTAGGAGTAATGGAAAACAGGTCTGGAAAACTGGTTAAACTGCATTATAAGCACAGACAATTCATAAATCTATTTAATAATTTCTGTGGAACTAATACAGTTGGGGGCTCTGAAGGAATATACTTCCTAGAAACATCTCCAGGGATTTAGCTACAGAAATCTTTTCTATCAACAAAAATGTCATAATATTTATGTGAGGGAAAGGAGTTATGACCATCACTGAAAACAGTTAGTTACTGCATTAACCAGCCCTTGGCAGCTTTAAAGGTAATTGGATAAAAACTAGACAAACTTTATACTTAGTAACAACATAATTCTGTTTATTGCCCTGTTACCTCTCTACTGTTTTTTAAAATTTTGTTTCATGCAAGTCATGGAAGTAATACAAAACAACACAACCCTTAGCATAAATATTGTCTTCTCTACCTGAATCATCCTACATACAAGTGTATTATTAGCGAGGCTGTAGGTGCCGGACAAACGGCTTCTATGTAAAACCCTGCTTCATGTAAATAAACCATTTACATAATAATATACTTTTTTAGTAGTATGTGCTATTTGGTAATCATAAATAGAAAATTGCCATTTTAAGAACTAAGGGCCACCCCCTGGGATCCTACGATTCACTGTGCACACAAACAAACTAATCATGTAAGGTCACATGAGCCAATTAACAGACGGAGTTCTGTCTTTTGCTTCCACACTTCTTCCTGTTACAGTTAGAGTTGTAGTATTTCTGGTCAGGTGATCTCTGAGGCAGCACACAGACCATCACAAAATGGTGGTTAAATGGAAAAGAGGTAAAAGGGCAATATTTACTTTATTATATTCCAGTTTGGTAAGATTCTTTAATATGCCCCTTAAAATAATATAAACTAGCTGCTGCTTAAGTATTCATTTTTGGGTTATAGTTTTCCTTTAAGATAAATATTAAGCAGAGAAGAGCGACCCCTAGTAATGCTGCACCATCCCACCATGTATATCCCAATATTCTGGTTGGTGCTCCCACATACACATTTTTCCTTTCCTTTAAGATATACTCCAAATATTTCTACAGGAGCTTTAATTAGGCAGCCTTGCATACAAAGTGAGAAAGTTTCCTATTAGTAAACAATTATTTTTCAAAAATGTTGCTGATGGAAAGCAACTCTGTCAGAAACGAGGGTTACACATTCAACTTGTGATGGGAAGCTGATGGCTGGGGAATATCTTTCCCAGTGCTTACCTTAGCATAGGGGTGCCCAAAAGGTAGA
The DNA here is from genome assembly GCF_017654675.1 of Xenopus laevis. Lineage (NCBI taxonomy): Eukaryota > Metazoa > Chordata > Amphibia > Anura > Pipidae > Xenopus > Xenopus laevis. The sequence continues at coordinate 111,537,740 of NC_054379.1, forward strand.
TTGGGATCTACCAGTAGAACTTTTGCTGATGATCAGTAGATCTCAAGAGACTGTCAACAAACAACTTGTCTAAATCACACTCCTGTTTTATGCTTTTCATTCAGATATTTATTATGTTAGTGTTACATAAGAATAAGTTGTTTCTTAAATACAGGTATGGGACCTGTTATCCAGAATGCTCAGGACCTGGGGTTTTCTGGATAACGGATCTTTTTGTAATTTGGAACTTTATACCTTAAGTCTACTAGAAAAACATGTAAACATTAAGTGGCACATTTACCTAGGGTCGAATATCGAGGGTTAATTAACCCTCGATATTCGACCGTGGAAGTAAAATCCTTTGACTTTGAATATCGAAGTCGAAGGATTTACCACTATTCCTACGATCGAACGATCGAAGGAATAATCATTCGATCGAACGATTAAATCCTTCGAATCGAAGGATATTCCTTCGATCAGGAAATTGTTAGGAAGCCTATGGGGACCTTCCCCATAGGCTAACATTGGCCTCGGTAGGTTTTAGGTGGCGAACTAGGGGGTCAAAGAATTTTTTAAAGAGACAGTACTTCGACTATCGAATGGTCGAATAGTCAAACGATTTTTAGTTCGAATCGTTCGATTCGAAGTCAAAGGTCGTAGTCGAAGGCTCCCAGTAGCCCATTCGATGGCCATATTCGACCATTCGAAATTCGGACTTTTTTTCCTCTATTCCTTCACTCGAACTAAGTAAATGGGTCCCCCAATAAACCCATTAGGCTGGTTTTGCTTCTAAAAAGGATTAATTATAGCTTAGTTTGGATCAAGTACAAGTTTATTACGGAGAAAAAGGAAATCATTTTTAAAAATTTGGATTATTTGGATAAAATGGAGTCTTTGGGAGATTGGCATTCGGTAATTCGGAGCATTCTGGATAACGGATCCCATACCTGTATAGCAATATACATCTTCCCATAAATCAGTATTAAAGTAACATTTCCATTGAACAGAATGCTAACAATGGTTTTATGGATGTAGATCATAATGGAACAATATCACTAAAAATAGACCTCGCATTAGTAAAGTATGGACACTCCTGCCTTAGCATAATGTGTCAACTACGTGCAGGCAATTTTTCTTAAGAATTATTTATTCCCTTTTCTTTTAACTTGGTTGGCCTTTCAAATTGCCCACATATACACTTCCAATGAGAAAAAGTTCTGGAGATCTAATTAAATACCAGAACTGAGTCCAGACCGAATAATTACAACATTTTAAGGTTTGCAAGAAAATGAGCTTCAAGTATTTCCGTTTGCTAATTATGTAACCATTTAGAAGTAATCATCTTTCATGTTACTATTCGAATATAAATGTGTATTTTTAGTTCAATATCATTAATAAACTTTGAGTTTCTATAAACCAATTTTGATGTAAAACCAGAGCACTAATATTGTGAGGTGTTTTTGTTTTGTTTTAGTGGTACTGTAACAATATACTTAGCTTTGGGAAGGATCTTCTTTCCAGAAGTCATTGGCAAAAATTGGGTTTTTCGTCTTAACAGCCTAAAAGAGACACTAGACCATCCTGAGAAAGAAATATTGAACCTCTATTACATGAGAGCCTTTTTAAGCATGTCTCGCCTAAACCGCATGAGAGCTTTTTAATGTCCTTTTCCTCTAAACTGTCAGCATATATTTTCTTTTACTCATGTAAAACTGTTATAGATCTACCAATGAGGCAGCAGAGATGCTATATATTTTGTGTACCCAACAATTCTAGGTATTCAGAACTCAAAGTCACTATGCTTTGTCACTAATCATGAGAAAAACTGGCCTGTTTCACAAAAACAAAACCACAGAAAAAAATCACTAAAAGCAAAATTTCAACAAATTGCATTGGAGTCAATAGGAAGGTGAAATTACATTAAAGGAGAAGGAGTTTTTGTTGGCCGGTCTGGATGGTGCGCTGGTTTTATGGCATGCTTCATGCTCCTTCTGACACTATATATACATACACTATACATATTATTTTGCTAAGCACCCACTGTGGTGGACATATAGCACACAAACAGGCAAAACTCCAATAAATGTATTAGAGTTTAGGAGAAGTAGCAGAACCATAGACATAGATCTACAATGTAGAGGGCTCCAAGAGCAAATACATTGTAGTTTATGGCTATATTTTTCACTTTGTACCAAGCCCATACTTAGGGGCCCATTCACAAAAGGTTGAAAAAATGAGTGTTATTTTTAGCATGTGCTAAAACGGCATCACTTCTTATATTTTTAGAATTAATGATCGATTCACTAATAATTCACTTGTCTGACTTTTTTTGTTAATTTTCAGTTTTGTGTGATATTTTATAGCATGCCATATTTTGGGCTTTATTTTAAATCATGCAATATTGTCACGTATTATTTTATAGCATGCAATATTATGCTCCATTAACCCAAGTAACCGTTATATGTCACAGATCACATTACTTCGCAAGATGGAAGATGCAGATATACCAGGTGCACAATCACTACCACAAGTGGCAACACGGCATCCCCTTGCAGTACAAAGACAGAAGAGGCAGTACTGATTCGGATGACAGTGGCGGTAACAAAATTATTACAATGCAGCACCAGCAAGGTAGGCATAGAATGATTGGGCATGATAGAGGTGACAGTAGGAGGCATGAGCTCAGTCTCCAGTGTTCTCTGAGCACTTACAGAATGCGAAAAAGGAAAGAAGAGAGTAGAAAAGAGCAGAGGCCAGAACACAATAAAGGCAGACTTGGAAGCAGCAGGGATAAAAACTTGTATATCAGAGATTGGGAGCAAAGCAGTGAACAAGGAAGAAGGATTACTGACACTGAAAGAAAAACAAAAATAAAGCTATGAACATCAATGAGAGCAGTGAGAGTACAGGGGAAAGTATATATATGAGAAGTTCATGGGGAAAAAAGAAATCAGGTGAAACTAAGTGAAGTCTAAGTTCTGCAAATTTGCCACCTGAATTGTCTAACAATGACATTGAGGAAGAGAAGCCTCACTGCATTTCTTATGACAGCCCAGAAGAGTTCTCTGATGTTGAACTCATATACAAAGATTATCTTCCTGAGGAAGCAAGTGAAATAGAAAGTGAAGAAAGTGAAGGGCGGCGGGATTTTAGGGGGCGGCATGCTGCCCAACCACACCCACATTGGTTCAGAAACACTGGGGATGCGCAGGAGACATGATAGTTTTTTAAATTTCCATGCACCAATCCTCATTTTTCCGCACTATGATGAAAATTTGAGTGAATAAAAGGGACGGGACGGGGGCGACGAGCGACAGCGGGCCTAAAGGCGCCAACTATGTAAATCCAGCCCTGTGTTCAGGGATGATTAGTGGATGACTAGTGGGTCCTCTACTGAGTGGTGTTATGCAGCAGGGAAAGCAACAGCCCTTCTAACTTGCAATCTTAAGTGAAGTCTCCACTATATTCATTTTCTCTTCTCAGCATCACAGACACTTCTGAGCCACAAGGGAGCTTCGAAATTCTTCATCCTATAAAGTCAATAAGCCAAGGAGTGAAGGCTTTTTATAGTCCTGTTTGCCTTGGCCAAATTTTGCGTTTATACTTTCAGATCTGGGTCTAAAAAACAATATTGAAACTGAGCTTAGCACGTTCAACTTGCACAAATGAATGGGTTAACAGTCATGTGCAAACAATTGGAGATGATTAAATGGTATACACAGGGGAATAGTGGGATCCATTGAAAGGGAATTGATAAAGAATGATATGTGATGACAATGACAAATTTGTGAATGTTAAAAGGCCTGTCTAGGATTTCTGTGGATATGTTTGAGTTAACATATAAGATATTCAAATATTTTAATCACATCACGATATCTTTTTGAAGGTTTGTTTTGATAACTTTAGAATGTGACCAATAATCCAGAAGACAAAACAAATTGTGGCGTGAGGTTGAACATTACAGTATTATTGGCAGCTGAATACAAATTGTAGTTTATGTCAGGCCCTTTCCAAGTCAACTTGCAGTCTGGCGTTTCAAACACCGGATGGTTGCTAGGGTACAAAACAAATAGTAATGTCGTACTAGTCAAGTGTTATGCATACAATTATTAAAAAAACAAGAATGAAAATGTAATAAATAAAAATAGGACAAATAGGTCATATGTTTTGAATCAATTTATTTTTTTAAAAGCAGAACATTTGAAAGTACTTTGTTAATGAAATACATATAGGTGTAGCTGTAAGTGCCTTTAAAACACTTGTGTGATAAGGGGCATATCCGCTAGTTCAAAGTAGCATAAGGGAAACCAGAATTTATTGTAAAAGACTTCATGCGATAATCGGCTTTAGGTTGAATTGAACTGCGAAAAGTAAACGTTCCCGGTACTTTCAATGACCCTTAAGGTAGAGAAACCATAGGTAACGAAAAAATATTGGTTAATGTGATAATGAATGAATTGCATAAAGGACACACGAATAGTCACACATCACACGAAATGTACCATATCCCATTATATTGAATTGAGCCCAGTGTTACAAACATCAGTCCTATGTGATTGTAGTGCATTGTCAATCACCATTTACCTTTTTACCCTTTCACCTATTAGTGGAGAAGATCTGTATATCTTTTCAACTAAAACTGTTTTCAAGTTAGCTATGGCAGTTTGAAATTGTTCTGTATTAGCAACAATAGCAGTTAGTGAATATTCTGTGAATACACAGATGTTGCCTATTCCAATTCTTGTCAATAAACTTCAAACTCATTGAACATTAGGGGGCACATTTATCAAGGGTCAAAAAGTAAATTCTAATTAGAAATTCGACTATTTTTAAGGTCAAATTCGAATTGGGAATAATCGAAACTCGATTCGAATTTGAAGTCGAAATTCAAAATTTATCAAACCTTTACCCTGGCAATAATTCAAATTCGACTATTTGCCACCTAAAACCTGCCGAGTTCATGTATGTCAATGGGAGAGGTCCAGTGACCCATTTGAAGATATTAATAGACTTCATGAAATTCAAGCTTTTTTTAGAGGAAAAACTCTTTTCGAGTTTAGTCGAATTCGATTTCGATTTCAAGTCTGTAATATTCGTTTTAATTTTTTCTTAACTAACTTCCCAATCGAATTTCGAGTATATTCGAATTTATTAAAAAAAAATTCACATGAATTAAATATTCGACCTTTGATAAATAGGCCTCTAGAAGTTGTGCAACTGTTGTCATATCAATAAAAAAGAGCATTGTTTCAAATGTTATTGTGTGTTTCTATTTTATTGTAGTAAGTATAGTGGCCAGATCTATAGAGGTACTTAGACTCAAAGTAATTGTTTATGATCTATCTTCGTACTTGATTGCCTCTGTTATCTGAACTTGTATGAGATGTGTTGGATCAACTGGATCATCTAGATCATGGGTCCCCAACTGTTTTTACCCATGAGCCACATTCAAAAATAAAAAGAGTTTAGGAGCAACACAAGCATGCAAAAAGTTCCTGGGGTGCCAATTAAGGGCTGTAATTGGCTATTTGGTAGCATCCTATGTGGACTGGCAGACTATAGGAGGCTCTGTTTGGCAGTACACCTGGAATTCAAAAATAAGCACCTGCTTTGAGTCCACTGAGAGCAACATCCAAGGGGTTGGTGAGCAACATGTTGCTTGCGAGTTACTGGTTGGGGATCATTGATCATCATCAGCCGTAAAGCCAGACAATCGGTGACGGTTGGCAATATTGTGCAGTACAGCACATGTAGTAACTATCTGGGCTACTTTACTGGGGCTGTACATTAGGCTTCTGCCAGACTTATCAAAACATCTGAAGTGGCTCTTCAGAACCCCCAAAAACTCTCTCGATTACAGACGGTGCTTTCACATGTTCTTCATTAAAAGCAGATTCACCCCTTATACATGGTCTGGATATTGGAGTCATTAGCCACATATAACATGGGTAGCCAGCATCCAGGGAAGCCATCACAAAAGTAATTATCACACTATTGTATGCTTTTATCACTAGGCAGCAAAGTCAATAGGCAGCAAAATTATTTGACGCACTCCAAATGCATTAAAGTCAATGGGCGACTTTTTTTTCTGCAACTTTTTTGTCCAAATGGATTAAAGGAGAAGGAAAGTCTGTTTGCACTTGGGGGTGCCAAATGTTAGGCACCCCTAAGTGATTGTATTGACTTACCTGAAACCTCGGGCCAGTGCTCCTATCAGGCGAAAACTGCACCAGCTCCGGGTTATACCAGTGAGCACCACGGAGCAATCTTCTTCCTGCTTCCTCTTTAATGCCAATAATATAAACATGTTGCACTACTTCTAATAAATAATACAAATATACAATACTCTTTTAACAATATATAATAACATAATTCTAGTTATTTTGCTATTACTAATAATATAATAATATAACTACTAATAGTTATAATATAATATATAAAAACCACATACTACACCTAATAATACTCATTTAATAATTTATAATACTAATAATCTAAAAATTTATAATTTAGTCACTACCATTTAATCACTATCATCTACTATATAGAAATAATCTATGATAAAAACCAAAAAATAATAAGATTAATAATTTATATAATTAATATAATCTATTAATATAAAATATAATGACAATATGTTTGATAATACATTACTAACAATCTAATAAAAATGATAGCACTACTATTACTAATATAATATTAAAAATGTTACTACTAATTTTAATCATAATACGGATAATCTAATATATTTACCTAATAATACGCATTCAATAATGTATAATAATAAAAAGAAAAAATATATATTGCTGCAATGAATCTAATATATAATAATAATAGGCATAATAAGATGTTAGTTGAAATAATATTACAATTACTATTGCTAATAATGTTATATAATACAATGATGTAATAATATATATTACTACTGATCTTAAAATAATCTTATATACTGTATCACTAATATTCTAATAATACTATTAATAATCTTAGTACTAGCAAGAATAATACTAAATCAAATCAAATATAATAATAATAATACAGAATAATCTAATAATAAAGATATTACCACAACGATTTGTAATCTAATAATACTAATAACAATACTACTACTAAGATACTACTACTAGATACATTGTATCTAATAATATAATCTAAAATTTTTATGACTAATATAATAGCCTAGTATGATAATGATGAATAATAAGAATCTAATATATTATAACATAATAGTATAACACTTTCTGCAGTTTTTCGAGCAAAAACCCGAATCGCTCTAATGTTTCAGGCTTTTTTTCCAGAATCACTAGATTTTTTCTGTAAAGCAATAATTCCAGCAGCACTCCGATATGTGAATCAATGATTATTTATTCATGGCATGAATAAATAATCATTGATTCACATATCTGAGTGCTGCTGGAATTATTGCTTTACAGTGGAGTTTTTCCTTGGGCAGAGAGGAACACAGCTGTCCACCCGACGCTGCAAAAGGCGATCTAGTGTAAGTGTGGCACCTTACTGATTTGATTTGACTAGATTTTTTCTGGTTTCTGCCCGATATAGGTGATATAGGTGCCTCTCTCATTGAGTTATACAGGACCTTGACAGGTCTAAGATGGCTGATTTTCAGATTGGGGCTTTTTGCAGCATTGGGGTATAATACATATTGAAAAATTCAGAATGCAGAATGCTTGGGACCTGAAGTTTTCCGGATAAAGGCTCTTTCCAGAATTTGTATCTCCATACCTTAAGTCTATTAAAAAATGATTTTAACATTAATTAAACCCAATAGGATTGTTTTGACTCCAATAAGGTTTATTTTAGTTGTCTGTCTTAGTTGGAATCAAGTACACATAGGGGCTGATTCACTAAGGGTCGAATATCGAGGGTTTATTAACCCTCGATATTCGATTTGGAATTGAAATCCTTCGCCTTCGAATATCAAAGTTGAAGGATTTAGCGCAGATAGTACGATCGAATGATCGAAGGAATAATCCTTCGATCGAACGATAAAATCCTTTGAATCGAACGATTCGAAGGATTTAAATCCAACGATCGAAGGAATATCCTTCGATCAAAAAAAGTTAGGCAAGCCTATGTGGACCTTCCCCATAGGCTAACATTGACTTCGGTAGCTTTTAGATGGCGAACTAGGGGGTCGAAGTTTTTTTTAAAGAGACAGTACTTCGACTATCGAATGTCGAATAGTCGAACGATTTTTACTTCGAATCCTTCGATAGTCGTAGTCGAAGGTCGAAGTAGCCCATTCGATGGTCGAAGTAGCCCAAAAAAAAACTTCAAAATTTGAAGTTTTTTAACTTCGAATCCTTCACTCGAAGTAAGTGAATCGGCCCCATACTGTTTTATTATTACAGAGAAAAAGGAAATCATTTTAAAACATTTTTAATTATTTTATTAAATTATAGTCAATGGGAGATGATCTTCCCATAATTCAGAACTTTCTGGATAATGAGTTTCCAGATAACGAATCCCATACCTGTATCTGTATATTATAATGGCCCATCATGGAGATTTTTCTGTGTGCACTCGATTGATTTTGCAATTCTCTGTTTTTTTGTCAGCCAATTCTATGGTGGAGTGTAAATAAGGACACAGTCCATTTCACGGGGAAGCGGTTTTCCAGATTCTCTGTTTTTTGTCGGCCAACTCTATGGTGGAATATAATTGGGGATACAGTCCTTTTCACAAGGACACATTTTTCCAAAATCCATACTGTTAACATGCCGACTCTGCACTTAGTTAGTGCACCATTTTGGTGGGTGGGGCACCACAATCCTGTGCCATTGCCAATTGGGGGACGAATTCTCCTGAGCAGGGCCGGAACTAGGGTTAGGCAGAGTAGGCACATGTCTAGGGTGCAAAACTGGGGGGCTCCAGGCATGTACCTTCTCTGCTTCTCCTACCCCCTAGTCTCCAATCACAGCTGTAGCTGGCGTGTGCGGTCTTTCTGCACACATGCGCACTGTTCGTTTCGTGACGCATTGGTTTTTCGTTTATGCGCATGCAGTTTTTCACACATTTGCGTGTATGCGGGTGCTACATTTGGGTCATTCCACTTGCTATATGGATTAACCTGTATTAATCACTCCACAACTGTCTTGTCTTTACACAATACTGCTGGGTTCACACGTTGGGCTCATTACCATGCATGATTAGGAGGCTCATTAGTATGCATGAGTGGGGGTGGTGATATCATGCTGATGTAATTTGCACTGGGTATTTAAATTAGGGATGCACCGAATCCACTTTTTTGGATTGGCCGAACCCCCGAATCCTTCGTGAAAGATTCGGCCGAATACCGAACCGAATCCGAACCCTAATTTGCATATGCAAATTAGGGGCGGGAAGGGGAAAACATTTTTTACTTCCTTGTTCTCTGACAAAAGGTCACGCAATTTCCCTCCCCGCTCCTAACTTGCATATGCAAATTAGGATTCAGATTCGGTTCGGCCAGGTAGAAGGATTCGGCCGAATCCGAATCCTGCTGAAAAAGGCCGAATCCTGGCCGAATCCCGAACCAAATCCTGGATTCGGTGCATCCCTAATTTAAATGGTTGTTTGTACACCATGAGGCATCTTGACAAAGGTCTGAATACGTGACTGAAACATTGATTTTGCACAATAAAAATTATTTTTTCATGTCTAAGCAAGTCCTGTGAGTGCTGAGTCATTGCTGTAGATGTGATTGCTGAACTATCACTTGGCACCCAGGCACCCACATATAAAGTTATCAGCTGCCTGGGTTCTTGTTATATATTGGTATTCACAAAAGGAAAAATAAAAAGCAGTCACAGGACTTGTCTTTAGTGCAAAAATGGTGCCGAAACATGGCAATAAAACCACCATTTTTGCACTAAAGACAAGTCATATATATATATATATATATATATATATATATATATATATAGTGAATAAAGTACCCCCTCTTGTAAAATATAAAGATATTATAAGTTACAGAGGAGTTTCATGACCATATAAAAACACGAGGCCGAAGGCCGAGTGTTTTTATACAGGTCATGGAACTCCGAGGTAACTTCTAATATCCTCATATTTTACAACTGGGGGTACTTTATTCAGTGAGTCATGTGACAGAAATTTCAGTGAGTCATGTGACAGAAATTACATCAGAACTCACCGTTTATAACTGATGACATCAGAAATCACCGTTTATAAAGATATAATTTACAGGATATTCATGGCTTTTGTGTATTATACATATATACACACACATCAATAAATCCCAGTAAAATTAGAGGCCAGACTCTGACAACAGGCCGCTGAATCAAGTAACAAGAGCTATAGAAATATTGTGCAATACACAGACTTAGCAAAGCAAAGCCCATGAAAGTTATTGTATTCAGCCTTTGCCCTATTTCTGACTGATCCCCACAGCTCTCTCTGTATACTCCAACTACAGCTCTCTGTATACTGTAATTAGTTGCAGTAGCTCAGTGTCACAGCCTGAATTTCTATATAATACAGATAATGCCTTTTGGGCCCAGGCTGACTGCTATGCTGCCTGAGTAACTACAGTGACGTTAACTTCTGTAAAACAGCAAATAAATAGCAAGTTGTAGAGACTTAAGGTGGCCATAAACAGGGAGATCCACTCGTTTGGCGATGTCACCAAATGAGCGGATCTCTCCCTGATATGCCCACATTGATGTGGCTGATATTGGGCTGATCCGATCGTGTGCCCTAGGGCCCAATGATCGGATCATAATGCTGCCAATAGGGACGGCCAGATATTTATAGGGGAAGCCCATCAGGGGCCACACGCATGGGCCGATAAACTGGCGACTCGGTCTGTCGGCAGCTTTTATCGCCCTGTGTATGGCCAGTTTAACAAGCAGCTGCCCAAATAATTCTACCCCCAAAGCCAGCAGTATACTGAAGAGTTAATGTGTATATACTGCAGCTAATATGTTTAAAATACAGAGAGAGCTCTGCCTCATGTTTCTACCTGCTCAGAAGATAAGGAAGCAAACTGCTTCTTCCCCTGACATCACATCCCTGTCTTTCTCCACCTCCCATGGCTTTCCCCTTCCTTAACTCATTCCCTCATCCAATCATAACTATATCTGATTCTGACATATTTTGAACATAAACCAGTATAATCCGGCTGCTGGTCATTTAGAACCCTTGTCATGCAGCCCCTGTGCTTATAGCTCCAGGGCTTTCCTTTTTTCAAACAGAAGAGCTTCTGTTATACTGTATGTGAGATGGCTAATAATGGATATTAACACATCTACACAGATGGCAATATAGAATTCTCATACCTCCCAACTGTCCAGTTTTTTGCGGGACAGTACCAATTTTGACAGCTCAACCTGCAGTCCAGGATTGTTTCTGAAATGTGCCGACTTTCTCTTTGATCTCCTGCACTGAACAGAAAAAATATACAAAGTATCTTAGACTTAATTGGTTTTTGGCAGGGAGCCCAGAACATTCAGCAGGTGCACTTTGATACTTATGTAACACTCTAAGATAAGCAAAGAAGCAATTGTAATAATTTAAGATAAGCAGGTCTCTTGGGGAAACTGTAACTTGCAGTTTAAAAGGCAATTAACCTTCATTAGCAAAACTGTAATAACACATAAAAACACAGAAATGTGTTCAAACTTTCATAACCTGCCAAATCTTGTAAAATGAACATGGTAATTAGGGGGTTTGGTCACAAAAATGGGCATGGTCAAAAATTAATTTCTGTTTCCAATATGTTGGGAGGTATTCCTTGTATTCGTGTATCCCTAGGTTACGTTGGCAGATTTTAAAAAACAACACAAAACTAAAATAACTTTATGTCCTTTATACTCTTTAACCTAAAACTAGGGGTAAGCAGAAGAGGCATGTGATAGGCATGTACATATTTTGCCTGGTGCAGAGGGCCCAATAAGGCTCTAATTATTTTTAAATATATCTTGGTATTAACTTGGCAATGTTTTGGGGCCCTAAATAGAATTTGTTCTGGGCCCAGTAATATCTAGTTACGCCACTAGGCTGGAGATTGTTAATCTGGTTTTTGAGGAATCAGCGCATTTAACAATGGTTATGTCACTTTTTCTTATTTCACATCTCCTGTAATTCACAGAAGGATCAATGTTACCTGAAACAAATAGTACAACACCCCTCTGAATAAAGGATCAATTGACTCGCTGTTTGAAAAGCCCTGCAGTGTTACATGCCAATGAGAAAAGAACAGCTCTGTTGATATCATCTTAACTCCTACTAATACTACTTTTCCTTACAAAAAAAGCACAGTAAACAAGTGCAACTTGGAATCTGTTCAGGGTTGAAATTATACATTACCCTGTAATAAATATGGACAGAAGGTGGCAGCATAACATTATAGACAGCAATATCAGACAAGCATACTGTCTATGACATATGAAATAATAATTATGCAATCTGTGGACGGAACAGCAAAAAATGTGCCTTTCCATTTTGTCCCAGAACACTATGATAACTCAGTACACTGCATATATTGCTTTAATAACCTCTCTTAATAAATAGATTATTAATGCAATATACAGTATGGTATGGATTTATTTTTTTGTGGCGCAGAATCTTGCTCGGAAGGAAGCACACAGTAATGTAAGCCAGCAAAATATTTGTTAAATAAAGGAAATACTGCATCTGCCAAATATTTAAGTCGCCCCTGTCAGTGTCAGAGCACCAGTCTTAAGGAGTGGTATGTATGGGGTGCAGCCTGTGCTACTTTCGGCAGTAGACAACACAACAGTTTAATTTCACAAGACTATGACATGACTATCAGAGGGGTGCATGCAAGCAATGGGATAATAACTATATATCTGAGACAGCCAGCAGAAATTTGGAACATGCATCCACACGTATTGCTGCTATAACGTGTAAGGAGCGTTGCGTGGGAGCAAAGTACATTTGTGCACACAATTTTGCACCCGCTTTACCACTTTTTGCTTTATTTATAAAGAAACCCTTATGATTCGTATTACACAAGCTTAGTTTATCAAAAGAAAACTATCGATTGGTTGCTAAGCATTCCTAGACCTGACAAGGGCAAACTCAGCACCGTTTGTTACATCTCCCTTTTATTCAAACCAGTGTTTTTAATAAAGAAAAAATATAAATCAGAAAGAAAGCCAATATTTTTTTCCAGAAATGCTGGAAACCTTGACCAGATGCCAACAAATCATACAGGACAGTATAACAATCCCCTACAAGCTCTTGTCTTCTCCCAATGAAAGAGTTACTATGGTGGTTCCAGTTTTAGCTGCTGATACAGCCTTTTTTTTTTTGCATTAAACATTCACTACATTGGCTGCAAATGTCAGAGTGCATCTCCAACAAGGGGTTATGTTTCATTTTTTGTTTTTTTCCTAGAAAACCAACTTTATTGGCAAGTTCCCTAGGCACACTCTGGAGCCGACCTTGGCACCAGCATTTACTGCTTTTCCCTTTATGCATAACCTGTGCCAAATACCAAGTCACTTTTGTTGGTGCATTAATTTGAGCTTACTGGCTTGTGCCAATGGCATGTGTAGATGTAAAAACACAAATCTGTGTGAATTTAATGACAATAGTGGGCACTCATAATACAATGATTTCATAACATTTTGTTTATTTATTCAAAATGAATAATCAAGAAAATAGAACAGTGTGAAGTGAATTCTCCTGCAGTTTCCCCATTACTACAACATTTAATACTCACGCAAATGTCCCTTTCAGTCCATTATATCTGCTTCCATTCACAGCCAATTTCAGTGGACTTGATGGCAAGTGCAAACATGAGGAAGGCAGAGTTGGACTGGGTCCACTGGACACTGGGAAAAAAAACCTTACAGGCCCCACTGACCCAGATCCACTCCCCGCCTGAAACCCTGGGTGCTGCACCCTGGCCCTGATCACAACTGCAAGAAGATAAAATAAGGTATATGTTGGGGGTTGGGCTGGGGGGCAAAGGGGGTTGCTGCTGGTGCAGGTTGCCTGGGGGGGGGCAGTCCAAGATATACCGCTCTTTGGCTCACTAGACCAGGGGACTGAATAAAAAAACAGCTTCCTCTGAATTTTGGATTTTTTCTTCCTTTATGAGGAGATACAATCAATCACTCATTTCTATTCTACTATGTAAAGTGGGGTAGGGTTCTCTCCTGGAACATGTATAAATAAATGGATGGTTAGCAGAATAAATATTTATTTACAGTATATATATATATATATATATATATATGTATATATATATATATATATATATATATATATATATATATATATATATATATATATATATATAGTGTTTTCAAAATTATGACCATCTGAATGACCAACAACTCCACTTTAAAATGTGCTCTACCTATACCTTTGTAACTTGACTTAGGCAAGGACAGATGCCTGTCCACCCTAACCCCAACCAATTCCTCTTGGCTAAAAATAACTGACCCCTATCCCTTTAAAATCTGATGGAATAATAATGTAATGGCCACAGCTTTATTGGTGACATAAGTAAAAAGTATAATACATAATGATAATAGTAAATAACGTGTTTATTAACAGCGATTTAAATGAACATTTAAATGTACCAGACCAGCAGCAGCTACCTTCCTCCAGCATGGTAAGGGTTAATATAAAGCCATACCACCTCCTAGAGACCTATTGGTATTAATGAGAAAAATGAAAACAATATAATCCTGTCTCAATTAAAAAAAAAATTGCAAAGTTAAACTGAATATTTCAAAATGATCTTCCCACTGCTGGGGACCCGCCCATATGCCTTGACTAACCAGCTACAAACCTCAACTATAAACAGTGTATTCCATTACCCCAGGCCATAAATAATGTTGACCCTAGACCCTAGTCTGCAGCTCTGTGGGACATAGCATTTCTCCAAACTAGTCTGGGTATTATGTGCGACCACAAAATCAGGCCCGGATTTGTGGAAAGGCCACCTAGGCCCGGGCCTAGGGCAGCAGGATTTTAGGGGGGCGGCATGCTGCCCAACCACACCCACATTGGTTCAGAAACACTGGGGATGTGCTGGAGATACAATATTTTTTTAAATCCCCAGATTTGCACGAATAAAGGGGAGGGGACAGGGGTGACAAACGGCAGTGGGCCTTGGGGCGCCCACTATGTAAATCCAGCCCTGCACAAAATAATCATCCTTGAGGACATGTCCCATAACAATAATATATGCCACTTCATGTGCTTACTTAACATGTTGGAGTTGCAAGAACCCAGGTGACACATCGGGCTGCATCTAAAATCAATAAGGGGCAGAGTTAACAAATGTCGAGGTGAATTTTCGAATGAAAAAAAAATCTAATTTCAAGCAATTTTTTGTGTACTTTGACTAGGGAATAGTCCAAATTCGATGTGAATTTGAAAAAAATAAAAAAAATTAGAATATCAAAATTTATCATGTACTGTCTCTTTAAAAATTTGACTTTGACCATTCACCATCTAAAACCTGACGAATTGTTGTTTTAGCCTATGGGGGACCTCCTAGAACCTGTATGGAATCAATTGGTGGACTTTGACTTTGAATCGAATTCAATCAAATGCTTTATTCCTTATATTCGAACAATTCAAATCCATCCGAATACGGACCTATTCGATCGAAAATGGACCTATTCGACAAAAAAAAACCTTCAACTTAATTTTGGTTGGTCTTTTTGAATTGAAAAGTTTTTTCAATTCGAAATTCGACCCTTGATAAATATGCCCCTAAGTGTATAATTAAAACCAGAAATGAAAAGAAGAAGAATAAGAACAAATAAATAACGATGTTGAGAAGAACTCACTCACCACAAAGCTCCTTGTAACATCATGAACATCCAGTAGCTACAAGTAAAAAGATAAGGGTGTAAAGGCTTTGTGCATGCTTTGCCTTGGATTATCGGTCAGTCACTCACCTGAGCAGAAACCACAAAGCATGTTTTCCCTGTCGCCATCTCCCAGCTGACCCTGTACATACATTTCCATCTCCCTGAATTGATGCCAAACCCTGCTATAGGCATACTGAGTTGCTAGGGCCAGGGTAATTTTTACCTAAATATCCAGTTCTCAAATGGCGTCCTTCATAGGAAATACATAAATGGGGTTGGGTGCACTGCAGCTTCTGGTCCAGTTGTTTGAAGTGGTCCAGCTGAAATCGAGAGAGCGAATCAGGCCATTCAACAAACCAGGCACATGGGTGGCGAAATATATGCTAGACATGTACTTAGTTACAAGCCGCTCCTCACTTACTCTGGCTGTCATTGTATAGCCAGCAAAACTCATTTGTATGGGAAACTGACATGTTTGAAGAATCTGGGCCACTGGCAGTATGCAGAAATGGATTTTGACTTGAACCATCACCCCAAGGGTCTGCTGAAATGTATGCATGGGGCTGGCATTGGTTAGGCGACTGTCTCAGGGCGGCAATTAATGCTGAAATGGCCATGTAAGGGAGGCCTCACTGACATCCTCTGACAAAACTGCTCATTCTCACTAAGCCACGCAGTACCTTCATACAGCCAATAAGCCTCCCAAATGGCATCCAAGTAGCAAAATAGGGTTGAACAGTTTTCTGTAGACTTTCATATATCACACTACGCATAATACAAAATTACCAAATATCATGGGGATAAGCCTATGTCTTCTCCTATGCTCTTCCTCTTTCTTGCAATGCATCTTTCCCTTTTACCACCTTTTATATTACATCTTTCAAGGGGCAATAAAGTAAAAATATCAATGTATTCCTGCTTTCAGATTTTATTCCTTGAATACTGTTTCAAATGCACTCTAGTGGGCCTTCGAAGCAGACATATGAACTTACCTTTGCAGAATCAGAAATGGGCAACAGACAGACCCACCAGATTCACCTGACCATGGTGACCACATTAGCTGTAACTCTATGCCCACTAAATTACCTTGTGTTTGAGGTGCACCCCTGAAATATTCACTAGCCTGAATATTTCCAAGCCTGCAGTAAAAGTGCCTGAAATCGCTGACCCAATGCACTACCCCCCCCTGCTGCCAGAAAAAGACCCCCATGTATAGACCAACGTTTCCAAGCTGCCATCAAGCTCTGGCCATGAAGAAGATTTTTTCCCTACACAAACAAAAAATGTGCTACTTAAAAAACCACAGTTGTGGGTTCGGGTTTTTTAAAAACAATTGTTTGATCCCCTTTCATGGTTAGTAATAAATAAAAGACTCTAATCCAAAATCATCTACCTTATATATCCCCATAATGCAAAGTGTAATTAGACATAATTATTACAGTTTCAATATAATAGCAGGCACCAGATAAATATCGCATACCACCACTTGGTTGTGCTTGTGAATTCATGTCTACTTTTTATGGATCTCTATATATCTCTTTTGGGTGGCTGAGTAGCCTAGTTTTACCTGACCCCACTTTGTTTGACCTCAGAGAGCACAGGACCTCCTTCTAGTTCTAGTAACAATTCCAAAGATTTCCCATGGCCCTCATGGGGTGCTGGAAGATGGGGTAAGAGCAGTGTTGTTGCTTTATTTAGTCATTATTAATTTGGGATATCACATCATGGGGATAAGGCCATCTGGTCTGCTGATCAGTGAGAGTAAAATCTGCCTTCACAACAACTAAATTATTAAAATAAATGCTGATTTTTTAAAACACCACCATTTTGTTGATCATTGTTTAGGTTGTAAATCTCAAGGACTACTGTGAAAATGAAGCCTAAAGATCATTACAAAGCAAAAGTAATACATATGAATGGATTATGAAAAGGATACAGAATGTTTGTATGTCCCTGTGGGCAATTTTGGTTCAATTAATAGGAAATATAATCAAACCACTAACATGCTACCTAAAAAAAGGATCATCTGCAAAAACCCTATTGAGACAATAGACAGAGAGGCCAGCAATGACTTTGATGAAGCTGCAGACAGGCCCGGATTCGTGGAAAGGCCACAAAGGTTCGGGCCTAGGGCAGCAGAATTTTAGGGGCGGCATGCCGCCCAGCCGCATCCAAATGCGAGCACTGATTTGAAAATCTCCACATGTTGCCAGTGCAGTTCTACACATGCATGTGCGCACGTGCAGTAAAAGGATGGGTAGGGGACGTAGAGGTGAAGGGGAGGAGATGGGGAGGGGAAGGAGACGGGGAAGGCAAGGGACAAGCATGGGAAAGAGAAGGGAATGGAGTGCGGACGGGGAGGAGATGGGGGGAGGAAAAGCAGACAGGGGGGAAAGTGGAGCTGGCCTAGGGGTGCCTGCATAGTAACCCCGTCCCTGGCTACAGAGTTCAATAGCTAAGACTGAAGTAGAGGAGCACCAGTCAACCATATCAAGACCTGT
Organism: Xenopus laevis; assembly: GCF_017654675.1. Classification (NCBI taxonomy): domain Eukaryota; kingdom Metazoa; phylum Chordata; class Amphibia; order Anura; family Pipidae; genus Xenopus; species Xenopus laevis. The sequence goes on from NC_054379.1 coordinate 111,556,041, forward strand.
GCATTGCACTAACCTGAATGAGACTGCAGGTGTGTGTTCTACAATAAGAGATTTCATTTCTCACAGGGTTATACATTCTGAAGCATAAGTCAACATTACGTAACAAGCCAAATAAGAATTAGCTAGACTGTGCCATGCGCTGGTAATCTAAATGTCATCTATTGAAAAATAGCACATTTTAGAAGAAGCTGGAGACCTTATTTCACAACACAATGAAAAATAAACACTAGGACTGCAAAATTATAGTTAAAGGAACCCTTTGTTTAAAATACAAATTTCTCTTGTATGAGAGTATATTGTAACATTCACAAATGTGTCTGTATCCATAGCAGAACTGACAGTTTATGATACTGCGTGTACTTTAATTTCAGTATATATATATATATATATATATATATATATATATATATATATATCTATCTATCTATCTATATCTATCTATATATATATATATATATATATATATATATATATATATATATAGTGAATAAAGTACCCCCTCTTGTAAAATACAAGGATATTATAAGTTACCGAGGAGTTTCATGACCGAAGGCCGAGTGTTTTTATACAGGTCATGGAACTCCGAGGTAACTTCTAATATCCTCATAATTTGCAACTGGAGGTACTTTATTTATTATAATACACAAATTTCATTGAGTCCTGTGACAGACATGACATCAGAACTTACTGTTTATAACTGATGACATCAGAACTCACCGTTTATAAGGATATAATTTACAAGATATTCATGGCTTTTGTGTATTATATATATTTATATATCTATATTTATATATATTTATATATATATATATCTATATCTATATATATATATATATATATATATATATATACCGTATATACTCGAGTATAAGCCGAGTTTTTCAGCCCCCAAAATATGCTGAAAAACTCTACCTCGGCTTATACTCGGGTCAAGCGCAAAAACGATCGCCAGCGTCTAAGAATAGTCGCCGGCGTCCAAGAATAGTCTCCAAGAATATTCACCGGCGTCCAAGAATGGTCGCCGACATCCAAAAACGAGACGCCGGCACCTCCATTGGGAGCAGAAACCCTCAATTTTTTGATTGAAACTTACCAGAAGCTGCTGCATTACTCACCCTAGGCTTATACTCGAGTCAATAAGCTTTCCCAGTTTTTGGAGGTAAAATTAGGTACCTCGGCTTATACTCGGGACGGCTTATACTCGAGTATATACGGTATATATACTCACGAAAAATGCTGCTGCACACCAGGATTTATTGTGAAAAGTTAATCCTTTATTTGATCGACGTTTCGGTCCTCACCTTGGACCTTTATCAAGATACATCAACAGACAAGTGAAAATAATTTATAGACTCACCCACCATACACCCACCACCAAACCACGCCCCTGTTGCAGGTGTGTGTGTTAATCATTAAGTGAACCTTCATTCAAATGACATGTGATTTCCAAAAAGTTTTTTGGTCTGTAAAAGAATACAAAACACACAATATTATATAAATACTTTAAAGTGCAACCTATAAAACCATTAAAATGTTAAAAAACATATAAAGTATGTCATATAAATGTTAAAAACAATCGCGGTGACAATAAATATCTGAAAATAGGCTAGAACGTAAAACTTAAATTACATAATAATTTCTATGCCTATTGTTACTATCTGTTATCAAGAAAAGGAGAAAAAGAGCAATATTCATTTAATCCCCGTGGGGCCACAGTGTCCAATGTTTTTATCCAATAAACTTCTTTTTGTAGTAACATACGGTCCCAATCACCACCCCTCCTCGGTTCAGGTACTGAATCAATGCCCATAAATCTCAAAGTGGGTAATCTGTGACCTTTCAACAAAAAATGTTTAGATAGGGGAAGATCTGAATTACCCGACTCAAATGCTCTTTTAATAGAGGACCTATGATTACCCATTCTCTCTCTCAAAGTATTCTGAGTTTTACCCACATATGTTAAACCACAGGGGCAAGTTATAATATAAATGACATGTGTGGTTGTACAAGTGATACGATGTTTTATGTGAAATTCTTTACCAGAATGAGGATGGCGAAAGGTTTTCCCTGCTGTCATGTTTCTACACGTGGTGCACCCTGCACATTTGTAGCAGCCTTTTTTGAGCTTATTCAAAACACCATTGTTTGTATCATAACAGTTAACTGGATCTGTCTTCATTAGTAAATCCCTTAGGTTAGGGCCCCGCTTAAAACCCCACATTGGTCTCCCTGTCAGGGACTTAGACAACTTTTTATCATTTTGTCTAAGTCCCTGGTTGCACTTTAAACTATTTATATAATATTGTGTGTTTTGTATTCTTTTACAGACCAAAAAACTTTTTGGAAATCACGTCATTTGAATGAAGGTTCACTTAATGATTAACACACACACCTGCAACAGGGGTGTGGTTTGGTGGTGGGTGTATGGCGGGTGAGTCTATAAATTATTTTCACTTGTCTGTTGATGTATCTTGATAAAGGTCCAAGGTGAGGACCGAAACGTCTATCAAATAAAGGATTAACTTTTCACAATAAATCCTGGTGTGCAGCAGCATTTTTCGTGAGTGAATATTGTAATCTCTGTATTGCACCCAGGTATGTAATTTCTTATGTGTGTGCCCTAACCTTCCATTGCATATATATATATATAGATAGATATATATATACTCTGTTTTAAGTAGCATATTAAAGGAAAACATACCGTTTGTAGGATTTATCATTGTCCATTTACTGTTAGAGCAAAAATAGCTTTATTTGTGTACAGGACAATCCTTCTCTGCATACAGTATATACGTATGTTCACGGAAAAAAGGGCTGCAATACTGTGTGCCTCAGCAGAGACTATCTTGACAATTTGTCTTACAACAGCAAGATACTATCTACAATTTATTACAACTAAATATTTTGTTTTCTCTTGTCAAATATGTAAATGACTTAGAGGGGTTGTTCACCTTTGAGATAACTTTTAGTATGATGTAGAGAGTGATATTCTGATGGTTTTCATTATCAACCATGCATTGATTTGAATAAGATACTGGAATATGAATAGGAGAGGGTCAGCAATAAACTAGAAGGATCAGCAATAAAAAGTAACAATACATTTATAGCCTTACAGAGCATTTGTTTTTTTAGAAGGGGTCAGTGATGCCCATTTGAAAGTTGCAAAAAATCTGAAGAAAAAGACAAATAACTATAAAACTATAAAAAATAAACAATGAAAACCAATTGAAAAGTTGCTTAGAATTTGTTGTTCTATAACATAATAAAAGTTACTTTGAAGGTGAACCACCCCTTTAATTAATCAACCTTGCCTGGCCCTATAAAGACATTGGGAACTGTCCGTTACAAATATCTGGTGGCAGAAAATAGCTGAGTGCTGAGAGAAGATTCCTACCATTAGGTGAGAGGCATTATAAATGCAATTAGAGTAAGCCTAGCGAGAGATGTATATCTAAATGCCCTATCTAATAGAGTCGTTAGAGCAGCTAGTGGGTATGAGCCAAATGGCAAAAATGTGTAAACCAATTAAAAGGATCTTGCCATTCTGCTGCAGTCCATATGAAGAAACTGGTTCTGTGCAAATTCTAAAGTTTCACCTTCAAGACCTATTTCAGTGTCCTGCTACATGTTCCTGACTTATGCCAATGAGGCAGAGATGGAAAGTTAACGCAGCAGGCAATGCAATAGAAAATTCAATTATTTAAAATTTGTTTTATTTTGGTCCCAGTCTCTAGATGACACTGTTAGGTAGGGGATTCCCCTAAGGAGGTTCTAGAGCAGTCTCTCCTCTATGGCACTTGAGGGTGTAACACTTTTACTTTGAGAGTAAATGAAGTCTGGAAGCCTGAGACGTGCCACTTGAGGCAAACCTCCCAACATTTGAAAAAATGTGAAGATATACAAAAATGTATTGAACACTCCTGTTTTTGGCCACATCCCCTAAACATCATGTCCACTTTACAACATTTGGCAGGTTAAGTTCTAATACATTTCTGGGGGTTTTAGGGTCACGTGTTATAACAGTTTTGCTATTAAAGGTGAGCTTCAGCTTTAAGGTGTGTCACAGTTCTCCCAAGAGAACTGCTTATCTAATTAGTTACAAATGTATCTAAATGCAGGCGCTGAGTATTCTGGGCTCTCTGTCAAAAGCTTTTTATTAAAATATGTTTTAGAAACTCTGTATCTTTTTCTGCCATCAGTGCAGGAGAGAAACTTGGGACATTTTAATAAAAACTGGACTGCAGGTTTAGATGTCAAAATCAGGACTTCAGGTAACTTCAGTATCTAAAGTGAGTCAAAAGTTATGTTAGTTAGTGGTCGATTAGACCCAAGGAGCTCACTGTATTTGGCTAGAGCTGAGGCTCCAACAAGGATTAAGGAAAGGGGCTAGTGCCCTGGCCTTACCTTATCAGACAGGGACGCAGTGAAAAGGGAAACTAGGACCAGATAGGCCTTAGGACCCTGAATGCAAGGCTGACCCCTGTGCCTGGAGTCTGTACAGATCCCTTGATCTAAAGAGAACAGGAGGGTAGTCATCAGGTGGGTCACGCAGTCTGGGATGCTTTGTTTACATTTGAATGAGGATTTCTGTAAGATTAATTATTGGAGAAGATGTACCATGAATAAAATGTTCCTATGTTCATTTGCAAGACTATATGGACCTCTTTCTGCAGTGTAACTGCAACTCTAACTGCAAGTTTGTGTCAATGCATACCCTAAATGGTTAATTTGTTCAGTTATTACTAAAACTTATTGGGCAGCATGATACATGCTAGAGTTCTGCGTGGAACCAATTTATGAGACTTGACCCGAACCCCAACACGCATATTTACCCACTTTGATTCGTTACCGGGCCTTGACCCTCAACTGCCTTATCCACAACCCGCCAACAACCATTAAACAGGAAGTGCAGTTACCGCAACCCGGAAGTGACATCAGAAAAAAGTTTTGTAAAATTTTAAAAGGAAGGTAAAATGTAAAATATAGACAATATAACATAAAATAAGAAATTTAGATGAGACCTGCAACCCGCAGACCCACAACCTACATCTATACCCGCACCCAAAAAACATACCCTCATCCCGCAGGGTACCCTCTTTTCTTGTGGGTACCCTGCGGGATGAGGGTATGATTTTTGGGTGCAGCCTGTCCATCCTCACAATCTCATCCTAGCTCATCCAAGAAGGTCATGCATCTCTTAAACTAACAAGCCTGTCTGATCCAGACAGGAGCTACTGCCATCTTTGAGCCAGGAAGGAATGTTTCCCCTATGAGGCTTCAGAAGGGGTTTTTGCCTTCATCTGGATCAGTTAGGCAGGTTTTATATAGACATAAAAAGTTGAATTTGATGAACATTTGCTGTTTTTTAACATAACTTACTATTTTACTATGTTACTGGCTTCTGCCTCTGCCTTTCTGTCGCCCTGCTCCTTCTAACCATGTTGGAGATTAAGTGTGAGTTGCGCAAAGAAATAGAGATTTAATTGTTCCACTTAAAAGTTGAAAATGGAGTTTGGTATTTTACATGAGTCATTGCAAATTCTAGAACCTCTTAACAATGGCAGACAAAGGAGTTTGGCTCCAAAGGCAAAGGTGGTTATCCTGTCCCCACAGGAAAGATTTTCATTATAATTCACTCAGTTAAGGTTCATTATTTTTTACTTCAAATTTGGGGGGGGGCTGACCTACTTGATTTAATAAATGAGCCAGAATATATATATTTGCATTAGTATCCCTTCAGTGGTACTTAACTGAACTATTTTGAACTCTGTCCTTTGCACATTCTTTTTTTCTGGTCGACTGTGAAAATGAAATGTATATTTTTGCATTGTGATGCTCAGTAACGGGAAGCTGACATATTTTGTGACCTAGAAATGCTGACATTTACAAATGATATTTAACTGTGATCATGCAACAGAACTCTATGAAAGTATTTACATTTAAGTCATGAAGGACAATTACTGTAAACCCACAATGGTACCTTTGTCTTACTAATCAAAGTTATTTTATTTTTGTGCCCTTTCATAATAATTATGGAATGATTATAAAAAAAGGTAATAAAACATTCTGGCAGTTCAGGAAGTGATTCTTAATTACTTGGTATTACCACCTTGATGATTACCTCATTGAATGAAGTCATCCTGAAAATTAGAACCTTCCCTACAAAGCAATATATTTTGGGTTTGGTTACGTCTTATTTACAATAGGTAATCAATCAACACTGAAGTTGTATTTATTATTTTTTTCTGTCCTGGCATAACAAAGTGTTTAGATGTGAATAATTCTTATGAATGAAAGAAACTCTTGACAGTCTTTTCCTTACATTCCCAATTCTTCTTCATATATTTTTTGGCAAGCATTGGTTTGGTAATCAACACTGTGTACATGTCTTGCTTCTGAAAAATAATGCTGTGATTATATCATATATCCAAGCTTATCAAGTGTGTATAGAATCAAAATAGAAACTACTTTCCAATAACTATCATGGAATTTTGGGACAAATATAGACAATTTAAAGACAAAAAATGTTCATATGATGATCTGCTATGCTTGCCACATCTTTTTCATCATTTCTTCTTAGTAGCTATCCCATGCTTAAAATGAGAGAATAAAGTCTTACCAACAAAACCATTGGATTACAGGCATAAGAAAATAAATGACTATGGGATGTCATGGTGAATTTCCTTTTGTAAGGACAAGCCCATGCTACCCAATAATTTGCGCTAAATGAAAACTTTCTATGTCTATAAATTTGCAATATAGGTACAGAATTCTTGGGACCTGGGGTTTTCAGGATAATGAGTTTTTCTGTAATATGGATGTCCATACTTTGTCTACTAAAAAAGCATTTAAATATTAAATGAACCAAGTAGGGTTATTTGACCTCAAATACGGATTCATTATATCTTAATTAGGATCAACAGGTTTCTGGGTAACAGATCCCATACCTGTACTAGCATTGAATACCATTTGCTTCTACTTGTGGAACAGAAAAATACATTAGTGGGTTAGATAAATCTGCTTATTAAACACATCTAATCAACAGAAAATGAGCCACTGAGGGCATATTCACTATTAAATGATGTTGGTGGCTTTGGGCTGGTATAGAATAGAAAGGGGTTGTTCACCTTTTAATTAACTGTTATCATTATGTAGAGAGAGGGGCTCATTTATCAACAATGGGAAAATATGCCCATGGGCAGTTACCTATAGCAACCAATCAGTGATTAGCTTTTTTTTTTTTAAAGCCAGTTGCAAGTAGAACAATGAATTCTGCAATCTGATTGGGTGCCATGGTTTACTGCCCATGGGCAAATTTCCCCACTGTTGATAAATGACCCCCAATGAGACATTTGCAATTGGGTTCCCTTCTTTATTATTTGTGTTTTTTAGTTATTTAGCTTTTATTATTTACCCTATAGTAGCAATCATGCATTGATGTGAATAAGAGACTGGAATATGAATAGAAGAGGGCCTGAATAGAAAGATGAGTAATGAAAAGTAGCAATAACAATAGATATCTAGTCTTACAGATCATTTGTTTTTGAGATGAGACAATTTACAATTGTTTATCATTTTTTTTTATTATCTATGGTTTTTGAATTATTTGGCTTTTGCAGCTCTTCAGTTTGCAATTTCAGCAATCTGATTGCATAAAGTGAACTGATTTGATTGAGAGACTGAAATATGACTAGGATAGTGCTTGAATAAAAAATAGCAATAACAATACATTTGTAGCATTTTTTAGATGGGGTCAGTGACCCCCACTTGAAAGCTGGAAAGAATCAGAAGAAAAAGAAGGCAAATAATTCAAAAACTATAAAAAAAAATTATTTGCCATTCTACAACGTACGTAAAGTTAAATTAAAGGTGAACCCCTGTGCATCATTTGTAGCCCAATTCTTTGCTAAGTTCCAATTCTTAATTGTTTTAATATTGATTTTTTTTCTTACTGTTTTTCTGGTATCGTATAAGATATAGAGGTTAAAAATGGATAGGTATTAAGAAAAAGTGATCTTAATAGTGTTAGTTTATAGAGATAGTTAAGTTACTGAGTATATCATCACCCAGTATTGCCTCTTAGAAGAAGAACATAAGAAAAATTTAGGACTCATGATATTCGGTAAAATTCCTTGTCGAGATCTCAATGATTGAAAGGCAAAATGTTCAGTTGTGATGTCTCCAATCACCTGACAAATTTGTCAGAGGCATGTTTGTTTCTACAGCATAGAAAAGGCAGATCTTTCTAATTTAATTATGTTGAAAAGTTCCTAAACGTATTAGTAAGTAGGAAAAGTTTAAGCTGATAAATTAGTCTCAACCTGAGCAAATAGACTTTTCATTTTGTGCAATCTCTATGTTTTCCAATGTCAGCTGCATGAAACAGTAAACATAAGATGAAAGGAAAGAAATGAAATGTTTAGAAATGTGTTAGATTCGTATGGAGTCACACTGATCTCGGCTCGAATTCATCAAAGCAATGAAAGTATAAAGGCAGTTTCTCATAATGAATCCTGTTCAGTTAGCTTGCACTTTTTTTGTAAAAACCTGCTCTATTCACAAAGATTTTATTGAACTAGACAAGATTATATTTGATACGTCATCCTGATATCATTTTTCCCGTACTCCACCCACAAATTCTGTAATGCACTCAGAAATTAGCAGTGGCAGATATGCTTTTCTTGTTTCAGCTGCAATTACTCCCATCTGATGATATACTTTATGGTCAAAAGTATCTGGATACATTTTTTAGCCAAAAGTACCTGGAGACTCCATATAAAATGACGTCTTCAGTTAGAACACTTACTACTGTCTCAAAACTGTCTTCAGAAGCAGTTTCAACACAAGAACATATTCATATTCAGGAGTTTATGTGGGTGTTCAGAGATCCATGTGCAATGCCATTTGTTGGCTGAAGTGGTGTAAAGGTCACCGCCATGTGGAACAGTGGAAATATGTGCTCTAGAGTGATAAATGTCTTTCATTACGTCCTTCAGGCAGCACACCAAGGGTTAACTCCTTTGTCTCTCCTGATAGGACAGCATGCTTTTTCCTGTCCTACCTGTGGACAAGTTGGTGAAGATTTTGAAGATCCAGGCTCTGAGGAGCTTGATGGCCAACTAGGGGTTACCTTAGGCTTAACCCCTGGAGTGAGAATGTGACCCTTGGTAATGCATACATGTTATACGCATTGGGTCATCATCCTTGTCAGGATTTTTAGCCTGAATTCTACCCATAGTGTGTAAAGCAGCCACTTTGGTTTTAGGAGGATTGGGGATCTGGACAGGCTGAGGTTGATGGACGCAGAATGAAGTCTGTAGCGTCCCTTTTGGGTTTGCATACGTGAGCTTGAATGGCACTGGAGTATCTTGAGCAGCGTTTTCTGTGTCTTCTAACAACCTTTATACTGTTTAACCCTTAATTGTCTTTACTGGAGGCCTGCTTAGACCGAAGGGGGTTGCTTGCTGTCCGTCTGCCAGGCTGTTGAGAGATTTTCTCACATGGACAAGGTATTTGCTTACTTCAAAGTTTAGCTGACAGGTTCCTGACTGTTATGTGCTGTATGCTTTTTCTCACAGATGTCTAAGTCCCCTGCTAAGAGGACACCGAAAACTAAACACAGGATGTGTGCTGCATGTGAGCAGCCTTTACCTTTATGCACAGAAGATTTGTGCTCCTAGTATAAAATCTAATGTGGATGAGCAGATCTGAGTGTTTTATAGACTGGTTTAAGTCTGATATCTAGAAAATGGGCTGAAATGAGACAAGCAGTGATACCTTCTACTTTTAAGAACAAAGAAGACTTGATTATTATTGATCAGTAGTGATGGGTGAATCTGACCCGTTTTTGCATTAGCGAAATTCTCAAAACAGCAAAAATTTGTCGAAATGCATTAAAGTCTTAAAGAGACCAAATATTCCTAAAATAGAAGAACTGACACTGCATTACGAAGACCTTATATTGCAGCAGCTGGAATTGCTTCAACATCCATAGCAGCAGTTTCTGTCTCCAGAACACTTAAGTGTTGGATTAATAATTTGAAGGAAGATATTGACACAGGGGTGTCGAGAGATGAACTTCTGGAGGCTCTTAAGTATATAAAATTGGCTACAGACTCTCTTTATGACACTACCATTGAGTCTGTTAAGCTTTTTGCCAGGATAATGGCGCTTTCCTCAGTTGACAGAAAGGCCTGCAAGCTGAATTTTTCATAAAAAAAATAGCCTCTGTTCATTGCCCTTCAAACCAGGAAAGTTGTTCTGCTCTAAATTGAATCAGCTGAGAGTTTACAAGGTGGGAAAGGTAAAACTCTTCCAATTTTACCTTCTTCCAAGAGTTATTGTTTCTTCAGAGATCCAGAAGCATGTCTATTTTATTATTAGAGGAAGCTGACCACCACAGACAAGTGGGTTCTAGCGTGTATAAGAGACGAATATATGATGAAGTACAAATCACAGTCTTTAGAAAGATTTATTATATTCAAACAAAGAGAAATTGTGTTCAGAGAAACCATATAGGATTTTATTCAAAACAACGTGTTCGGATTCATGGTAGATTCTCATCACATGAAAATATTCCTGCCAGAAGCAAAAGTGGATACTCAGGAGATAAGGACTGTATGGAAGATTAAATGTATTTCCCTCCATCAGGCTATGAAAGTCCTTAGTCACATGACCGCAGCCATAGAGGCATTCCTTGGGCCAAAGCTCAAATTAGATCTTTTCAACTTGTGATCCTGAGAACCTGGAATTGTAAATCATCAGGTCTATACAGAGATATGAGAGTTTCATCCAGAATGAAAACAGAACTTAAGTGGTCGACTTGGCCAAAGAATCGGAACAGAGGAAAGAAATATCTGCTCCAGTGACTATTACACCACATGCAATAATTATAGGGTGGGGAGCCCACCTAGGCAATCAGATGGCACAATGGTTGTGGTCACAGAAGGAGAAGATGGCTTACTCAAATTACAGAAAATTGAAAGCGGTATGGAAAGCACTGATATGTTTTCACAAACAGATACTCTTGAAGTATTTATCCAGTCAGTCAATGTGTCATGTGTGTGGTTTCTTATTTGAATCATCAAGGGGAAACCAGTTCCTGAAGACTGATCAAACTCTGTGCCATGATAATGGACAGGCCTCATACAAAAGACAGATTTCGGCAATCCATACAAGATGTGTAGACAACAGGTGGGCAGACCATCTCAGCAGACAGACCATAGTGCCCTGGGAGTGGTCATTGAATTAAGACATTTTTCGAAATCTGACCAGGATGTGGGGAGTCCCACAAATAGATTTGATGGCTACCTGGAAGAACTCCAAGTCCAGGAAGTTCATTTCAATTTACCAGGAAGGCAAGCCTAGATGCCTTTTATGTTGGTTGGAATTTTCAGCTGGCATACGTGTTTCCACCAGTACCATTGATCCAGAGGGTCGTCAAGAAAGTGAAACAAGGAAGAGCCAAGGTGAATGCAATTATACTGAATTGGACCAGGAGGTCCTGGTACCTGGGGTTATTACACCTTTCCCGGAAAAACATTTGGATTCTTATGTTGAAGGAGAATTTGATCTGCCAGGGGAAAGTTTGCTTTCCAGATCTACAGTGGCTCAGATTGAAGGCATGGTTGTTGAAGCATTCTCAAAACAAGGGTTGTCTCAGGAAATGGTATTAACCTTACTCTCAGCAAGGAAAAAATCTACATCTTTGTTTTATGAAAGAGTTTAGAAGATATTTGCCAAATGGTGTACCTAGAATAGAGTTCTACAAATTTTACAATTCTTACAATTGAGAAAGGGCTACAACCGAACACTTTAAAGATGCAAGTTTCAGCTTTATCAGCTCATCAGAATTTAAGACTGTCTGTTTATATGTTGGTCAAAATATTAGGTATATCAAGTATTAAATCCTTTGTTCCTCCATGGGACCTTAATTTAGTTCTTAATGTACTATGTTCTATACATTTTGAGCAAATGGGAGAAGTTTCTTATAAGATGCTTACTTTTAAAACCATCTTCTTGACTGCTATAACGTCAGCAAGAAGAATCGGAGAGATCCAAGCATTGGGAGCTTCTGAGCCTTATAAATTTTTTCTTCAAGATAAAGTTTGCCTGAGAACCTTACCTGCTTTTGTGCGAAAAGTACAATCCTCCTGGTTTGTTGGCACAGAAATGAATCTGCCCACTTTATTCCCCGAAACAAAGGATCAAGAGGAAGAACTTCTTCATAATCTAGATCTTAAGATGGGATATTAAGAAGAGATGTTTAAGCATGTCCTTGGAAATAACGTTCAGGAATTCATCTATCACTATCCATCTGTTCATTCTCTTTGCTGGAAAGAACAAGGGGAATAAGGCTTTGAAAGCTTCCATTGTAAGCTTCCATTGTAAGATGGCCAAAGGAGGTCATTAAGCATACCTGCAAACTGGAAGATAAGCAGCCACCTGACTTTGTGAGAGGTCACTCCACAAGAGTTGCTACATTGTGGGCAGAAAGGTGTTTTCTTCAAGACATCTGCAAGGTGGCCACTTAGTCACAATTGCATACGTTTGACAAACATTACAAGCCAGACACCTTGTCTGCTAAAGATACAGCCTTTGGCAGCAAAGTTCTACAGGTGGTGCTTCCTGGAGCTACTCTGCCCCCATCCTGATAAAAGAAGCTAGCAAATTCCCTTGGTGTTCTGCCTGTAGGACATAATGGAAGTAGGAAATTGGTATACTGACTGAAATGTTAATTTCCATCAGTCTATAAGGAAGCACAATATATTCCTCCCATAATTAAAGTGTTACAGCATTATGTTGTGGTGTGTTTCTTATGGTAGAGCTATGAAATAACTGGGGGAGGGGTTGTCTGGGGGCTTTAAAGATTGCATATTAATTTGTTTATGCTACCTGTCCTGCCTCTAATTAGCAAGTAAATTATAAAGGACAGTAGTGATTCACATGATTGCTTGACATACAGTATGTTCTTTTATTATGTCTTCATCACTTTTATGCTAGTGTCCATTGTGTCCTTCACTCCTAAATTAGCTACCTAATAGAAGCATAAGGATTGTGATTGGCCGTCTCTCATAGACAGGGCTTTCTTACTTCAAAAAACAGTAAGTTGTGCAAAATGCATTCTTATAGGTGTTCCTTATATGTGTGGGCTATAAATAAGCATATAGACATAGTAAAAATTTCTATTTGAAGAGACAAAGCTTGTTTTTATAAAGTTTGCTTTATTGATCCATTCATTTTCTTGTTGATCTTTCAGAGTGCAATGCCATTTTTGAGCTACCTGGTAGCAATATCGTTACTTACTTAAAAAAAAAATTCACAAAAAATCCTAATAATAGGTGATAGGAAATTATAGTCTTGCACAAGGGGAAATGACAATCCTGGGAAAATCATTCCCTACTCTAAAATTACCAGAGTATATTTTCTTTAAGTTTAAATATATAACCTGTTTTTAATGATACAGTACAAAAATATTTGTCTCCCTCTTGTGGTAACCAATAGCATGTAAACTACAGATTCCAGTATGAGTGCAGTTTACTTTACTGGTCCGTTACCCAAAAACCTGTTTTACAGAAAGGTCACCTCCCATATACTTCATATTAAGCAAATAATTCATATTTTTAAATATGATATCCTTTTTCTATATAAAAATAAATAATATATTGTACTTGATCCTAAGATATAATGAATTATTATTGGAGGCAAAGCAATCATATTGGGTTAATTTAATGTTTAAATGATTTAGTTATGAGTTCGGAGTTCATTTCCTGAGTTTCTGAGTTCATTACCTGAGTGGCCATAAAGGGCTATTATCATTTTCCAAATGCTGCAGCTCTTTAAGCGGAGAATTTTCCTTCCACAGATGGGCAGGGAAAGAGAAAGAGCTAACAGAGCACTTCTGGCAACTGGATGCTTTTGGAAATATTTTAAGGCATAATTATTAATAGCATGCAAAAACAATGTTACAATAGATGCAAAAAAGGTTTAATTTCTGGTGTCAGTATCTATTTAAGAGATCAGAAATTGAACAGTTAGGCACAGGATTTGAACAGCCGGCTGAGGGTGTGAGGATGGACACCTTTTCTATTATTCTGTTCATTTGTGCCAAACAATTATAACAGGGGATTAAACAACCTTAAACAAATAGCCATTCATGCAGGCATTATGGTTGAAAGCTTCTTAGTTACCCAGATCATAAAAATTAGATATACCCTCTTAGAAACTGTGTTTTTTTCTCAAATGGCTGAATTGCTATTTATTTTTCTTTCTTTTAAAGGTTTTGCCAATTTTATATTCCTAAATTGGACATACAGATCCAAATATAATACAGGTTATGAGACAGGTGCTTCAAGGGTTAATGAAATATGCAGGTGACATCTGCAATGATAGGCCAATGTGAGGATTGGTTTGAGCGGGATAGGGGTTTTCCAGATAATGGATCTTTACTTAATTTGCATCTTCCTACCTTTAGACTACTAGAAAATTTAAACATTAAATAAACCCAATAGACTGGTTTTGTTCCCAATAAGCATTAATTATATCTTAATTTGGATCAAGTACAAGGTAATTTTATTATTACAGAGAAATACAATGGAGTCTATTGGAGACAACCTTTCCGTTATTCAGAGATTTCTAGATAAACGGTTTGTGGATAACAGATCCCATACCTGTACCAGCAAAATTGACAGCAGTACAGGAATGGAATCCCTTATCTGAAAACCTGTTAACTACAAAGCACTGAATTACAGGTTGATCCCTTCCCATTATAATTCTGATTTTTAAAAATTATTTCCTTTTTTCTCTTTTATAATAAAACAGTACCTTTCACTTGACCCCAAATAAGCTGCATGAACCCATATTGGTGGCAAGACAATCCCATTGGCTTTATCTTATGTTTAAATTATTTTAGCAGACTTAAAATATGGAGATCCAAATTATAGAAAGATCCCTTATTAGTGATGGGCGAATTTGTGCCATTTCGCCGAAAAATTCACGAATTTTGCACGAAATCCGCGAAATGGCGATATATTCACAAAAAGGCGCCGGCGTCTCGTTTTTGATGCCGGCGCCCGTTTTTTTGACGCCGGCGAATTATTGCCGCGAATTTTCGCGGGCGTTTTGCGAATTTATTCGCTGGCGGCGAATCACGCAAATTCGCCGCGAATTCACGCCTGGCGAATAAATTAGCCCATCCCTTATCCAAAGGTTCCAAGCATTTTGGATAATAGTTCCTATACCTGTACTGACAGCTGGCGGAAAGGGGATGTTTCCCCAGCTTCCTAAATTTTCTCATTCAATTGCTGGCGTCGATCTGACATGGACCAAATGTTCTTACTTACTGTAAACAGAAAATTAAAGTTAACTGCAAAAGTGCTCAAAAGAGCAATCTGAGCAAGTTTATTTTATTTATTTTGAGTTCTCATCCCATTTAAAGCTCTTTTAAGTAGCAAGCTAAAATTAACTTCATGCCTCAGGCCATTTTACAGATGTCTTGGAGTGGGATTTCCACAACATCTAAATCTGATTGAGTGTTGCTTTGCAAACGTACAGGTTACATTATCTATTATATCTCTTCCATTACGAAAGAGCATGATGCAGCTTCCAGTAATGCTGACGTGGAGGAAAGGAAACCTGGCAAACTTTATTGATCTTAAAGAAACAAAAATATACAGAAATAAGTGACATTTTAAGTTCTATAATTTATTACCCTTCTGTGTTATTATTACTAATAACACAAAAATACTGTAATTTAGCTCTATGACAATAAAAATCCATTGCTGCACATGGCCAATGTTGTAGAGACATATAACTTGTATGTGTGCTGCATTAAATATTATAAGGAGGGGATGGCACTTTGGAGGAAATTGTTGGAGGCATATACTGTATCTTCACTACCATAATGCTCTTTTCAGTCCTCTCTCTTTATAAATTATGTATTTGTAGCCTAATCCTAGGTGGCTTTAGCTGTGCATGTATATGTTTGTGTAGTCTATGTGGAGCATAGATTCTGCCGTTATCAGGAAACCCGTTATCCAGAATGCTCTGAATTATGGAAAGGCCACCTCCCATAGACTCCATTTTATCCAAGTAATCCAAATTGTTAAAAATCCTTTTTCTCTGTAGTATTAAAACAGAAGCGTGTACTTGATCCGAACTAAGTTATAATTAATCCTTATTGCAAGCAAAACCTGCCTATTTGGTTTATTTAATATTTACATTATTTTTTAGTAGACTTGAGGTATGAAGATCCAAAATACTAAAAACACGTCATCCTGAAACCCCAGGCCCCGAGCATTCTGGATAACAGGTCCTATACCTGTATCATCAAATAACTCAGCAGAGCATTTTGGGAATGTGTACCCTGGGGTTTTGAATAGGGCCGTGATTCTGCCATCACTTAAGACCCAAAATTACATGCCTTCCATCTGACCAATCAGATTGAGAATTTTATAGTTTCAGAGAACAACTGAGCAGCGCATTGAGGTAATAGGGCCTAAGGCAGACAGTAAGGACAGGGCTGAGCTGCTCTCTTCGCTAAGCACCGAATAATTCTACTCTTGCTCCTCAAGTGATCCTGCACTTGCACACACCCCAGGGTCTTAAATAACCCCTAAAATCTGTTGGTTTTCAATGGAGCAGAGCATTGCATTAATTCCATAGTGTCAATCCATTGTCATTGCTGCAAAGGAGAAGTATAGGTAGCAGTTTTCAAGAGTGCTGAGCTTGGTTATGCTGTCCTGCCTGAAACCTCAATTACACCGTCACAGGTGCCATTTTATGGACACTGTTATTAAGCATGATGCCAAAATCTTATTTATTTGCTAGAATTGGGGACCTGCACATGCCCATGCACTGGCTGTATAATCAGATTGTGAGAGGGAGAGGGAATAAGGGAAGTGCAGGACATTTAGAAAGTGCTGAATGGAAAGTGAAAATAATTGTCTGACCCACCTCTATGCCTGAAGATTAGAGACAGGACACTAGTGAAGTGCGGGCCGGCCCGATAGCTGCAGGACCTGCGGGTTTACCTGTGGGTCTGGTGGGTTCGACCGTCCTCGCACCTCTGGTTGCAGGCGGGTCCGAGTTGAGCTCTTCTTCCTGCTCTCCCCGCCTGCCACCTTGCACTGCCAGTCTGCCAGCTTCCGACTTCCTTTTGTGACATCATCAGCGGGCGGCGCAAGTCTATAAAAGGAACCCGAAAGTCGCAGGCACGGGCTCACGGAGGGTGGGTTAGGATGCGGGTCGGGTTTTACCACATCACTACAGGACACATAATATATGATTGACAGGTGTCTTTTCATACCGTTACCCTTGTACTAAGGTTATGGCGAACAAATATGACCAAATATTGAACTGCAAAGGCACCTTGAATCCAAAGGCACCTGTCAACCGCAGAAATTCTTAATGAAATGTCATACACAGTATACTGACCTCAACTCTGGGAAATCACAAATGTCTATTCTCCTTTGGTTTCAGTTCTGACCCTTAGCTACTATTGTTCCCCAGGTCAGTCATACACGAGAGAAACTAAATCTGGCAAAAGGAAAAAGAGCAGGCAGTTACATGGCTGAGACATGGATACAGAGAGGGGAGCTGCTATTATTTGGGATGATCTGAGATGATAAGTTAGGTTAGGGCACCTTTTTACTTGTGCAACAGAAACTTCTTGTTGTCTCCTGAAACTTTATTAAATAATGTATATATAATTTTGCTTTTTTAAAGCACTGTGCTCTTCAATTAAAGCAACTAAAGGCTAACCAGAAAACAATATATATATTTTGGCTTAGTGACATTTTTTTGTTTCTTCTTTTGAAGCAATAGTGCTCTGTTCAAGCAATTCTTATCTTATTCCAACTTTTATGTGGGTCTTTACTTGCCAAAAACCATAATAATGGCAAGTCACGTTGCATTTAATCATAAATAATTGTTGAATACTGATAAAGATCCCATTTATTTTCTTTTTGTGCTGTTATATTAATGTTCTCATAATTTTCTTGTCACGGTAGTTTCAGCTTTACATTACTACTCTAGCAATTTCTAATCTCAACATCAATCATTTCCATAATGAATGGGAAATAACAGAACAACAGTTGCTACTGAGCAAACATTACAAATAGGTGTATGCCAAAACTAACCACTGAGATTTGGCATGTCCTTGTTGAGCAGTGCTGGATTCTCTGACTTTCCTAGTTTTGTCAGGCACTCCTTATACTAAATACATAATGCCAGCAACATTGCTTTGAGTTAAACATAAATACTGTATGCTCATTTATGAATTAAGTATTCCCTACAGTTGTTAAATGATCAGACTTTAGTATATAATTTTCTTTTCATGTATTCTAGAATATGAAAATGTTCAGGGTAAGGTTAGAAACAAAATGGGAAGGAAAAATAAATTACAAGTAAGATTTATGAGTTTCTTTTCATATAGAGGAACATATCACATATAATTTGCTGCTGTTCCTATTCATTGCTGAATCCTACACAATTATGGGGCCATTGTTCCCAGTTGTGAATTATTCATTTTCACACAATATTCTGTGCGCAGAACAAATGGTTTTGTTGGCTCAAAACTTGTGTGCTCGAATGAGCAGATGCGTTAAGGGCTAGTCCACACGGGGAGATAGCCACGCGTTTGCGGTCGCGGCGACAAAGCGCCGCGACCGGCGCAGGCGACAGTTTTGTATGGGCGCCTATGTAAAAACGCCTGTGCTAACCACACGAGGCGATGCGCTTTTCAACAGTCGCCTGAAAAAGCCTGGCGAGGCATTTTCAGGCGACTGTTGAAAAGCGCATCGCCTCGTGTGGTTAGCACAGGCGTTTTTACATAGGCGCCCATACAAAACTGTCGCCTGCGCCGGTCGCGGCGCTTTGTCGCCGCGACCGCAAACGCGTGGCTATCTCCCCGTGTGGAATAGCCCTAAAAGTATTTTGGCTAGAGCAATGATTCCCAGAATAAAGCAGTGCTAATACTGTACTGCTAAAGTGACCTTTATTCCATACTTCCACAGTGACAATTACAAGTCAGTTACAACTCATGCAGGGGAAAGGGGGATGCCATTTTTCTTTTTTACAAGGTAAGTTTTTATTAGATTTAGTAAATAAATAAACAAATAAATAAATAAATAAACAAACAAATAAACACATATAATACCACGGTATGCCTAGACAAGATTGTATTACAGTAAAAATTGGAAATTGGTTATACAAGTTTGGTGTGCCCCTTGCTTCTAAGGTAAGTTTAATTAGGGGGTATGGCTTTATTGACCAATTGCTTTCATGTTTTAACTGATGGTGGGCCTTAGGCCCATCCAATGCATAACAGTATTCTTTCTTGTGTAACACAGGAGGGATCTGAATCTATTCTTGGCATATTTGGACACCATAACCTCATCCAGGACCCCCAGGAGACAAGTTAGCAGAGAGACAGCATTGGGAAATTCTAAGAAATCAACCAGAATCTTAAACCAGTACCTGGCTATATCAGGACAAGACCATAACATTTGGAAAAACGTGGCCTGCATGGTTTTACATCGGAAGTGGTGTCTGGTCTGGTCTTCCTCACTGGAGTAATGTAGAGTTGGTGTATTATCTTATATTAGATAAGTTGATCTACTGTAAACCCAACTTCAGAAGATCTGCAAGCATCTGCAAGGGTAAAACTGAAGGTAAAACTTATATGGGGTAATGTAATAAAAGTCACAAAGAGCAAAACAATTTGCACAAATAAGAATAAAATTTCACATTTCGCAATGTAATACTTTTCCGTAAACTGTTTTTGCATTGCAAATTTGAATTGCGCACAGCGTCGGACTGGGCCCCATCCCCATGGGCCCCCGCCGGCCCAGCCCCCCTCTCCTGATGTCCTGGCCCCCTAACCCGATGTCCGCGCCCCCAAATAAAAATGAATCGCTGCGCCGGTATCGCATGCGCGTCGCCATTCGTGCATGTGCACTGGCGTTTGCGCACACACGACAGCGTGTGCCCAGATGTTCGTGCATGTGCGCTGGCGTGGGCCAGATGTTCGCGCATGCACGCGGGGGGGCCCTGAGTATAGTTACCCAGTGGGCCCCCCCATGTCCAGTCCGACCCTGATTGCTCATAGCCCACTATTAAGAAGTGCTTGAAGGTGTCGTAATCTTTTGGAGCAAACGTAACAACTTTTTCAGTAAGAAGTTTTATTACATTCACTGCACATTGGTGCAAACTATAAAATTAGCAAACCTTCTTCCACTGTTGGAAGTGGTCACTAAACAGTTACTGGGTTCGCAAAAGCTATATTAAATTTGCGCAAAGGAAAATTTGTTGCACAGAGGCATAACTTTACGCATTGTGAATATTTTTTCTGTTACAAACTTTTATTACATTCCCCCAATAGTAAGCAAAGAAAAATACAAAGCAATCAGTTGAATATTAAGCATGTACAAATTAGGGCCAAGCTGAATAATCTAATATCATATCAATATCTAATATCATAGAATCTGGACCCCCTGTAAAACCAGTTCAGTGGATGAAATTCCTTAAAGGGGTGGTTCGCTTTTAAGTTAACTTTTAGTATGTTATAGAATGGTTAATTCTAAGCAACTTTTCAATTTTCCTCCATTTGTTTTTTTTTATAGTTTTTGAATTTTTTAGTTTCTTCTTTTGACTCTTTCCAGCTTTCAAATAGGGGTCATCTTAAAACAAAAGCTCTGTTAGGCTATGAATTTACTGTTAATTGAATGTATTACTTGTTTTTCTATCTAGACCCTCTCCTTTTCATATTCCAATCTCTCATTCAAATCAGTGCATGGTTGCTATAGTAATTTCGACCCTAGCAACCAGACTGCTTAACTTGCACATTGTCTCAGATTATCACTCTCTACATCATACTAAAAGTTATAGGTAAACAACCTCTTTGTAAACCATCTTTGTCCATTAACCACTTTGATTATAGTGTCATACCCCTAAGAGAGAGCAAGACCAGCAAAAATATCCAGACTAATGGACTGCAAACATCTATTAGAAACAGGAAAAGGATATTTCAACACCCAAAGGAGACTTTTTGGGGAATTTTCTAAAAGTGGCAGATGTTGGGGAACATACTTTTTAAACATCCTTAGAAATACCAATCCACTTACTATAAATTGGTTCTTAAGTTTTCTTAATTACATAATGACTCACCAACACTTGCACTAAAGGAACAGTAAAAGCAAAAAAGAAGAACAAAAGGAGAAAAGGCACAGGTTACTTAGTAGATAACAGATAAGCTCTGTAACAGAATACATCTGTATTTGCAAAGTGTATCTGTTATTTGCTATGTAGCCTGTGCTTTGAATTGCTGCTCCCATGGCCACATAGCAGCTTATTTAAGCACAAGTCAACAGAATAAACATTTTATTACCCTTAACAACCCATTGTTATTAACAAGTTGCAAAAAAGTTGGACCCTAAATATTCTTCCATCCTTCTTTTAAAAGCATTCAGACTTTATTTAATCATTTCACAGAAATTGGATTTCTGTTGATTGTGTCTCTTCAAGCTACCAACTCAGAGGAGAAGGCAGGTAAGTTTGATAAAACCTCATGATGGTGGGAGCGATTGATGTTTAGCCAAGTGGTTAAAATTCAGGTATAGGGCTCAGGGCGGATCACATCCAAATCAGGGTGAGATTCTTTCTAGCTATCTATTAACAGTCAAAGTGATATACGTTTTTTTTCCATAGTTGTACTTCACTGTATGTAGCCCTGGGAATGTGCTGCTTTAATGAAGTAATTATATGATAATCAGTACAAGGCCTTAATGAAGCATCTTTTTTTTCCAAAATGAATTCCAATCTAGCAGCAACATCTTTGCAGCACATTGTTAGTAAATGGTTTGCACTGTATAAAGTACCCTCTAAATGATATGGAGTTCCCCAGTTATTCTACTTTACTGGCCAGTACTGTTATCTGCTGAGCTTGAGTAGTTGAGGCCGGCTCCTTACTATTACTATAGTGGAATACATTGTTTGTGAACACAACGATCTGCTATGTTTTCATTGAGTTAGAGTCAGTAACTGGCTACAATGTAAGTGGAAAAATATGGGGCAACATTTTATTGTCTTCAAGTTCGATTGCAAAACTGCAAGATTCAAAGTAAGAGGTTGCAGGAGACAGTATAGAGACAAGGCACTGCGGTGGGTAGGATGCTGGAAGGACTCCTTCTCATAGCACTCAGTGCTTTTTAGAAGATACTGCTCTGTGACTGGTGAAATTACTGGGCAAACATTTACATTTCTCTATGAGTAGTGACCTAAATCAATATTCATTTACTTTGCTCTGTGACATTACTTGGCACCAACATTGCTTAGTATCCAGTAGTAAGGATCAGGGGAATTATTCATCACCCACTTACACTCTTTTGATATAAATGACATAATTTAGCATTAAAGTTCTATGATGTCACCAGGTCCCGAGCAACATTAATCAGCATCCATTTAAACTGTTCTATGACCATTGACATTACATAGCTCTAATTTATTATATTCTGTTGCCAGTGGCATTATACAGTAATCACTTACAGTGAAATTTGATTGGTTATTTCACTCTCTGATGTTACTCAGCAGAAGGTCACACTATGTTATTTGCACTGTGCAAATAGCTGGAGGCTTCTGTGCTCTGAAACGTTCCTGCTGTTCCCTTCCCTCTGGCTCTGTTCACTTATACACCACTGACTGTGTGGCCCAGTCTTCTGCCCCACCAGCCACTCTCCAGCACCACCAGATAAGACCACTTGCTCACATCTTTACACTCCAACCCCAGCCCCAACCTTTTCTACCTGTGAGCCACATTCAATTGCATGAAAAAACTTAATGGAGGTACCTATTTGGAAGCCCCTATGTGGACTGGCAGCCTACAGGAGCCTACAGTTTGGCAGTACATCTGGTTTTTATGCAACCAAAACCAGAAAAAATAGACCCTACTAGGACCCTACTTTGAGGCCACTGGGAGTAACGGGTTGGTGAGCAACATGTTGCTAACGAGTCAATGGATGAGGATCATTGATCTAAGCCAGGGTTCCCCAACCAGTAGCTCACGAGCAACATGTTGCTCTCCAACCCCTTGGATGTACATTCCAGTGGCCTCAAAGCAGGTGCTTATTTTTGAATTCCAGGCTTGGAGGCAAGTTTTATTGCATTAAAACCAGGTGCACTGCCAAACAGAGCCTCAATGTAGGTTGACAATCCACACAGGGGCTACTAAATGGCCTATCACAACCCTAATTTGGCACTCCGTGAACATTTTTCACGCTAGTGTTGCTCCCCAACTCCTTTTACTTCTGAATGTTGCTCATGGGTTGTAAAGGTTGGGTATCCATGGTCTAAGCCTTAACTCAATAATCCAGGTACACTGTACACCCCATTACCTGCTCCAACATTTCTCTTTTGCCTCAAAACACATTTCAATTGTGCCCAGACAAATCATTAATTCGTTTGTGCACGCTGCTATTTATCATGTGCACCAGGTTTCATAATTTGTGTGCACATATCTTTTGGCTGAAAAAAGCCTTTTGAATTAGGCCACAGGTTAACTACGAACGTATTTACTTACACCATTATCGTGAAGATCTTGAGAACTCACAGCCACCTGAGTCATAGACTCAGCTAAAGATGTTTGTACTGGCAGTTTTAATGTAGGCATAGGCAAATAACAAAATAAAATTCATTTATTTTATGATTCTCAATAAAAGCAGTGTTTTTAATAGAAAACTACCATCATTCTAATATTTTTTATTTCTCTTTCTATTAACAACATTGGCATAAAGTATTATTTTTATTGCTCCGGTGACTTTTATCCTGGTTATTGAGAATTCCATTTTGTTGACTCTAGTCTAGAATCTTATACTCTGGGACATTGCCACCAAATGTGGTAAGCTGTGCCCTCACTTTTAAAAAGTTATTCTAGTTCCACTGAAAAAAGTTCTTCTAGAGATGGTTAGATTGCCATGTTTAAGAAGAATTTAGGCATTTAGGAGCACTGGTTCCATCTCATTTTTTCTGTCCTGTTCTGGTGGATTTACTCTTGTCTAGCAGACAACAAGACTCAACACATTATTTAAAATTATCGCTGATAAGTACATTACATTACATTACGTTCTATTACAGCAATGCATTCACAAACGATAAAGTGTCTTCAACAGCTTGGCCCTAACACATCTACTTCTAACTTCTAAAACAGCAATTGAAGTGAAAATACAGTCACCACTGTTCTTTATTTGAGTAACACCATTTACAAACCTAAAGAAGCCACACCCAAGTCTCCCATCCCCTGCTGCACCACAATGAAAGGTTTTCTTTAGCTGGATTTCATATCTAAAGTTAACATGGTCACATAAGCTGAAGTTTGAAATCCACAGTGTTGATTTTGCTTGCCAGAATTTGTTACTATGGGCACAAGTTATTGGAACAAACAGAGGAGAAAGGAGATTAGGACATTAAGATAATTGCAGTGTTAGACTAGAAATATCAGTAAAACATAAACTAATTTAGAAATAGGAGTATTTTGACTGGAGTTCCATGGAGAGGCCAGAAAGCATTAATGTTTCAATCCAAATGTTCTCTTGAAACCACTTTTAGTTCCTGGAAGTCATTTTTTTTTTTTTTTTGCAACGCTGAGTGGTTTGGGAATAAGAAAACTCCTTTTACAATCAGCATCTAGCTCAGGGAAATAGATGTAAAAAATCCAGATTAAAACAAAAGTCAACAGCCAGAAGTAAACATTCAGTGATGTGACAAATTAGCGTATTTAAAACATTAACTCAACACCATCTGATTCATTTTGCCTCATGATACCACTTGACAAAATGATATTAAAGTATAACAATAGCCAAAAAAAGAAAATGATCTCAAACATACTTTATGGGGGTTATTTACTAAAACTCAGATTTTTTATGAAAACAAAGTCTACCAAATTCCCTTCCACTGATACTCATATCAATCATTTTACGTGAAAAAAATCAGAGCCACAAAACTTTGTGTCAATTAGTATCATATGATTGGTGCTCTGAAAACTCGACTTTATCAAATTTTTGCTGCGAAAACTCGACTTTTTTTGGATTATCGGATAAAAACCCCAACTTTGGGCCAGATTCAATTCAATGAGAAAATGTTTTTTCATGGTTATCACATGGAATCATGAGAGAAGTTTTTCTTAATTGAATTGTATAATGAATTAAATCTCATCCATAAGTTTTCACATGAATTGAGAAAACTCCGATTTTTGCTGAAAACCCTGAAAAACTTCAGACAAAACCCAGCTCAGATTGAAAAATCGTTCAGATTTCTCCTATTAACTCGGTAGGTCTGTGTAAGGATCCTGGTGGTCTAGTGGCTGGAGGGGACGCCCGCTGCGTGGTTCCTTTCTGCACCGGTTCTCCTATGGCGCATGCAGCTACGCGCCTCTGGCTTTATGCGCCGGCGTGATGATGTCATGACGCGATGTTGCGAAAGTCAAAGGTATAAAATGAGGATTTGGGCTAGTAGACCTTGCCCTTTGTTAGGTTCAACTTAGTTTGCTCCTGGCTGTATATTCCTAGTGATTCCATTCTGATTATCCTGGTTTTGACCCATGCCTGCCTGTTTTGCCCATTCTGACCTCTCCAATCCTAATCCTAGCCTGTCTGACCATTCCTTGTACTCTGCCTGCACCAACCCGGCCTGCCTGACTATTCCTGAACTCTGCTTGTGCTGGCCCAGTCTGCCTGATCATGATCATCTGTCTGGCCTGTCTTCTGAGCCGCGGGCCTTCCATCCAGTATCTTTAGTAAAATGATCATGCCCCTTTGCTGTCCAGAACCTTTTGCTTTGCTCCTCTCTTATTAAGACCTGGCGGCATCCAATTAGCGGAGGGCTCCTTCCAAAGTGAAAGGCGGCTGTTTTAAGCAGAAGCAAGAGCCGAGTCCGATTTTATCTCAACAAAATGGGAATGTTTTCGCCACATTTTTTTCATGCAAACTAAGTTGAAGTGAATGGGTTTTTTTCACACGCCTAAAATGCTTTGGATTGTATTTGTGTTTTTTTCACCTGAAATCCATGCCTGGTGAAAAAATTTGCTCATCACTAAATAATACCTGCTGATTGTTGCTAAGGGTTGCTGGAAATGTTGTGTCTTTTAATACATAACCCTAGTAGGATAGATTTGCGATGGGTTTTAAGAGCTCAGTCAGCACAATCAGTTTGCAAAATAATACACTAGTGCACAGAAGATGTTTCTGAGCACATTTACATGAATTGTTGGGGGATCTAGATCCCCTTTAACTGCTGAACTAATATGTCACACTAAATGATAATGTCACTGATTAACTTAAAATGCTGCCAAAATATTTACATACACATTTCATTGTCATCACTGCAGCTTCAATTAGACATGCTCTTTATGTTCTCTATGTGGATGAATATTTTGGTGGCACCATTGCCTATTTAGACACAAATGGTGTGCTGGTGACTAGTTTTCTGTTGAAAGTCATGATATCATGACCTGAGGATTTAAACCCTGTCTCATTCAATTTATATTTCACAGAAAAATATGGAATAGAGGAACTTATATATGTATTGAACAATTTGCATAATAACAGTAAATGTTTGCTATTTTCTCCTAAAGCCGATCAAATTTGCAAGTTTGGGGCTAAACACCTTCACCCTTACTATAAACCGTCAGCTTAACATCCTGTCTACCTGTCTGGCTTGTCAAGACTATGGGCTTGCTTGGCTTTACATCAAGTTATTGATGAGACTAATGGGGTAATGTAATAAAAAGGGCGACATTTGTGCAGATCTAGTAATCAATAGCAACAAATGACCAATAAATGCTACATGCTGACTTGTTGCTATGGGCTTCTAAGCCTGCAGCAAAATGTGCACCTTTCCTTGCATTACCCTCAAAGTCATCACAGTGCATTGCACAAGCTCACTGTCTGATATCATGGCACCTGTGTCCCTATTTAGCCAATTATGTTAAATATGTTCAGGATGAATAGAAGAGCACCTTGTTGAACTCACTGCTAGGTGTAAACAATCCAAACTAAAGAAATAGCATTGCTGAATTAAGATTCAACAGTTGTTAATACAATATAGATATCAAAGAATAAAAATGACCTTCATTAAAATTTAGGATGCTTGCAAAAGCAAGATTAGATTAGGTTTTTGCCTGAAAACTGGCGAACAATTATTTTGGTGTAAAAAAAAAATGTGGAGAGCAGGAAATGCTTACATAAACAGAAGTTGTAAAATCTTTGCATGATTAGGTAGGGTTAACACCTATACACAGGTCTGGAAGGCTCTGGCATTTTAAGTACACAAACAGGCCCCTACCAGCCCACTAAATAGTGACTGTCTATGAGATCTTACAGCAGCCCCTCTGGAATTTGCCAGAACCCACTGATTGCCAGTCCGGCCTGACTATCCAGTATTTATACCAGCCTAGTTGGTAAAACACCTGTCAATGCCAGGGCCAGTATTACAAATTTACTGGCAATGTAGTTGTCGGTTACTTTGTAATATTCTTAAGTTATAAGTCCCTGTCCTGCCTACTCAAGCTCAAGTTCCACCCCAATCTAACCTTTTGCTCTTCCCTGAATTCTCTAGGTGCTCCCTTGCATTATTGGCAACCCTAACACTAGGCCAGGCTGCCCCTCGCCACCTACTGTGACCAGTCCAGGAGTAGTGCCCTCAAAGCGAACCCGCTTACATTGTGCTACCTAAGAAAAAATACTTTGACTAAAAGTCTTAAGAAGTTTTCATGAATGTGAGTAAATATTGAGAACAATTATAACTGCCCAGTTTAGAATTGTTCAATTTTGAACTATATGTTTATTCACAAATCTAATTGCATGCTGATCGGTGCAGTCTACCCTTGTTCATCATGTTTTAGAAAAGAAGTTGACTTTTAGTGCTAGACAGATGTCACTCTTCCAATCAACATTTTCACCAAAAAAATGATCACCAATAATAATAATAAACTACATGAAAAAAAATCATTCCTTTTCTGTGGAGATTGTGAGTGCAAATCTCACGCCTGATTCATTCTAATGACAGATTGATCTGGAGAGAGTTTTGACAGATATATGTTATAGTGCTCTA
Organism: Xenopus laevis; assembly: GCF_017654675.1. Classification (NCBI taxonomy): domain Eukaryota; kingdom Metazoa; phylum Chordata; class Amphibia; order Anura; family Pipidae; genus Xenopus; species Xenopus laevis. The sequence continues at coordinate 111,584,139 of NC_054379.1, forward strand.
GGAGTAAGAAAAAGTCCTTTCCGCTATGAAACAACTGCTCTTTATAGAAATAAAGGCTCCCATGTTGTCAATTTATTCTGAACACAGCTCCCATTGGTTGATGTGAGAGACAAGGGGCAGATAACAATAATGACATCTCCATTTTTTTCCAGCAATACAGAACACACAGCAAAATTCTAGCATGGATTCACAATTATTTTTGTTGTTGCTGCAACCAGTTATTCAGAGTTTATTTCCCTTTTGTTTGTGCATAAACTGCTTCAGCTACTGTCTAATTGAACAATACTGTATACTGTATACTAGACACTGTATGTTGGTTGCTGTTTATGATAGCACATTAAGGGGGTTATTTATTAAGGTCCGAATTTATCTCAATATAGGCTGCTACAAATTTCAATCTAAGCTCAGTTTTTTTATTATTACATTTTCCCGAAAATTACCTTTGCGAGAAAAGCTCAGATTTTCAAAATTTTTTCGTGAATTTTCCCCGAAAACTCAAAATTTTTCAGAGTTTTCACCGAAAGCTCAGAAAACATAGTGAAATTGCCCGAAATCCCCGACACAACCAAAAATCAATGGGACTGTTCCCATTGACTTTTATGCAACCTCGACAGGTTTGAGATGCCATGTTTTCATATGCGGGCTTTTAACCCCTCGGGGTTTAATAAATTCCGAAAAATTCGTGTTTTTTTTAAAAGCCTATTATAACACAAAAAAATCACAAATTTTTCGGATTTCGGGGAGTTTTGGGTAATCGGAGCTTAGTAAATAACCCCCTAGGTATAGTCCTGTGGATATGCTAGTGGCCCTATAATGTGTGTGCAAGAATGTCTTCATGATTTGATAAATCCTGTGCACTTTCCTGTACGCCACATCTCCTGCAGAGTACTCTGATCTTTTCAGACTGACTTTCCCTAATTGTATTGTAATCCAACTCCAACTGTCTATTTGCTCCCAATTGTACAGTGATGTGGAATATTTTAGTACACTGTTGCTCTTTCTAAGAATAGCTTAATAATAATAGGAACCAGTTGTAACCTTGACACTAATGCTATTTTTAGAGAGAAAGCAAACTTGAAATCTGAAGAAAGACAGGAAAAATGCTCGGACCCTCTATGTATAATTAAGGGATATTTTATCCTTTAACCAGCTTAGGCAGTATAGCTGTCAACAGCTGCAGAAGTAAGCATAACACAAATGAAATGTCCATGCACACATAGTTACTTGTTTCGCTTCCTTTATATAGAACCTGGATTTTTGCAAATTAAATCTGTGGGCTATAAATTGAAATAAATACAAAATATCCACAGCTCTGAAAATGATTTGATGAAAGAGCTGCATAATGGCAATGTGCTGCAGAGCCAAAATGTGCCTTTATTGCTTGCTGTACCGCTGCTTTTTTTGTAATTAATGAAATATGGAGCTATCAGTTTTCACTTTATTGGTTTTAAATAAGTAACATAAACATTTTCATTAGCTTTTTTTTTTTGTTAATCATGTTAATCAAATTACAGATGTATTAAGAAGGGGGTCTATACTAAAAACAATGTTTAATTACAGACTACAGGGGATCCAGTGGCTACATGTCACCAATGATTCAACTGCTGTATATAATACAGACAGAAAGCTCTATATATTTTTACCTAACAATGAGTACCCTAATATTTTTTGGCAGAATTGGTTTAAAGTAGCCACCAAACACCATTTGTTTTGAACTGGTCCTTGTAATAAAGAAAATAGTCTTTGACTAATCTTTTCCAGAGGCCAGTTACTTAATTAAAGTCCATTTGCTAGTAGCTAGTATGCATTGTAACTCAGTTGTCTAGATATAGCATGCACTGGGCAATGGCAAACTATGAAGAGTATAATATTCATTGTGAATTCTCCAAGGCAATAGAGATACACTAAATTTCCCATTTCACTTACTCTGCTTTTGTGTAATTTTATTATGTATTCTGCACATTTTTCCCCTTACATTCTCTTCTCTGCTCTTATTATGCATTGGTACGTACATCAGTTCTTACTTTCTCTATTTCAATTCTCCTTTCTATATTTCTCTCCCTCCATATGGCCTTTTTGCTCTTTTCTTCCCTAATATTGCCTTTTACTTCTATTTATACATTCACCTCTTCTGTTTTCCCTTCTGAATTTGTTTATTTCTTCACTCTCATCTTGTTTCTCCCTTGTGTTTTGGTTCCTTTTCCGCTTCTGTTTGTCCATCAATCCTACATTTTTCTTCCCCATGTATTCTGTGTGTCAACTTTAATTTCTCTTCCCCATATCTGTTTCTCTCCTATGATTTTCCAGTCTGCTGCCAGTCTGCTATTTCTGTTCATCCCAACTGCTTTTCTTTCTTCCTTAAAATGCCTCCATTTATCTATCTATCTATCTATCTATCTATCTATCTATCTATCTATCTATCTATCTATCTATCTATCTATCTATCATGTGTCAACTTTACTTTTTCTATTTCTCTCCTATCATTTTCCATTCTGCTTTTTATTTCTGTTCAACCCATCTGCCTTTCTTTCTTCCTTAAAATGTCTCATTTTATCTATCATCTATCTATCTATCATCTATCTATCTATCTATCTATCTATCTATCTATCTATCTATCTATCTATCATTTTTCTCCTTCTCTCTGCTGTATTGGAAATTCAATGTTTAATTCTTGTATGTATAAGATATTTTGCTCCTATCTGATTAATTGTAACATTTGGATGCTGTTCTTTCTTTCTTAAAAGCAAACACCTTCTACAGTGAAAACATCTAGTGATCCATCTAGTTACATGTAAATTAAATCAAGGTGTGCAGGATTTCTTATGACTTTCACAGAAATACTTTGCAGTCAGTTCAGTTGGAGAAACTAGATCTGATTCACACTGGAATTGCATTACGATCATCAAAGAAATAATACTAGCACCAATTTATCCTCATATTTTCTTGATGAAAAACATCCTTATAGTTGCAATTCCACTAACAATATATACAAAAAGTGCACTCTGCCATGTTCAAATCTTTGGTTTTAAATTAATGATTAAAAAATGTTCCTTGTCCAAGAAAAAGCTAAAATGTAAAATATAAAATTATTATATCCAAAAAATACTTATTGAAGTACCTTCAAGGTTTCCTGGGGGGGGGGGGTCATTGACTTTGACAACCATATAGCATTTTAAATTTTCAGCTGCAGGCAGAAAACAAAAGATGTTTATTGAAAAAAACGTGCATCATAAATAATGAAGACCTGCTGAAAAGTTTGCCTATGTATAACATTCTAAAGTGATTATCAAGTGACATCTCCTTCAAGCCATCTCCACCATATGTGACAAAATAAACTGTGAACTTGGTCAGGACTGGCTAATGACAGTATGTGCATGGCTAGCATACAATCTGAAGGTGAATGTAATATATGCTAAAATGTACTGAACTGTGTATTCATGTTGAATAAAATGTGAATTTAATTTTACCATGTAGCTTTGCCAAGTATAAAACTTCTTACCATTATTTTTATATATTTATAACAGTCTACCGATATAATATCTGGTTGGGGATCAGTTAGCTATCTATGGTGTAAGATTGAAAACAAAATACATTCAGCTGTTTATGTGGCCCTCTCCCAATTGCAACCTCAATAAACAAATGAATTATAATATAACCTAGAGGATCTAGACATACAGCAGAGCAATCAACAGTTCTGAATGTATGTGCCTTTTATTGAGGGTTCCCACCCTGCACCTGGCTTTATTAAGGTCCTTGTAATGAATATTAAAAGAATGTATATGAACCATATATATTTTTTTTATAAGCATCTCTTATAAAAGTTTTTTTGTTGGTAACCCTACTTCATTGATGTTAAAATGATGTTAATATTATTGTCCTTGTTATAGAATGCAACAGGTTCTGCACGCAGGAGTGTCTATTCATGATTTGACTCAACCAGTATTATTCATAATAGAATTTTGTTGCATTTTAAACGTTATTAATATTGTTGAATTCTGTGGTTAAATAGAGATCACACTGGCATGCATTTCCTGGGACAACAGAAGGAATTCATTTGCTTAGGCAAGAGCTGAAACCACACTTCAATGACATGATATATTTGTCTGTTATTTGTATTCCCTCTTCACAACAGACCTATTTTCTGAGGTCTGGATACGCTTACTTACAAGACAGGGGTTACGTTCAGGGGAGATTTTCTGGCAAGTCCTGAAGATTTTACTATATAGCGCTGATTACAAAGCAGTGGTTACATTGACAAAAGCAACTGTATTTGAAGAATCTGCCACATAAGCTTGCGAAGTTGCTGCTGAACTATAACTCCTGTCTATTGTTGGAGAATGCTGGGGGTTGTGGTTCGGAAGCCACTGGATAACAAAGACACAGGTTGAATGCTGCTGCTCAAATACAAGCAAAGCTAATGGCTGTGGCTGTTTCTACAGGGTTTGTTCATCTGAACTTAAATATTTCACATTTCAGGGCAAGCATTTACCTAAAATGATCTAAAACAATACAGACTATTTTCGAGTAATAACAGGGACTCTAATAAGAAATGTCTGAGATTATTAAAGAATTATAAAGGAAAAAGTTTAGATAAGAACTTAAACAGTGCAGCAAGAGCAAATCAGTAATTCACTGTGCTGCTGCCTGTCTGGTAATGCTATTGGATTACGCAAATACTGAAACGCAAAGAAGGTAGAAGGGAGATTGAGATAGACAGAGGGAGGAAAGATCAGTGGAAAATCTTTAAAAGTGATGTAAGGGAAGCAAAGGCAGGGATTGGAGTGTGGAGGCTGGAACAGGGACTATAAAATCTCACAGAACAAGCTCAAAAGCAAGGATTAAGCAGAAATAGCAAGCAAAGCAGCATCAGGACATCACTTTGGAATCAGCTTAATTACACTCAAGGTAAGTATATATATAGATGTATGTATAGCTTTATTTATATACTGCTGCTTTTATACATTGTGCTGTACAAGTGAGTAGGAAATGTGTTTCCAAGCAAGGATTTATCTATGTAACAGAAAAGCAGTACAAACAAAACTCACTTTTTCCAATTGTTAACTAAAGCAAGATCTTGATTTGGAATAGTCTTTGCGGTTACCATTTATTAAGCGAACAAGCTGTGGTTAAATAATCCGACTGGGGAAAGGCACGACATACCAATCGGAAATGGATAATCTATTGTGACACACATTTGTGATTCAGGTGATCCGCGGCAGTTAAGCCCACACCAATAGTTTGTTTTGATTAGTGACAATAAAGTTGCAAATCCATTTTTTTCTAAGATAAATGTTCAGAATATTGTATTCACATATTATTCACATTCACTGTGTTTTTCTTTTGAAGTTTTAGTTTATATTAACACATGTTTCTTGCAGTAGCATGTTATATCTGCAATCACAACTATTAAAGGACCATACACTACATGGACACTTTTATAAAGGGAAGATACCCAGTAACCCCCAATCATCTAATTCAACACAATCTGCCATCAGTTTGCCCTCTAGGGAAAAAAACACCAAAAAACTAAAACAAATTGCATACACAATGAAAGGCTCATTTGCTACAAATAATGAAGACATACATTTTGGAAAAGGGCAGTGACTATGTGGATGTGGTAATAGAGAGTGACAACAGTGATAACATTACATTTTATACTGATCAAGTGGAATAAGGAGTGTTGCTGTGTGGAAGGTATCCAATATTTGACTGAATGTTCGGGTTTGTATAACTGAATTCAATGCATTTACAGGATTGATTTAAAGAGTGTTCTAAAAATATAATACAGGTATAGGATCCCTTATCCGGAAACCCGATATCCAGAAAGCTCCGAATTACATCTCACATAGACTCAGACTCCATTTTATCCAAATAATCGAATTTTTAAAAAATGATTTCCTTTTTCTCTGTAATAATAAAACAGTAGCTTGTACTTGATTCCAACTAAGATATAATTAATCCTTATTGGAAGCAAAACCAGCCTATTGGGTTTATTTAACGTTTAAATGAATTTCTAGTAGACTTAAGGCATGAAGACTCAAATTACGGAAAGATCGATTATCCGGAAAACACCAGGTCTCGAGCATTCTGGATAACAGGTCCCATACCTGTATAATTATTAACCTTTTTTGTAATTTGTAATGCCACTCTTTCTGCTCTGCGGCTGCTATGATTTATGAACTCCATGTATTTTACCCAACAGGCTAATTACAATTCATTATCTGAAGCAGCAATAGTTACAGCGTGGCAACCTACAGTATAGCCATGCTATATAATACTTTTTTTTAGTGATAATGTTAAATTAAATTAATATAATGTTATGTTTATTTAGTCAAAAGAGATTCAATCCCTGTTATTTTCATTAATATTTATTTCCAGTTTACAATGTGATTGTTTGCAAGCTTGGGTATCTAAGAGATTGTGTACTGTGTCCTGACCAGTAACATTGAGAGCATATCTTTAGGGATTTTCTATAGGGGCACAGTATCTGCACTGGCGTAAGCTTATTTTTTGCTATTGATTCTTCCGCACCTGATAAATCTTGTTTTGCCACTAACATTGACAATGTTAAGGTCTTCCCCTTTTTAGACACCTGCCCCGACTCTTAGCCTGAATATGGACTTCTGCTGGCTACTCTATATTGCCCGATTGCCTATGTCTCTATTTGTCCTTTGTTTCTTCCATTTGTCTACATCACCACGTAGAACAAAGGCTGGCACAAACCGAACCTCAGTCAAAAAGATGCTGCTTTTTTTTTTTAAATAAAATTGTATTAAAAAAATTACATCTTGCTTGTGGTACAAAAAGCCTGACATGTTTTCATCTGTCTAATTGAATGAGGGCAATTGGACAATAGCAGGTGTTGCATACTAAGTCCACAGTCAATAAAGGGTCAATGCTGGCACCTTCTTAGCTATCCATCCTTTCTGATGGATCCAGACTGGCAGCAGGTTAACCTTTATCCTGGGTATTACCAAAACATTGTTAAAACATAATTGACACATCTTTCTCATTGTTCTTTATGGCCATCAGTCATTCATTTTAAACCTCAGGTTATGCAGGGCTGGCAGAGGATGGTGACGAAGGATGGTATTCCTAGAACTGGGCAAACCTTATTAGGATAAAAAGGTACACATGGAACAAAAGATGAACGTAGGAGTAAATTTTCATGTTTTCCTTGGAAGGGCTCTTGTTTGGGGAAAGAGATATTAAGGCAAGAACCTTGTCTGTAAGGGTCGGGCCAACCAGGTGATTCTCTGGTACTCTGGCAGGTAAATCTGATCTGCGTCTTGAGCACTATATTTGTTTCTACAATATCACCCCTGAATGTGCACAAATTACAGCACTTTTATATCATATTTTGTGTACTCGATATTTTCACACCTTCATGAATAATTAAATTCCATGAAAATCTCTACTCCAATGGCTTAAAAAAGCCTTATTTTTCCATCATCAATATCAAAGTATAATTATTCAGGCAAAGCAGTTTGTTTTGTTGACATCCATGAAGCCCAAAGGAATTGAAGGTGAAAAGCACAATGGTTTAGAAGTAATCCCATATATATTTAAAAAATTCCCTCCATTGCAATTAATTCAGTAGAGGAACTATGTTGGAGACCAAAGACTAAGTTATGGCAATCTTCTCTGCTTAACTAGAGTAACTTGTTTTCTGGTATTCCTGTGGCTGACTACATCCTTCCTTTAAATAAACAGTAGAACTGTCCTACTTTATGGCTAAGGTTTTAGCTAACAGAACATCAAATGACAAATCTCATGGATCCTGCGTGCAAAAGGTTTGTAGACACCACTGCTGACTTCAGAAGTCTTAACAGGATTAACTGGTAGCAGAAAACGGCCTAGCACAGTTTACATTTTTTTAATTAAATTAGCCCTTTAAACAAGGTCGGTATTTGCACATGCGAGTCTCCACAGTAGAAAACGGGAATGCAGGATTTTGACATTATTTTACTCCCACACCTAAACACTGTAGTATTTGATCCCTACTGATGGATGAATATATTCTTTTTAGGCTTAGGCATATACATAATTCCTCATATATTTTTATATATACTTTTATACAGTTAAGACAAAAAAGGAAAATGAAATAAACAAAAGATGGGATAGCCCAATATTTGAAACAACCCCTTTTATTCAATTTTCTTAGCCTGATTTAAACATTATGCCATGGAAATGAATCTTCATAGCCAAGATAATTTATGACATTTGTATTATTGTCTTTTCCTGCAGAAAAATAATGTATAAGGACTTATGACATATGGTAATCAAAATCTATGGTAGATGGTGGTTAGCACCAGATCATAAAAATGGCACAAAGCTAGAACCATAAATACTTTACCAAGATAATTGATGTTCATTACAAAAAGAGCAGCTAAAAATAGTACCAGGCATAGTCTATTATGTCCATTGTGACTGGCTACTGCCCAGACCACGTTCCTTTATTTTAGCAGATTGTAGCACATCCACTAAAATGTGTTTCAATCACCATTCGCTTGTACTGGGAAAGGGGAAATAGTTCACATTTTATATTATTTATACCATTGTCTACCAGATTTTGATTGAGAGCTTCTTCAGTGCCCTTTATAGTTATTGTCCTTAATGGGCAATGGCTTATTGCCTCCAGTGGGGGGGGGGGGGGGTTGGCAGATCCACCCTGCAATTAGTCAGAGCTTTAGAATATTGGAAGTATTACGCACACCTCTAGACGCTGTACAGTTAGACTAATATTTAGTGCAGGAATAGGTACAAACTTTGCTTTAGGTTTGGAAACCAATTACCTGGTAATATAGAATGATCTTCTGTTTGAAATAAGACATCTTACTGGGTCTATAGATTACACATTTGCATTTGCTATTACATAATAGAAAGGAATGTGTCAAATTTGCCTCTCTATAAATCAATTTCATGTCCCATATTGATAGTAGACTTTTTTTGAAAAAAAAAATAGTAAATCATATTCTCTTGTATAGTAGCATTCAATGTTTTCAATTACATGCCTATTTATCAGATATTATATATTTCTTGAGAAAATTCATCAGGCAAATTATTGTGCCTGTTGCAGTGGCTTGACCTACAAGTTCTCTAGCCTATAGAAAAGTAAATGAGTTACAGTAGCAAGAATAATTGAACTCTGAACATAATAATGAATACTAAATATCATTTGTACTGCAGTTTAAGGCAGGAAAATGACCATATATATATAGAAGAAGGCCCTGTATATTTGTACTTAGCAAATGTTATCTATAAAACGCCAACAGCAGCACCTTACAAAATTTTTTTATCATTCACATTAGTTCCTGCCCCACAGAGGCTTACAATCTAAGCACAGTAGCTTAGAGGGTAGCACTGCTGCCTTGCAGTGTTTGATTTCAGATAGGGCACTATCTGCAAGAAGTTTGTATATTTTCTCTGTCTCTGTTTGGGTTCTTTGGTTGCCTCCTACACTTCAAAAAAGATACGGGCAGGTAAATCTGCTTCTGATAAAATTGTCCGTAGTGTGTGTGAATGTGATAGGGACCTTAGATTGTAAACTCTGCTGATGTTAACGATGTGTAACATCCGTAAAGAGCTGTGGATATGTGTGGACCCTATATAAATACTAGGAAATTAAAAATAAGGTCCCTATCACATAGGGAGAACTTATAAATGCCTTGCAGGTTGTGCCGAGGCTGGAATCAAATTCAGGACCCCAGTGTGGGACATTGTGCTTCCCAGATATATAACCTTACTTAGTTGAAAACCTATTTATAACATCTACCAAATTATTTATTACAATGCTGTATGGATTTGACAAACTTTCTAAAGCAACCAACAAGAAGCATTATGTATGTTGAAATAAGACATGTTACTGGGTCTATAGATTACACATTTGCACTTGCTATTACATAATAGAAAGGAATGTGTCAAATTTGCCTCTCTATAAATAAATTTTATGTCCCATATTGATAGTAGACTTTTTTGAAAAAAAATTAGAAAATCATATTCTCTTGTATATGCATTGCATTATGTATGTTATTTTAAATTGGATTTTCTGTCTAAAAACGGTAAGTTAAAACAAGATTTGGTAAAGCCGATGTTACTAAAGACTACTGAAAACCTATATATATTGCGGCAAATCTGTACATCACAAGTGATAATTATTTAATTATGTAGTACAAGAAAAAAGTTTTGTGTGAAAATCCATATTATGCTCCATATTACTGAAGACCTAAGCAAAGCTAATTACATTTTTAAAAAATAGTTCCTTTAATACCTGTACCTTGTACTTGATTGTAATTACGCTGCATGAATCCATACTGGTGGCAAAAATGTTATTGGGTTAAATATTTTTTAGTAGACCAAGCATTTCTGATAAACAGTCTAATACCTGAATAATAAATACAGTATATATATATATATATATATATATATATATATATATATATATATATATATATATATATATATATATATGTAACCATTTCATAGTTATGATGTGAACTATGATGAAGAGGTAAAGACACATATGGCCTAGGCATATCCATATACGCTCATACATATAACTTGTTTATGCTTTAATTACATTACCTTTCCATTTATATTCAGGAAAATCCACTGCCCATGTGCATCGTAATAATGTAAAATACTGTGCAAAATAGTTTGGAAACTCCATGATTAGTAAAAATTTATTCAGTAAGAATTTTGCTGGATGTTCTTTTAATAGACTGACAACTGGCAAAGGAAGAAACCAGCTAGGTGCTTAGTATGCATTTATTTTGATTTATTGCTATGTAACATTTCCCCCTTAATGTTTTAAATACTGCATCTCTATGTATTATATGGGTAGGGGGACTATTGATAATACAGTGCTGAAGGATTGTGGGTGGGACAGGTCAATTATGTCTGCATTTTCCCCCAGTAATTAATCTTGTTAGACACACATGGCTACTTCCAGTTCTTAAAATAGTTCTAGTAAGTCTGGAGCTACAATATAAATAACACTACCACAAAGTGGGTCAGTTTTAGTCAACTAAGTTCCAGTCACAATTTTAAAAATACCTACCACCCATATACCTAGATCGGTCATGAGGATTCTAGCAAGTAAGCAGCATGTACATGTGCAATATTTTAAATATCTCGTAACAGCTTATTTTACCAATATTAGCTAGATCAAAAATAACAATAATTCTACCACCAGTCACTGTAGTGTATAAAATTTGTTGACGGTTGCTTGATTTATTGATTCCAGTTCAGATAGGGTAGACCAAGCACAGTCCATAAAATCTTCGATCACAATTTCATTTTAACCGGTTTCTGTAATTTTTCATTTTTTTCACATTTGACTAATACAAAGTTTTTTCAAGGGATTCTGTACAAATGTGATTTGATGCTATGTTTGATTTAAACCCTGTGGGTGCCGGAGAAATATATTACATCACTTTGATAATATCCATTTTTCTTTCATTGGTTTAACTTTGTTAAATGTTTTCCAGTTGAACGTCTTTTTTTGTTAAATACAGCAGCATACCAGAAAATAAGGAAGCCTTTTAGTACCTAAAGTAGGTGCATTTGTACCAGTACCTTTTGAATAAAAATATTATTGTTTGAGGAGGTAATTTATTCGGATCAAAACATCAAATTCTAAGGGGCAGATTTACTAATCTCGATTAAATTTTCAAAATTAAAAAGTTCGAATTTCGAAGTAATTTTTTGGGTACTTCGACCATCGAATAGGATACTACAACTTCGAATTTACTTCTACTTCGATTCTAAGTAAAAATCGTTTGAATATTCGACCATTCGATAGTCGAAGTACAGTCTCTTTAAAAAAACTTTGACTTCAATACTTCGCCAACTTAAACCTGCCGAAGTGCTATGTTAGCCTATGGGGACCTGCCAGAGCAATTCTCTACATTTTTGGGTATCGATAAAATCGTTCGAATCGTACAAAAGTACGATCGGAGTACGATCATACGATGAATAAAATCCTCCGACTTCAAATGTCGGATGATTCTATTCGATGGTTGAATTTCGAAGTATTTTCCACTTTGAAATTCGACCCTTGATAAATCTGCCCCTAAATTGTCTATGATAATTCTAAAATGCAGGATTCTTATTATACATTATATTAGCCTTTCAGTAAACTGAACCTTTAAAAATGAATGCAAACCTGACAACTACTGATGGGCAATTGTCCCGTTTCGTTTTGCAGAAAAATTTGGGAATTATGCATGAAATTCGTGAAACAGCCAAACATTCGCAAAACACATTGAAGTCAATGGGCGTCAAAAGTATTTTGTCGCACGTCAATTTAGATGGGCGCGACAATTTTTATACGCACGCCTATTTTGTCCAAATGGGCATCTGAATAATTACTATTCTGATGCACGCCCAATTTTTTTGACGCAGCAGATTTTTCGCCACTAATTTTTGGCGCAGTTCCGTGAATTTATTCGCAGGCGGCAAAACCCGGAAATTCGCAGCAAAGTCTTGCCTGCTGAATTTATTCACCCATCTACTTTTGACAACAACAATTCTAACAAAGTCACTTATATATATGCTCACAATATATTGCTAGATGTACAATGTATTGTATTTTAGTATAGTGGCTTCTAAAGACATGTGTCCTTCATTGTACAGCAACTGCAAGTATTTAAAAAAAGAAATGCTGGAAAAATCAGTGTGGCGGCAATAGACTTGCTTTGTGGAAGTGGTGTGTGGTATATAACTTATGGAATTTGGAATCCAGGAAAGTCTATTCATACCCACAACAAATATATCCACAGCATAGATATTTTTGTTTTATTTCCTCCAATAAAACGTAGGATAGACTATTGTGTATTTAATAGGTATGTTTTATAGCCTTGGCACTTTTTTCAGCATATTTTATAGCATATGTAAAGAAAAACACTGGAGACTATTTACCACAAGAGGTATTTGTTGCTGTTTAATAAACATAAGCAGTCAGGAAATTCAGATTTAATAGCTGATTCTGTGGGTAAGACCTAGCCCTTTTTAGATATATTTATATGTTAGGTTTTAAATAATAGAGCACAAACAAAATAATAATTAATACTTTAATCTGTAATGCACCAAACCAGGTGACAATGTGACAGATAACCTACACTGAAACCACCGTGAACATTTTGTAATGCTTGAATATGGTTTAACCTGTACAGAAACTGCAGTACAAAGATTTCTTTTTCCTTTTCTTGAGCTTTGTTGATTTCCAGAAATGGGGGTCTTGTGGTCTGCTCACCTCACTGTGAGTCATTCTTTTACAGTAAGTTGGAACACAGGAACTTAATAAATATTATATGTGCCAATGTTACCGTTTTTCTGCCTCCAGGAAGTGGTTTAGAAAACAATGGTGAGTATTATTGGAAGGCATTCTCTTTTACAATGCCAGGTGACAGTTATTAAATGTAGAGAGAAGCCATTTTATAGTAAAAGAGTGAGCCTGAAAATTGTGCTGATCCTGCTAAGATTAGTGCAGGTTTTCCAAATCAGGCCTTTAAAAACGGAAGTTTTAATGAAATATACATAAAGCAAGGCTGCATTCATTTTAAACTTACAGATTGGGAGCACTCATCGGTACATCCACCATCTCACGTTGTGATTGTAGGCATTGTACATCCCCTCTGAAGCGTCACCAAGTAGAAGAACATTTTCAGCAGGATATTAAAATCATTACTTTAATAATAATATATTAAAATCATGGAGCACACCTACAATAAAGGATCACACGATTGACGGGTTTCATGGCTACAGCCATTTTAGAGGAAGTGGCTATAGCCAAGAAACGGGTCATGCGAGTGGTCTGTTAATGTATGTGCACTCCATGATTTTAATACATTATTAAGTTAATGTTGATGTTGAGTTAATTAAATTAAGTAATGATTCTAATATCCTGCTGGTGCTCCCAGTTCAAAGACATTTCTTCGGCCTACATTTTAACAAAGCCCAACATACTGCACTTGGACAAGTGTTTTTAAAGGGACAAGTTAGCAACACAGAACTTATGTAAATCAATAACCTGCTGAGGGTAACACCAACGTCAGCCAAGATATCCTCGAAATTCCTTTATGAAAGGAAAAATGGGGAAAAGCATTGGAAAGCATCAGTTCATTATATTTATACCATGTTGATTGTGCTATATGGTTTGAATACCAATAAAGGTTTCTGTTATTAAATGCCATGTATCTATACTGTAACCAGCTTCTGCAGATTTATTAACTGATTGTATAATTTATAATATAACACTGTCTTTATTACTGTATGCCTTATTTGATGTTTCACCACAGTATATCTGTGTTTTCGTTGGATGTCCAACACAGCCCCGTTGCTTTATAAAAAGCCACATATAAGTGTAGCTCATAGGCAGAGATCTTGTATAAACTGTGCAGGGACACAGTTTAGACATATATATACAGCTGAGAAGCCAAATTGTGACTGAGCTTTAATTTTAACTGTCAAAATACAAGGGGCAAAAGCCAGAACAAAGAGCTAATCTATAGAAATAACAAGCTATACATTTTTAGCACTATAGTGTTTTATGTATGTTTATATATATATATATATATATATATATATATATATATATATATATATATATATATATATATATATATTCACTTTGAGAAAGGCTAGGGAGCTAGCCAAAATGTTAGTTGTTTTTGTCAAATAAACACTTTTTTCTTTATTCGTAAGTCCTGTGCGAGCCTCTGTTGTGCCTGCATACATTTGTCTAGGATTTTTGTACCCAGGCAACGTATACCCTTATACGATTTGTGCTGGCATCCTGCTGCCTATAGCACTCAATCCACAGTGATTTATACTAGGTGCAAGATAACAAATTGGTTATATATCATACAATTGGATCAACACTCTCTATAGGTGTGTGTGTGTGTGTGTACTTAGCATATGTTATCTATAAAACGCCAACAGGAGCACCTTACAAAAATTTTTTTGCATTCGCATTAGTTTCTGCCCTACAGAGGCTTACGATCTAAGCACAGTGACTCAGAGGGTAGCATACATAATAATATGTATATGCATTTGTGCAATATTTGTTAATTGTATACTATTATTATTATTATTTATCAACACTATAGCTGTAAAGGTCATTTTACATATCAATATTTATCCATAATTGAATTATCCATAATTTGAAATACCTCTTTTATTCTGGTACTGAAGCAGACCAAACCAGAAAGTTAATGCACTGAGAATTAAGGTAAAAAGGAAAAGTTTTTTTTTAAAAATGAAAGTCATTATATTAAATGTTTAGGAAGCTATTTTAGCTAGAGTATTACAGTCTGTTACTTGAGAAGGGAAGCAGATCAAATGAAAAAGGTTTACATATAACCATGGCTATAAATGAAGAAGGCAAAGGAGGTCACAATTTAGGATCTCCCTACAAATGCCTAAAATAGCAGTAAAACTAAAAATATGCTTCCCCCTAAATCACCTTTAGCCTCAACATTTTGTTTTGGGCGCCAGGGTGAGGAAATAAGAGGCATAAAATGATACACCTTTTAGATTCTGTACTCGTCTAATTTCAACCACTTAATCAAGTGTCTTTTGTAAGGCAGGTGCTTGGGTTTATTTTTGTTAGTATACCATGTCCTATTTTTAGAAATTTGGTCTTTTGGATGAATAAACCCAAGCATGCACATTAAGCCATAGTAAATGTGTGTATTTAGGCTGCCCGTTTATTTTTACATCCGCACGTCTAAATAATCAGGATGTGGTTATTGAAGGGGTGATAGAGCTTCTATGTTTCTTCATGCATACAGGCATAATATAGCTTTATCCCAAGGACACTCTATTGTAGGAAGTAAGGGAAAGCTTGACTGAAAAAGAAGACAGAATATAAAGAAGTGTATACAAAGCACCCTCCTCTGTTAATTGAATAACGAAACAAAATTCAAATCTTCTTATGACATACAACTGATATGATAATATTTCCATTTTCTATATTCTCCACTGAGAACAGACTAATCATTGTATGCATTACAACTAAAATATAGTAGTTCCCTGTATTATATAGCTACAGTATATGTTAACTTTTGCATAAATTAGAATGTAAGTTATAAATTAACTCACTGCATGTTTTACTTTATCATCAATCATGTAACCACATTAATGAATGTGCTATTAGGCAGTCAGCGCTACTGGAGAACAGGACACAATTCCAGGTCCAGGGACTCGCAGATATATAACGTAGCTGAAACAAAGAGGTACAAACAAGTGTCAGACGCTGCACATATGCTCAAGGCAAACTAGTGTATAACAGGTATTGCACAAGGGCTCTCAATACAATACATATTGAAGAGACGTCTTAAATTAAAGTTACATGTGTAGCATTTAACTTCAGAAATTGTTTGTAAGGTTATTGAAGTGATATATCCATAGAATAATATTCCTGGTCCTAACAGAGGTTAATCATTTTCCTTACTTCCTGCACCTCTGCTTCCCTTCCCTCCTGCTTCCTGTATCATAGTTGTGGTACAAAGTAAAACTATTTCAATAATGGGGTAGACACGGTGCTCCAGAATAAATTGTAAATGACTCGCCAAATAGAGAGTGTGGTCTGGGTGCAGACCCCCAGCTTTAGGGAGCGCTACAGCAAGGAATGTGAAGAAGAAGCAGGGCCGACAGCACTCAAATGGATCCACAGGAACAGAGAAAATTAGTTAAAAAATATTTTAATTTATGCAAAGTTAAAAAATGTATATTTGCATCTCAATCCACCCTATGCATTTTGTACCCACTTGGGGCACTAACTATGGGCTAAACCATGACTAATGACTTGTGCCCTAAGTGGGTACGAAACACGTAGGGCAGATGGAGATGCAAATATACATTTTTTTTGTATAAATAAAAATATTTTTTTAACTAATTTTCTTTGGTCCTGTGGATCCGTTTGAGTGCCGGTTGGCCCTGCTTCTTTTTTACATTCAAAGTAAAACTACACCCAATGTTACAATTACACCATAGTTATCCAAGTTTGTTACAGACCTTCAACATGGGAAATACCACAGTTGCTGTCATTATGTCATTTGACATAATGTCCATTTACAAATACAGTACATCCATTTTTCACCCAATAGTTATGATAGCTTGAACACAAAGTGCACTTGCTAGGTAATGAGAAATTTTATGTAAACTTGGGTATGTAGCAGTAGCCGGCTCTTAACCAAACTCGTTTTATCTGCCTGCAAAATGGGAGGCACGGTTATATCCATCAAGCAGAATAAACTAAACAACAAACTAAGCAACACAAATAAATGCATAAAATAGAATTGGTTTGATTAAAGACACTACCATAATTCACAAAATATAATATATTTTATTGGTGGATATTTACAAGTACTTGACAAAGGCAAGCTAAAATGGCATCCACTGGGCTTATTTAAATTGCTTTTATATGGACAATTTGGAGAACCTTTTTTTTCTTCTCCTCAGACAGCCTTTGCACTAGTAGAGACATGTCCTTAGAACTTAGAAGGTTCTTCGTTCAGTCAAAGGGCATTAAAGGAGAACTAAAGCTTAACTAAAGAAGTAGGCTAGAAATGTTGTACATTATGTTTTTGGCTTCTGTACCAGCCCAAGGCAACCACAAACCACTTTTTAGCAGGGAAGATCTGTGACTCCAAAGATGCCCCAGTAGCTCCCCATCTTCTTTTCTGCTGATTCACTGCACATGCTCTGAGCTGCTGTCGCTTACTGAGCTTAGGGACCCGCTCACAATATACAGGACACATAGAATATAAATGTCACAATATAAGGCTGATTCGTAATTAAAACAGATATTTACTACATGGCAGCACAGAACAAAGTTCAACTAACATCAGATTTTAATAATCAGACTTGTAGCATCAGCTTGGATGATTTCTTGGATAGACATAGGGGCAAATTCACTAAGCGCCGAAAATACGCTAGCGACGCCTTCGCCGCACTTCGCCAGGGTGCAGCTAATTCACTAAAATCTGAAGTTGCGCTCAGGGAGGCAAAAGGTAGCGAACTTGCTCTAGCGTTAATTCGTCAAGCAAAGCGAAGTTACGCTAGCAATGCCTAATTTGCATACAGCGCCAAGTTAAAGTACAATGGATGTATATGTAGCAGCAAATACATTACACTACACAAGCCTGGGAAAGCTTCATAAAATAAAATAGAGTTGTTATTTTGCCCTATACATGTGCCCACTGTATATTTTAGGTGCCATATGTTAGGAAATGTAGTGGGGAAAGAGGGTACCCCCAAAAAAATTTACAATCTTTTTCAGCCTATCACACTTAAAAAAGTAAAATACAAAAAAATTCAACTTTCAACTATCTACTCTTTTGCACTTTGCCTGGTATGAGGTGGCGAAGACAAGTTTGGCGCAAGAGGTAACGTTAGTGAATTAACGTAGTTACGTCCCTTCACCATAGCGCAGCTTCGTCTGGTGTAAGGGTGCGAAGTAGCGCTAGAGTAGGTCCACTTCGTTAGCAAATTTACGCCAGCACCCGTTAGTAAATGGGCAAAGTAACGAAATGACGTCACGCTGGCGAATTTGCCCTAGCATTAGCCGCTTCACGCTTTACTGAATTTGCCCCAAAATATCAAAGGCTATTGTGATACTAAACTCTATAGTTAGTATAGATATGGGTATATATAATTTATGTGAAAGTAGGGAGGGGTGTGTGTATGGATGCTGGGTTTTCATTTGGAGGGGTTTAACTTGTTGGACTTTGTCTTTTTTTCAACCCGATTTAACTATGTAACTATGTAGCTTCATCAACTTCATTTTATGCTTAATAAATGACCACCCTATACATTTAAACATAATGTACATGGTGAATTTTTGTACTTAGTAATGACAAAGAAGATAATGGTCAAGTCACGGTATGTGCAACAGACATAACAGGACATGCTGCTAGCAGCCCACAGTCTTTGATTAAAACCGAAATCAAGCCCCCATGTGTTTTTGCTCTTAACCGCTTTTAACTGGGAACACTTCCTCCAAAGATTGCACTGATGGATAGGGCAACCATTTAATGATACAGAATGGAGGTTTTATATTAACAATTAGCTATACAAGAGATTCTAACACTGAATTGAATGTGTACAGTGGTGATCCAGTAGAAAACATTATGGTGCAGATTTACATAGGGTCGAATATTGAGGGTTAATTAACCCTCGATATTCGACTGCCGAATGTAAATCCTTCGACTTCGAATATTGAAGGATTTACTGCAAATAGTTTGATTGATCGAACGATTTTTCTTCGACCAAAAATTGCCAGGAAGCCTACGGGGACCTCGGTAGGTTTTAGGTGGCGATGTACGGGGTCAACGTTTTTTTTAAAGAGACACTACTTTGATTATCGAATGATCGAATATTCGAACGATTTTCAGTTCGAATCGTTCAATTCGAAGTCGAAGGTCGAAGTAGCCAATTCGATGGTCGAAGTAGCCAAAAAAACTTTCGAAATTCAAAGTTTTTTTTATTCTATTCCTTCACTTGAACTAAGTAAATGGGCCCCTGTATGTACTTTGCTGTAGAAAAGACTCAAGTTTTTATTATCTATTTGCAGATGCTGGAGTGGCACTGTGTTAGTGTCAGCCTTCTCCTTGCTGTTTCTTTTGTACAGTGGACATCTACAAAAGCAGTTCCTGCTGAGCCTTCTGCACAGGTAGGGAAATGGAAAAAAAATATCAAATTTGGCTTTATCGGTATATGTGTATTGGCATGAAAAAAAAAAAAAATATATATATATATAATCTATATATATATATTTATATATATATATATATATATATATATATATATATATATATATATATATATATATATATATATATATATATATATATATATTGTGAAGTTTAGGGGGATCACATTGGGATTTGCATGAATGTAGTACACTCCATATTGAAGGAAAATGCAGTCTGTTTATCTTAAAATCAAAAGGGCTTTCCAGCAGCAGTAAAATGGGAACTTCTTTGATGCACAATCACACACAGAGATAAAAGTTGAAAGGTTTATTGGCAGAATACTGTTTCTTTAAATGCAGAATATGGATCTCTTTGCAGTCTCTCTTTGATGGGTGCTGTTTGTAGTCACACAAATGATCTGTAAGTGCTTCCCACAACTGTTCACCACCCCAAAGGTAGTATTGCCTGCCTTTGGTGTACAATCCCCACTGAAGGCAAATCTAACAGGGGTCCCATGCTCCAACGCTCTCTCTATCCCTGAGCCTAACCTCTTGAGCTCTAACCTGGTGGCCTTGTCACTGCAGGGTACTAACCCTCCTGGTACTAACCCTCCTGGTCTCCTCCTCTGGCTGCTCACTAAATAATTCCTGTTCCTGTCTAGATCCTCATAGAGTTACTATTACAGAGCTGCACTTTACTTATTCTGGAATCTTCCTTTGTTCCAGGCCCTATGGAGCTCTACAGTACATTCTCTAGAAAGAGACTGCAGACCAAAAGAGACTGAGTACATGGGATCTTCCCCCTTTATAAAATAGAACAATGACATCTACTGGCCAGTTAATGAACTGAGAGCAGAGTACTTTCATACATACTGAAGACCCAATCTAGCTGACTAAATTATGCCCAGGGGACCAAAGGACGTAAATGTTGACAAAACCGCTTTTAGCTTTAATTTTGGCTTACGTTCTGTGTTTCATTTAGCAGTCACTGGACACAGCAATTGTGCTGGATGGCAGCTCACGTTCAGTCTCCAGTGAAGAGAAGTCAGCAGCAGACCTGGCAGCTAAAATCCTACTTCTCGATGAGCTTGTCTCTCTAGAAAATGACGTGATTGAAACCAAGAAAAAGAGAAGCTTCCCTGGATTTGGCTCTCCTCTTGACAGACTTTCTGCCGGCACCACAGAATTTAAGGGCAAGCAGAGGTTAGTTGCTAATGGGTGCTTACTGATAGCACAAACGACTGCTGGACATATCTACCTTCTATTATAACATATTTGGGGTAGCACAATACTAATTTACAGCGAAATGCAATAAAAGGCACAATGTTCATTCCAGGTCTAGTTATTAATAGAAACTGAATTTTTTACTTTCCTAGAGGGGGCCTCTAAATGCTATTGACTGCCTGGTTACTATGAGCCCAAAAGAAAAGTTTCCCTTCTTATTATTTCTTATTTTCCCATTAGCTCTTTATAATACAAATAGTGGAAAAACACAGAGAATTTATGCGGTGTCCATAGACTTTTATGATGTTTTATTAATGTCTACAGAAATGTTAACAGGCAGCAGCAGTTACATAATACTAAACCCTGCAGTTACTGGTTTCCTTAGGTGCTCCTGTTCATGTGTAGGGATGGGCGAATTTGACCCGTTTTGTTTCGCCAAAAATTAGCCGCCGGCTATGGACGCCAACATTTTTTGACGCACGTTTTTTTTTTGTCGCACAACGCCATACAAGTCTATAGGCGTCATTTCCGCGGCGGAACAAGGCGAAAACATTCGCCCATCCCTTTTCATGTGCAACCTACTGAGTACATGAGAGTAATAAAAACAACAATGAGTAAACAGTTATAGAAACATCAAAAAGTTTAAGTAATTAATATATAACATATAATGTGTTCAGTTCTTACACAGGGATTTAAACACATTGTAGTCTACAGAGTGTACCTCCTACAAGCTATCTGGGCCTCATATCCCCCTGGATAAGCCTTATAAGCATCTGTCACTGCTTGTATATAACATGCAGTAATCACAGCACTCCCTGTGCCTTGCCTCAGATGATGCCTCCTAGCTAGCACATCTCAAGGATGCAAAAAAGTACATTAATGAGATAGAAAAGGTACAATAAATAAAGACTAAGTATATAATGTGTATAGCACATCATAGAGAAGGAAAAGTTGTCTATGTTGGAATTATTTAGAATGGAAAAGCTATGCTTAAGGTGGATATGATCACTGTGTATTGGCAGGGCTGGATTTACATAGAGGGCACCCCTAGACCCGCTGTCGTTCATCGCCTCCGATCCCTCCCTTTTATTCGCTCAAATTTTCATCATCGGAACCAGAGCAATGGGGATTGGTGCATGGGAGATTTTAAAATCTATTGTATTTCCTGCTCATTCCTAGTGTTTCTGAGCCAATGTGGGTGTGGTTGGGCTTCATGCCGCCCCCTAAAATCCTGCTGCCCTAGGCCCGGGCCTTGGTGGCCTCTCCACAAATCTGTGCCTGTGTATAGGCATATAAGAATATCATTGAATAAATTCTCATGCCTTATTCCCCAGTAGATCTTGTACATATATGTCAATCAGCTGGCTATGGCTACATTGTTTCATTGAGTCACAGCCAGCAGTGCATATAAACAGGTAAATAATGCGGTCAGCAGAAATTGTATTTACAACAAAACCATAATTTTTTTTTTTTAAATAACGTGTATTGGAAAGCTGCTTAAAAGTGAATTTTTCATAGTGTAAAAAGTTTTTTGGGTGGAGCAAACCAAAAAGGATTTTTACAGCAGAAGCTGTGCTTTCAAGAAGGAACTTTATACAGTGTTGATCCAGGGTTCATGTAATTGCAATTTTGGAAACGTATCCCTCCGACCCCAAGCTGAAGCACATTTTTGCCTTCCACCACATCAACTATGAGTTAAGCAGGGTTCAATTGGACAAAATGTTGAATCTGATGAACATGTGTCTATTTTCAACAGCTGTTTCTAGATTTATGTGAGCTGTATATAATATAAATGTTAAGGGTATCTATAGTAATTGTAAAGAAACTTTAACTTATTTCACAATTTTCTGAACGTAACCTAAAATGCAACAAATTAACTGTTGTGTGCTTTCCATTTAGTCAAAATACAATTTTATAAAAGCTGCAGAATACAAAATCACCACAAGATGGAGCACCAATTCTGTAACTGGTAGCTTTTTAGCTTTGCCTATCATCGTATGGCACAGAAATGTCATACAACCCTGCCAGTCCCTGCCCCAGGCACACATTGTAAGGTCACTACAATAGAGAGACCTGTGTGCTTTATAGTGTAGAAGGAGAACCACCTGGACCGAGGGTGCCCAGGTCAGGCTCCAGGCCAGGAACCTGATTTTTTTTTTTCAAATATTTTGGGCCGTATTTATTATGCTTTGTAAAACAAAATTCACCCAAAAACAGTGCAAAAAGTTGTGTAAAATAAATGGTGATTTTATAAAGATGTGTTTTATTTTACGTCATGCGAATGTCAGATTTTACACTGTTATTTTACACCTCTTTAGACCTTTGTAAGTAAGTTCCGATGGAAGTTGCTCAAAGAAAAAACACATAAAAAATGTACACAATTTTTATGCTGTTTTTTTTACACAACGATGCCTGGCAATTAGGGTCGCCGCATTCCCCCGGTGGTAACTCCAGACGGGAGGTGGGGTTGTGATTTAATGGGGGCTGGCCAATGACATATCAGCGGTTGTCTGATGACATCAAGGAATACTGCCCAGTTTTTCTAATTTGGAAAACTGGGCAGGTAGTTTTGATCTGGATAGCCCTTCAAAAAACCGGGGTGCCCTTGGTTTTTGTGTGAGCACAGTCACAAAAACAAGACAGAGGGACAGACTTTAGTACTTAAAATGGTAATGCTTCTATATAGGATTATACAGTGGCACATACTATTAAAAAAATTAATTTTCATGAAAAGCTTTATTTATATGAAACAACATTTTGCAGACGGACTGTTTAAACTAAGGGGATTATTTATCAACGGTCGAGTTGGTGAGGTTTTTGAGATTTTATCTACCTTAAATAAACTCACAACTCGAATGTTTGCTAATTTATGAAAAAAAACGTAATGTAAAAAAACTTGATTGAATGAAATTGAGGAAAAAAACTCAAATACCTCAAATTTATCGAGTTGATAGATTAAAAACCTTGAATACAGCAAATGTATTATTTATCAAGTTTTGGTGTGCAAACCACCGTACAAAAAATGAAAATCATGAAAACATCTTCAAATGGTTAAAGGGACCTCAGGATTCAGGATTTTAGAAACTTTTAACCAGAAAAATTTGACTTTTTTTGTAAAACTACCCTAGAAAAAGTAAATTTTTTTAGGAAAACATAACTCGACCTTTAATAAATAACCTCCTATGACACATTTTAATAGATACCTGCAATTATCAGGGCTATAGTTTCCTTTTTCTATATTTAAGAGATTAGCAGAATATTTTTCTTCTGTACTTAGAAGACGGATGTAGAGGGTCCAACATTCTAGTCTCTCCTCACAACACATGTTTTGCTTAAAGGAGAAAGAAAAGCTTCGTGCACTTGGCGGTGCCAAATGTTAGGTACCCCCAAGTGATCCACTTTTTTGGATTCGGCCGAACCCCCGAATCCTTTGCAAAAGATTTGGCCGTATACCGAACCAAATCCAGATACATATGCAAATTAGGGGTGGGAAGGGGAACATTTTTAACAAAAAGTCATGTGATTTCCCTCCCAACCCCTAATTTACATATGCAAATTAGGATTCGGTTCGGCTGGGCAGAAGGATTCTGCCGAATCCGAATCCTGCTGAAAAAGGCCGAATCCTGGCCGAATCCCGGATTCAGTGCATCCCTAGTATTTACTTACCTGAAATCCCGGGTGCTCCTATCAGCAGAGAACTGCACCAGCCCCGGGTTATACCAGTGAGCACCACGGATCGATCCTCTTCTGGCTTCTTCTTTCTTCAAATTTTCCGGCCAAACACCTGCACAGTTGGACGAAATAGGCGACTTTTTAGTTAAAGTTCAGCTTTTTGTTCTACTGTGCATGTGTCTGTATATGTTTATATATTGCCACATTTTTACATTATTATACCAGGCCGCTATGGGGATGAGGGGAGCTCAGGGTGCAAGTCAAAATTTGTATTAGAATGCATTCTTTATGATTTCTACATTTATAAAACACAGATAAAAAAGCTGTGAAATCAGTTTCTTTCTTCTCATTCAATTAGTCCTTTGACTAATGTATAGTACCATATTAACAAGCAAAGCAGAAAATGCTTTTTAAATGGTACCATAGAAATAAACACTGTGACTTTGTGCGGTATAAATAATTACATGTATATATATATATATGTTGTTTTTGCAGAAAGGTTGTTGAACTTCCTAAAAGAAGATTTGGAATTCCGCTTGACAGAATTGGCATGAACCGTCTTGCTAATACAAGAGGCTAATAGATTTCAACAGTGAGTTCTAATTGTATATTTTCCAAATAATGTCCTAAGCTGAAAAAAGATATAGGCTAACAAATTGCACATAATCACCAGCTAAATGTATAAATGTAACAGCCTTCTGAACACTAGATACATTCTGCAGAAACATCCAATAAACCAATCAGAGATATTTGAAGGGCCAATACCACAAGTTAATAAAAATATTCTAAAATACATTTTATTATGCAAAAAAAGCAGTATCTGTCTCTCCCATATTCTTTTCTCAATCATGCTGCTTCTGATTCATGAAACAATGTAGCACAATTTAGCTGATTAGGAGATCTGGACGAGGACTGCTAGATTGTCAGGAAGTGTGTGTAGAGAACAGAGAGAGAGATAGAGAGAGAGAGAGAGAGAGAGAGAGAGAGAGAGAGAGAGAGAGAGAGAGGGAAATATTAGTTTTAGCTGAGATTACATTTACAACCATACTGTGTGTGGCCCTTTATACGGTCTTTGTCCATTTAGTCTGTGAGCAGATCAATGGGAGGGCAGATTGGGTATGCTTTAACAACACTGAAAATGTTTAATTAGTTGCTTAAAATCTTAAATTATGTTATTATGGCATGCTATTTTAAAAAGGCGCATGACAGCCTGAAAAATGTTGTGGTTAACTAATAAAGACGTTTAAGATACTTATATGCTGGATTGCTCTGTACAGCGGGACATTTTACACTGGACATCACCTTAAAAAGATTATTTTTACATGTAGAAGACATGTAGAAGATATTAATAATTGATAGGTCAAGATAAGCCAATAACTTTAACTTTTACTATAACAGATATAAGGTGTTTTTATATATTTATTTAGATGTATATCTTTCCCCTATCAGCTCTACAGTGAAATACAGTAATCTGTTGTTTAAACAGTCACATCCACTTCAGTATCAGTTAAGCTTAAATCTTAAATCACTATATATATATATATATATATATATATATATAATGGCTCATACCTTCTGCTGCACTAATGATCAAAATAACTTCATCTCCTGTTCCCTTCTGCATCTGACAATTCTGCTGCCATGGTGCCATGAACAGATGACATTTTTAAACCTGCCTGATTTCTAAACCAGTCCATAGTACATGGATATAGGTTGGGATTGTTGGATCTCCATACATGTACCAATAAATATTTTATGTATGGTAAGCTTTAGATAACACATACAGTATTCATGAACTGTCCCTAGAAGTTCTGCCATACAAAATTACAAAAACAAACAGACTTTGCAGGAGTGACAACGAATGTTCAAGTCTACAGGCCAGGTGACATTTTTTTTATCTTTTTTGTTTCTGCTTTTGACTTGACTTGAGTTGTGAATGCAAAATTATAACAGAATATATTGCACTAATATGCAAACAAGATGAAGCAAAACGTTCCACGGCTTCTTCATTCTGCCTAACATTTTACTTCAACCATTCTCATTTTTGTAGGTTCAGCCCTGATGATATATGATGCATCTCAGAAGCCACCAAAACACTGATGTCTCAGAGAGCTCCTGTATTTGATTTATGTTTCACTGTGGAATGAACTGACCATCTATAAATCCATTTTACATTCTCTTGTCAAAATAATAATAGATTCAATCCATCAGATCACAACTTTTACAGGTAGGGTGTGTCTGCTCTGATCAAAGGGTAGAAGTGTTTATATTGGGTAGGGTCTTATACTGTATCACACTTAAACCAGGAAAATCAGAATGTATTTATTTTTTTCCATTTTATGATTGGGAACTGAATTAAAACTTTCTAAAACTACTAAGCATATTTCATATCACCTCATTATCACCACGTTATAAAAAGGTGATAACTCACTTGCTAGATAGACTTAATGGTCTTCTAAATCATTTAGATAATTAAATCGAAATTGCTATGTGCATAATGTCATGACTTTAAATTCTAATTCAGACTAATAATTGCAAGTCAAGTTCCATATTCTAGCTTGCAGTAATTTCTGTTGACCATCACAGATTTGAGGCATTTAAAGTGATGACTCCAGTAAGCTAACAGCACTTTACACCACTCTGGAGATTGTTTTAAACACACGATTGTTACAGACAATATTGCATTCTGGTTGTGGTCTCAGTCTTGATTTTTCCGAGAAATGTCTGTGACATTCCAAGCCTTATTGGCCCTATAATTTGTGTTGGCTGAAAAGCCGCAGGACTCAAAAAGCAGAAATGTGCTTAAAAATATATGTGGATCTGCAGCAAGCATTAGTTTTATAGCACATTAGAAAATGCGATCCAGCATGCAATATTCTGCTACCATTTAAGATGAGCAAGACACACTATGGGGGTTATTTATCAAGGTCCAAATTTAGCTCAGTATTTCTAAATTAAAAATCCAAGCAACTCCGATTGCCCGAATGGACCTTATTTATGAAGAAAAAAGTCTGAAAAAATAGGTTCGGGCAAACTTCGGAGCTTTCCCCAAAAACTCCAAATTGTTTGTGGTTTCTGCGCAAAAAGCTACGAAAACTATGGAAAAATCGTAGTTTTCTGAGTTTTTTGCGCAGAAACAACAAACTCATCGGATATCGGTAAGGACTCCAGCGCAGACACTGGGACCCTCCCCATTAAATTATATAGGACCTCGAGAGCTTTTAGATGCCGGGGTTTCGGATTCTGAGTTTTCAGACCATCGGACTGTAATAGATCTTGAAAAATTCATAGGTTTTTTTTCCTCTGAAAACTACAAATTATTCAAGGTTAGGATATTCAAAGCTTGATAAATAACCCCCTATGTATATTTCAAGCACCATTCTAAAAAAAAAACAAAGACCCCCCCAAAAACTGGGGACAAGGGATGCTGCTAGCGCAAATGGCTATGACTATTGTAGCTTGTAAAGGCAATGTGAACATGACTTAATTGAATCTTATGGTTAGTTTTTATAAAGAATCCTTGCCGACTTGCACAGAATGAAAGTTTTTGAAGTGTCTGACAAGGACTGTGCCAGACATTCCAAAGGAGCCCAAGTGAAACCAACCTACTCCAAGCACTGAAATAGCTCTACATACATTAGACATGCCCACACTCCTACACAATTCATGACCAGTGGCTGGACCACACTTCTGTGTTATACACGTTGTGCTTTAATGCTTGCTTTGCCGTAGCCATGGATTTGTTTGACTGTGCAGTTGTAGATAAAGAAAATACTATAGGCTTTTTTCTGAAATACAAAAAGTATTAATGATTTTTCTTGTAAAAAGGGTTTTCTCTAAAGCCCATATGTTACAATTTTTCATATTTATAAAAATATATATATATTGTACATTACTCTGTTCTAGCATTTAGAAAACTGCGATAGTAACATATTCTGAACAGACCGTGTAAATCCATAAACCTCAATTAAGTCTGCTCCACCTGCAATAGCATAACAGGAAACAGGAAAATGGAAGAAGAATATATATATACAGCATATGTCTTCATAATTTATAAGACACTATATTTACCATTATTAGTTGGGGCTCTCTTTAATGTATTTCCTTTTAAAGATATAGTAACCAACTTATTGCGTGCACGGACACTTTGCATATACTTAGCGCAGTCTTCACTAGCACATTCGGATCAACACAATACAACATGACACGTTTTTCCATTCATGGTCATTTATCTAAGATATATTGCACCATACCGTTGCACCAAATAAGGGGTCATTGTGAGTGCACGTCCAGTGTGCAAAGTGCAATTTCGGAATCAAGTCACTATGTTTTTTGCCAACAATGTAGCTTAATTGCAGCCTTGAAGCAGTGATGTGCTTTCTCTGCAACATGAATGTGTGTTTGATTTGAAAATACACAAATTAATACATTTGTTTTTAATGTTCAATTAATAAGAAATATGGTCCATATGTCATACAGTATGTGCATGTATTACATGACTGTTACTAATATTTTCCACCTTTTGCCAATTAATAAATGTTCCATCACCTCTTATACCCAGAATTAACTGTTCAGCAACATATGAATGCTGATGCTTCAATTGTAGATACACACACACATTCTCCCTCACTTTTAAAAGGTGTTTGAATACTTATTCCCCATTAGGAATGAAACACAGTTAGTTGTTTTTATTAGACACCCATTCTTAAAGAATGCCCGGCTGTAGATTGTTAGTTTTAACCACTATATTTAGATATATGTGACAATGTCAAGTAGATTAGTGTATAGAGATGAAGTCATAGATTGTTCTTTCTTTATTTTAGATTTTCTTGCTTTGATAATATTCAATCATTTTACTGATATTTTCACAAAATGTTCCATTACCCTTTCCAGTTAAAGAGAGTAAACCACATTGTACAATATTCAGATTTACTAAGCAATGTTAAAAGAGATGCACACATAAACATAAATGTTTTTGGATCTGGTATTTTATCCCCTAAGGTGAAGAGAAAATAAACAATATTTATGCGCTTCCATAAAATGTATTAGCATAAATACATTCTAGCCACCTTTCTCTTTCTCTACTCACTGGAATTGATCAGATAGGTGAGACTGAAATGGCTTCTAAATGCAAAAAAGGGTATGCATGATTTACGTTTTTAAATGAGGTTATTAAACTGTTTTATGTGGTCTCGTAGAAAAATCCTGTGCTATGAAAACATGCCTATATAAGTATAAATTCTCATTAATACACAATTTTAACCATGACCTTTAGACCCATTCTAAGTTGCTATAATTCAAACATTTTTGAAGTTTTTTTTTTTAAAAGTTGCAGCACTTTATAACCGCCACTTTGTCGGTCAGGAATGCTCCTACATGGCTAATTCCTTTAAGGAATTAGTGGCTACAACCAGACAAATATTAGACCCAATATTCAGTGCCAATTATTCCTAATATTGAACTGTGTTATAATTTTAAATCAATTTCTCAGTGCTCAGTTCCTTAAGAAGCACAGGATAGAATAGAGGGCTTGTGCTGGAAAAGTATGCCAAAAAAAAGTATGCCAAAAAGACATTTCTAAACATTTTGTTGGTTACTAACTAATTGAAATCCCTATAATAAGGATAGCCATCCTGCCTGAAAGAAGTTTTTTCAAATTTGTTTGTTTAGCAGATATTACTGAAATTATTACATTTCACAGTGGCTGAGATAATTGTGTATATAAAGCAGTTAATTAAGTAAGTAAAATACAGTAAATGCAGCCCCCCCACCCATGAAATTATCCTTATAAGAAGGAATATTTCTGAGATTTCCATGAAATGTGTAAAAAAATATATGTAAAATACAACCATATACAAATGTTTATTTTGTGCATATAACCTTCAGTAACATTTTGCCTAATGTTTATTTTCTCATTTGCCTTTGTACTATTTTCTCTGTCCATTTTATTTTTAATACAGAATCTGCATTAAATGTGTATGTGCATATTTTCTGACTGTTGATTATTTCATTTGGAATAACAAATAAATTGTGTGATGTTTCAAGAAAACTTTATTTTACTATGTATAAGTGATAATATTTTAGCAAAATAATTTTAAAGGAGAAGGAAAGCTACAGAGGCATTTTATTGCCAATAGATTAGCTGCAGTAGTGCAAGCTATTACACTATATTTATTCTGTAGAATGTTTTACCATATCTGAGTAAAAAGCTCTAGAAACCTACTGTTTGTTTAGGATAGGAGCTGCAGTATTAACGTGGTGTGACATCACTTCCTGCCTGAGTCTCTCCCTGCTCTGGGCTCAGATTACAGTTGAGAAGGGGGGGGGGAAGAGGAGCAAACTGAGCATGCTCTTGCCCAGGGCAATGAGGTTTAAGCTGAAGGCAGGAAGTCTGATACAGAAGTCCATGTGTACACAATAGATGGAAAGAAATGCAGTGTTTCTTTTGACAGGGGACTCAGAGCAGCACTACTTTGGGGGTTTACTGGTATATGTAGATGGACCTTTCTGATAAGGCTTACTTAGTTTTAACCTTTCCTTCTCCTTTAAGGAAGATAACTCTGTGGGAGGTTCGGCCATTACATAAATCTGGAAATAGATGTAAAGCGGACTAGACCCAGGGGACAGTCAATGCACCCAGGACTTGGCACAGAACACAACACAATAAGGAGCAAGACAAGGAACAGGAAATGAACAGAAAATCTAGGGGTACTAACCTAAATTGGGCAAGTTAGAGTCGGACACTGGTAAAGAGGCTTTACTTGGAGAACTTTTATAGGAAATTAACTGCACCTAGCTTAATCTATTCCATCTCCTGTTCCAGTTAAATTAGGCTCATTCACCACTTCCTGTGTTATTACTGTACAGGTATAGGATCCATTATCTGGAAACCCATTCTTAAAAAAGCTACAAATTACTTGAAGGCCATCTCCCATAGACTCCATTTTAATCAAATAATTCAGATTTTTAAAAATGATTTAACTTTTCTCTGTAATAATAAAACAGTATATTGTACTTGATCCAAACTAATATATAACTATTCCTTATTGAAAGCAGAACCAGCCTGTTGGGTTTACTTAATATTTAAATGATGTTTTAGTAGACTTAAGGTACGGAGATCTAAGATCCCTTATCTGGAAAACCCCAGATCTTGAGTATTTTGGATAACAGGTCCCATTCCTGTAGTCTCCCCATGTTATTAGAAAATCATTTGAGCAGTACATTTTCTACTTAGTGTTTTTTCACAGTAGGGTAAGTGCTCACTTTAACCAGTAATGGCTACATAATAAAAGTATAATAAAGTATGATGCAAAATACACACCATTTAAAATGTACAAACTTTTAGCAGTATTGTAGGTATTTAAATAAATTCAGCTCATGTGATTTCTCAGATCATAATATGATAAAATGAACAGGCACAACCAAGTAACAGTTTTCTTGGATACTAAAAGAATTGTAATACAGGTTTAGGATGTGTTATCCGGACACTCGTTATCCAGAAAGATCGAAATTACAGGAAGGCCATCCCTCATACAGTCAATTTTAAGCATAAAATTCAAATTTATTTATGAACTAATTTAGTTATTTACCTTTTCTCTGTAATAATAAAACAGTACATTGTACTTGATCCCCTATTGAGTTTATTTAATTTTTACAATATTCTTTGTTGATTTAAAATCTGGTAACAGAAAGATCCTGTATCCACAAAATCCCAGGTATGGAGCATTCTGTATAACAGGTACCATACCTGTAACATAATTCATGTACGAATTGGCTAATTTTTTTAATGCAGATGCAGAGAAGATAATGCTGGTATCACCATGTCCTTTTTTCCCCAAGATTTATTTTTTCTGGAAACCCCAGCATTTCTTCATTCTTGTGCTCTACTGGAGCATTCAGCCGTGTTGTATGATTCTTAAATACCGGTATATGGAAAGTTGTGGCAACATAAGCAATACTATGGTTGTCATGGGTAAACTTGGTCTAAAAATACAGATAAAACCACCTTTAACCAGAAAGGAGTATTTTTATTTTATGTCATATACTGTGATCTCAAATCCCTTTTTGTATAACTCGTTCATCTGCATGCATCATGGGCAGACCACATTAATAATTCCTGTAATTACTGCCTATTCCAAGAAGAATAGACATATTTTCCAAAGACACACAGGCAGCATATTGGGCTCCTAATAAAACTGACCACAATGTGTGTGATAAGGACCTTAGCCTATAAGCTCTACTGGGGCAGGAATTTATGTGAATCACATAGAATACCTTGGAGCTAAATAAGTAAAAGGTAATAAAATTGGTGCTTTATAAAAAAAGAGATACTAATATTAACACAAAAAATACGGCAACAGAGTTATGAAACAAAATTGTACACTAAAACCCCATTATATCAATTTCGATATGTAAAATATATATGAAGCAACTAATGAAAACATCGCCAGCAAAATAAAGAAACAGACATAAAGAATGCCTCAGAAGTTAAAACACAATATATTATTCAGTACTTTATCTGGTTAAATCAATGATTTATTTTACAATGATTATAATAAATATTTTTTATAATATACAGCATAACTCTACATAAATGAAACGGTGCTTTTGCACAGTGATAAATAATAGACGTGTCACTGGTTCTATGCATTATTTGTAGCTCTCTACTGAGATAAACACAAGAAGCTGCACAAAAGGAACTAAGGAAATTTGTTTAGAAATGTCTTCAGTCTTCCTTGTTATTGTCATATCAGTAATGTGGCCAAACTATAACACACCCTGAAAGGAAACAGCTCTGCATTGCTGGGCAATCTTCACACACAGTATTTCCAAAAGCACGCTGTAGAAAAACAAAAACACACATGATAAGACAAGTAACTAGGCACAATAATTTTTCAGAAAACAGGCTAGCAGGAGTTATAGCTTTCATTCACTCTGCTGCATGCTACTGTATGCACACATCTATAGGAAATAATACTGTTAGCCCTATTGGCAATGCATTAACCACTTTTGATTAGCATATAAAGCATATCGCCATAAACTGATCACAAACCATGACCTTCTTCTAAATAGGTGCAAAGTATCACCTAGCAAGACACTGCTTAGGATATGAAAAGGCTCCCCACAGCCTTTGTTTCACAATCTGAAATTCAAGCAGTGAATGGTACGTATGGACATGAGGACAATTATCATGTCCATTTTCAGCTCTGCTATAACACCCTCCTTTATGCCTAAGCCTAAAGTAAAATGGGAACCAAAACCATGACCTTTACAGATATCTCTGACTCTCTCTTCACAGGTGTGAACCTTTACGTATGGTGAAGGCCAGGGTGTAGAGCAACAATATCTATCAGTTTGAGATACCAATAATAATGATCATTTAACCATAAACAGACTTATTGAACTAGACCACAAAGGAGTGTAATGAGATATCACAGAGATTTGCAGGATAGCAGAATAAGATGGTAGTTAGAGATACTCACATAATACAGTATTGGCCTGTATACATGCCACAGGACAATCAATGAGAGCAGAGCAGCTGACTTGAAGGTCAGTCCCAGCTTTCAGGACCTGGCTTAAATGGTACCTAAACGTATTCTATACTTCTGGGCTGCAGTGTAACCAGGAACCTAGTCCCACTATTCCTCCTCAGTGGAGCTTTGGGCTGCTTGACTAAATCTATCTGTTACTCCTAGAGCGGCCTATTAAAGTGTTATACTATAACCTAATAGGTCTGACCAACCAAAGTTTCATAAGACCCTTCCTGCTCAGGTAAGGGTTAATACAAAATGAACCCAGAACACATATGTGCTTAGCTTAAATGTTTTAACATATTGCCACCTTGTGGCTAAACTGTAAAGGTTATACTTTGACCCAGCAGGGGGAACTTATTTCCCTTCTATGGCTAAAGACTCTCCTTAGATATGTAAACATATAATGAGGCCCACACAGCTGCCCATACCTTAGGGTACTATCATCTTAAAGGGGAGGCTATTTACCAGTCCCCTACACCTATATCGGGATGCATCAATATACAAAATATTTTATCTATTAAAAAAACATGGGAAGCATTAAATTGTCCATTACTAATTTTGTCTTAGATATTATGATACTGTTGCTATGATATAAATTGTTCAGAATAATTTTCTCCGAATGGCTCTTAATTTGCATATCCTTGCAAAAATCTGGATTCCAGGGTAATAATTCAAAAATCCAAAACACACATCAAAAATATTATAATGATTATTGATTAATAACGCCCAAAGTATCGTCAGTCTATTCACATGTATACACTATGTCAGATACCTTTGCTGGATTTAGAGGCATGAATACAAAAGGAACAAAAGACAAACTAACTGCTATGTGAATCACTGACAATGTGACCCAACAATCAGAGGCAGTTTAAATGCCCAATATAGATGCTAAAGAGAAAATCTGTGAGATATCTAACTTAGTTGAACCAATCTCACAAACATTTCACTTATTACAATATTGTTAACATGGTACTGAATTACAAAATGCATAATATTGCATCATGTGGTAGGAATGTGCACAGCTGTTAGGTAAGTACTAAAACCAATGGCACAATGATGTCATTGGCTGTTAAAAGTCTCCTCTTTACTCAACCAAATGGGGAGGCAAAATGTTGGACTTTTACACAGGCCAGCAGGCTGCTGACCAAAGACATAGTCACTAGATACTAGTCAGCATTGTGAATGTAAGCCCTAAGAAGCTTACCTGCCTGAACAGGTACAATGTGCTTCTGCATAGTGATTATTTCTACTAAACAGTTAAAACTAGGACATTCTGGTCAACTATCCCTCTATGGATAATCAAAGAAAAGCCAATATTTGCTTTTTATCATGTCCCTTGTAATTTATAGGGTTACCATATGCTATTCTGAGTATGTATACAATATGAAATGTGTACCTAACCATTTAATGGCAGTAGATATTTAATTGTCTACTGACGAGTTTTTATTGATTAAAAAAACCCTTGTTAATTATGCCTAATGGAATAATACAAAGGGATATCAACTTCAAAAAAATCAATCATTTTATGGGTTTTATTTACAGTATGTTTATTTGACTTCTAAATCATTTCATTGTTTTAGTGGAAAATAACTAGCAAAGCAACAAATAAGTGCAAGAACTATAATCTGGTGAAAATAAAGGATTAATATGGGTGCTTTTTGTAGTTGGTAAAGGTCCTTGAAAAACAAATGTAAATATCCAGTACCATATTGGTAAAGGCATAAAACAAAATGACTGCAGCGGACAGACAACCTATGGGATTTCTCTAATAACGTAATAATATTTTGATTGTCGCTTATTTTTTATGCCTAGTGTTCTTAGGCTACTATTTAAGTACAGGGCCAGTCTACTAACTTTTTCTGTTTTCATTGAAACCTCAAATTCCCCTATTTTAGAAACACCAATAACATAACTGCAATTATTTTAATAACCTGAAAGAATGGATAAATATTCAAACATGTAATTTTGGGTGATACATCTGATTCTCTTTAAAGGTTTGTTTGTTCTGGTTCAGTAGGTTAAAGAATTAACATAAAGTGGTACAAATAAAATAAAAATAAAGAATACATTTCCCCAAGTACTAACACTAGTGTATACATTAATGTCATTAGTACAGTATAATATAATTCATGTAAAGCCAGAGTTGTGCCGAAGTATTAAAAGAGTTTACTCATCAGTTGGGTAAATTTTTCCATTTCTGAATGAAGTAGGTATTCACCTCGTTTGTTAGGGTGCGAGGATGCCATCCCTTCCACGGCATATGTTACATCAGAAGCCTTCCCTTCCAAGAGCTGCTCCTTCAGTTTCTCCAGCTATATCAAATAAACATTGATTTAGTTCCCTGGCTGCATTGGAAGGAAATGGGATTAATATATGTTTCCTCAGAGGTATGTTCTTTGCATTTTACTTAAAAATGTCTGATCAGTATCAAGTATTTTGAGCGATGCTATCATTAAGTCAAAATATAGAAATGCTCGTGTTACTTTCCGGTGGAAAATCTAAAGTAATAGATTTTATAGTGTAAATATGTCATTCTGTTGCTCACATCATATTCTTAGTGAATATAAATTAAAGTCACACTCTTCTTTCAGGGGGCACCTATAAAATGAATTATCAGTTGGTAATGGAACTTCAGTCTTCCAGTGGTACATCAAATGGACTTTAGTGGGACTTTGGCTTCTGCTTCCACAAATACGAACGCATTATGCAAATTATACTCAACTATTCATAATGGTTTTGAAAGCTTTTCTTCACATTGAAACAAGGGATCATGTATACATGCATCTAGAACTCCTGCATCTGTTGCTTATGAACGAAGCAAGGTTTTCATGGCAGTTTTGTTACTATAGGGGATAGTTGCATTAATATTACGGTATAAATTCATAAATATATGTATAAGCTAGACAATAATACAACAATTTAGATAAGAGGGCAATATAGTATATATAACACTTTCAATAACTCGCTTAAAGTTGTGTTAGGCTCTAATACTTGCTGTATGCACTGATTTCCTAGAGATCAGGTCAGCCCTATTGTGGCCCTCAGTATACTGCTGTAGGTTATATTTGCCTGCTATACATATAGTCTAAACTCTATGTAATAAGCAAGACTACCACCAATACAATATTAGAAAATCAAGAAGGAGAAAAACTAATCACTAGGCATGTTATAATAATATACAAGTATGGGATCCGTTATACAGACACCTGTTATACAGAAAGCTCCAAATTATGAGAAGGCAATCTCCCATAAACTCCACGTTAATCAAATAATTCAGATTTTTAAAATTGATTTATTTTTTCTCTAAACAGGTATAGGACCTATTATCCAGTACCTTGTAATTGGTCCCAACAAAGATATAATACATTTGTATTAGAGGCAAAACAATTCTATTGGATTGACTTAATGTTTAAATTAATTTTAAAGAGACAATGTATGGAGATCAAAAATAAAATAAATTCCATGGTTAGCTGTCAGAAAGGCCACCTTCCATGGATAAATTGTGGTAATAGAGTTCTGTATGACAGGGCCCTACCTGAAGTTTATGCTTCCCATTTGCAATGAAGAGAGCTGGATATGTCACTAATCTCAACTTCATTGCAGGCTCCATGACCTAGTTCTACTAGGTTGGGATTTAAAATATGGCAGAAGTAGAGACTAATAAAATCAAGAGAACCAAACGAAAATCCTCCTCCCATTCCCATACTAATAATATAAACTAGCTCCAGTTCTGTAATTTGCAAGTTCCATGATTATTTTAATCAGTTTTCAGATGTATATGTTAATTTTTAAAGGTAAATCAGTCGTTCACATATGACTGTGCCATAACTAGACATTCCTAGGACCTACTTATACCATTGCTTAGCATTTAGCACAGCTGTCCACCATTAAACTTGATTTAACTTCTTTGCCAAACAATAGAGGAGAAGTCTGAGGCTTCATCAATGTTACATTTACAATTTGGTTTTAATTAACTGTAATGAGCACAGATGTATGACTATAGAGAGCACTTTGTAAAAATATAAATTCCACCACTTGTACGTTATTACTGAAATGTGAAGTTTTGAGATGATTTTATTACCTGTTCCAGTTGCTCCAATTTGCTTTCAAGCTCCAGTTCTACAAGAGAAAAAATCTATTGAAAAATGGGTGATTTCATCTAGCTCTTATTAGTAGCTTTGCAGGCCAGTAAGTTTAAAACTTTGGATGCTGTCCTCCATCACTGCATTTCTTTTGTAAGAACAACTGCTTTGTAATGGTGTTTTAGAGACCAGTATTGGTGTTCACAGAAGTGCAGTTCATTTTTTTAACATTGAATCAATAAGGATTTAAAAAAGGAAGCCAATCACAGAGGACTCTGTACAGAGGAAAATGGTTTGCTACCTGAAAAATGCAAGAATTTTTAAACAGAACCTCTCTGGTTTTTACTAATATCAGAGAGACAGTGCATATATTCACAGCTTTTCATATTTTTGACTTTCAGATATTTTTCCTTCATGATTCATTGTGGAATCCATAAAAATGAAGCTTTTTTTGCCTGGCTCTTACTTCTTGAATCACTTGCCATCATTTTAAAATTTGCAAACATAAGAGTCACTATTTGTCTACCTAACTGGGCCATACAAACAATTTAATTATAACTGGCCACAAATTCATAAGGTACTGAGTGCCGATAATGTTTCTTATATTTAACCACCCAAGTATGATATAATCCTGTTGACTAATATGTCCAGTCTTGTTATTTCTACTCACTACTACTCAGCATCTCTCTCTCACACAAAGCTAAAAACAACCTTCGCTTATCTGTTCTTGTCTTTCTTTGTCTCTTTCTTTTGTCTCTCTTGTAATCCAAAACAACACTTGAATATAAACTATGGGCGTCTTACAAATAGCTTGAAATTTTACATATTTGAATGTATCTTCTTGCAAGCAGGGTGCTCATCCAGTAGTCTCCTAACAACATGCTCTCCTTTTCCTTCTAATTTGCTACATACAGTATGTTGCAGGTGGGTGGAGATGCTAGAAATATAAGGAATTAGCATGCAGTACACAGTCCACAGCATAGTAAGCATATGAAAAACACACACAGCATTAAAGCACAGATGAAAGTATGAATACCCTTCAGTCTGACACCTAAGCCAGTAGTAATGTCAAACATGCTGTCACTCCACAGGGCATATGAAGCGAGAAGCCCAAATTATACCTAGCGACTAGGGATGTCGCGGACTGTTCTGCGGCGAACTTGTTCGCGCGAACATCGGCTGTTCGCGTCCGCCGCAAGTTCGCGAACGTCGCGCGACATTCGCCAATAGGCGTTCGCGTCAAAATCGTTCGACCATTCGACCATTCGATCGCTAAAATCGAACGATTTTCGTTCGATTCGAACGAAAATCGTTCGATCGAACGATTAAAATCCTTCGATCGTTCGAATCGAACGATTTTCGGATGTTCGAAGTTCGCGAACTGTTCGCGAACTGTTCGCATTTTTTGCCGGCGTTCGCGAACACATTATCGGCGGTTCGCTACATCCCTAGTAGCGACATTATACCAAATAAACCACTTTGCTGAACAAAACAAATTGTGCTGCCTGCAACAGTTTTTTTATATAAATAATGCAGATTTTCAAGAGAATTCAAGTCAAAATTTTGTATTCTTTTAATTGCATTGTGTTTTGTTCTTACCAAAAGATGATGGTCGCCTTAAGGGAAGGTGTTTATTGAGGAGGAATGTTAACAGCATGTTCTGGTGACTGGAATCCTCTTTTTCTGGAAACAGTTCGTTATCTAGAAACATTTATATAATTACCATAATGATTTACTGGAACACGTATTGATGAAATATATAGAGAGTACAATGGAGGTTCGTTTAAATATAGGACACTGATTCAGTGTATGATATGATGTCCCTTTGAACACCAGCCCGAAAAGTGACCGCATTTGTGAATAAATGCCTTTATACAGGAAATAAAAGGGAGATTTCTCTCTTGATGGATAACTGCCGACCTATTTAGAGCATCTTGCTTCAGTATTTAGGCTATTGTATGTTGCATTTTAGTAAGAGAATTAGGGGCACATTTACTAAGCTCGAGTGAAGGATTCGAAGTTAAAAAACTTCGAATTTTGAAGGTTTTTTTTTGGGTACTTCGACCATCGAATAGGCTACTTCGACCTTCGACTACGACTTTGATTCAAACTAAAAATCGTTCGACTATTCGACCATTCGATAGTAGAAGTACTGTCTCTTTAAAAAAAACTTACATACTTTGCCACTTTAAACCTACAGAGCTACAATTTTAGCCTATGGGGACCTTCCCCATTACTTTTCTAAGCTATTTCTGATCGAAGGGAAATCGTTTGATCGATGGATTAAAATTCTTCGAATCGTTCGATTCAAAGGATTTAATCATTCGATTGAACGATTTTTCCTTCGATCGAAGTATTTGCGGTAAATCCTTTGACTTCAATATTCAAAGTTGAAGGATTTTATTTTGACGGTCGAATATTGATGGTTAATTAACCCTCGATATTCGAACCTTAGTAAATGTGCCCCTAAGTGTATAAACAGTTAATTGCAGTAATTTAGATATAAAATTGATCAAAAAAGAACAAAAACGGTCTTAAATACTTAGCACAGGTGTGGGATGCCTTATATGGAAAACCAATATCCAGAAACTTCCAAATTATTGGAAGGCCATCTCCAGCAGATTCAATTTTAATAAGATAATTTTAAAAAGGATTTCCTTTTCTTTGTAATAATAAAACAGTACCTTGTACTTAATCCAAACTAATCTGAGTGAATCCATATTGGTGGCAAAACAATCCTATTGAGTTTATTTAGTGTTTAAATGTTTTCAATAAACCTAAATTGTTGTGACCCAAATTATGGGAAAAACCCAGTCCCCAAGCATTCCAAATAATAGATCCTAGACACTTATGGAATCCTTTACCTTGAAACCCATTATTCAGAAAGCTCCAAATTACAGGAAGGCCATATCCATAGACTGTATTTTAGTCAAATAATTACATTTTTAGTTAAATGATTTCCTTTTTCATTGTAATAATAAAACGGTACATTGCAGCTAAGATATAAAGTCCAGCTAAAATATAATTAATCCTGATTTTTTTGTAGACTTAAGGTATGGAGATCCAAATTATGGAAAGATTCTTTATCTTGAAAACCCAGGTCCCAGGCATTCTGGAAAATAGGTTCCAAACCTGTGCCTGTACATAAACACACAGACTGCCAATCCATTTTGCATTTGCTCAGTGAAATAAGATATGAATTTGCATAATGTACACAAGGAAACTAGATCTGTAGATGCAAAGTTCTCCGCCTGTTAGTGTAAAGCATTAATGCTATGGAGTGCTGTGTCAGTAATGAAAATCTCTTAAAGCACAAAAGGTTAACACAGCTAAGTAAGATGGTTTTCTGTAACTTTGCACTTTTTTACTTCTAAAAGCTCAATATATTGGGTCTGAGAAAATCTAATTGAGTGGTCTGTTGTAGGTTCTTTACAAAATGTTCTATAAAATACAGAAAAAACCCAATTTACTTGCATAACAAGAAATATGTCTGAGAAGTTTAACAGATGCCTCATCATGTCCCACGTTGCACTCCATTTCAGTTAGATGTCACAGTAAATATTGCTACGTTTGTTTGTTTAACAAATATGACGTTTTATAGTTTTAAGGAATTGGATTAACCCTAAAATAAACCGTCCACTTACATTATTACATTTTTAATTTCATGCAGAGGTTTAGGCATTTAAAAGGAATCTGAATATGTCCCCATAGGGGTATATATTTAATTTTCTCATTGACATATTTCTATGGATCAGTACCTCGATCAATCTACTTCAACATATTTTAGAGACAATTGATTAAATCATATTTAACACTGTATTTTATCAAATAAACAGAATTCTGTTAACATGTTTAAATGTTGTGCGGGTCTCTACGCTGTGTACCTACACACGTTTGCTAATTCACAATTTGTAATGTATTATTCTGTTGCATTGCTATTGCATGACCCTGCTGTCAATTCCCTCCATTTCTAAGACCTTCTTAAATTAAAGTTTTCACGTCTAGATATGCACAGAGCACCACAACTGACTAAAAATTATCGCCATAGCAGTGATACATGATGCCAGGTCAATTTACAAAAAAACTGGTACAGAAACAATAAGGTTATCAGAAATATATTGATGCATTGTGCTGGAACTTACCCTGTAATAAATAAGGTTTGGTTTGCGCAGAGTGCATAGAAATCATAACAAGAAAAGTTAGCGTCCCAAGGCACAGATGAATAGACGTGACTTTATCCATTTTATTGGCTCTTCAGCTGATGCAGCAGTATGGAAAATTGAGGCTTTAACTGCACATCTTCTTCAGTGGAGCTCACTTTTAAATGGTTACAGGAGTCACAGTTGTGTCATTCACCAAAATCTTCCAATGAAAATCATTCATCATGTCAACGTTATTCATTTCTTGGAAAACTGACAAATGGACTGAGTGAAGTCCTGACGTCAACCTAGGACAATCTATCTTGAATATTACCAATAAAATGAATGCAGCAGTACACGTGACCATACAATACAAAGGATAGATTGGTAGTAATTTATTGCATCAGTATATTTCCTGCTCTTATTTTAATTAGCAAGAGATCTTTG
Organism: Xenopus laevis; assembly: GCF_017654675.1. Taxonomy (NCBI): domain Eukaryota; kingdom Metazoa; phylum Chordata; class Amphibia; order Anura; family Pipidae; genus Xenopus; species Xenopus laevis. The sequence goes on from NC_054379.1 coordinate 111,626,935, forward strand.
CAATCTATTCAAAAATGAAGGTCTACAAAATGCTAATTGGATTAGGCTCAGGGTCCCAGATCTTTAAAATGCCTTCAGACGCTCATAGCTCGTTGCTGCAGAATTAGATTGGTGAGGAAAATGATGAAATGGGGAGTGGAGAAAGACTGAAGGCAAATATGAAATTCATCAAACAGACAGAGCAGGTCTTCAGAGGTGTCACAAGAAGTTGTAATACATTGTGCTGCTCAGGAGTACACAGGCAGAAATTGACCAGTGGTTTGATTAACTTTAGATGAATGGTTGTCCTTTGTCACTGATGGCCTCAGGTGTGAACATCTCTCCCTTTGATTTTTTTTAAACCTATCCATCAATGTCACATTTCTCATTTTCTCTGCCAATATTACTAATCTAAAGGAAGATAACACAATCTTTAGACATTCTTTTGTCTGGAATCCAAAAAGTACTGATCATACCAGCACAGGTAAGTATACAAAACTGTCACACGTATATTTTATTATTGGTCACACTATACATTTAGCCCTGCAGGTAAACAATTCTAATAAAGGTTATAGCCATATATTTATCATAGCTAGCAATAATATATATTTCTAAAACAGGAATGTTGTAAACTACAACTGAGTGGAAACACTTTGCATACAATATAAATATAGATAAACATAAATATATAAAAAATAAATATATTTTCTGGATTCAGTTAAGGATTCAGCTGAATTCTAGCCTTTTTTGGCAGCATTCAGCTGAATTCAAGTGCCTGACCAAATCCAAAACTTTAAAAATCATCTGACTTTAGATAATGTGACTACATAAATTGCAGATGGTTTTGGACACGTTGTGCTCATGCCCCCCCACCCCCAAATTATTTTCATTAGCATATGAAAGTTAGGATCTGGTTTGTGATTCACCTGAATCCTTCCTAGAAGACTCTGTATTCGACTGAATTCTGAAAAAATTGATTTGGTATATACTGTAAAGATGCATCCAGTAAAAAAGATGCAATTTTATGTAAAATATATAAATATGTGTAGGAGTCATATAGTATATAGCATAGATATATACTTTATATACTTAGGGGCATAACTATAGAGGAAGCAGACCCTGCCCGGGGGGGACCAGGAGGCATAGGAGGCCATGAGGCCCAAATAATGAGCAATTTCAACATTTATTGGTAAAACAGGGCAATCTCTGGATATTTTGGGGGCCCATTTAGTTACGCCACTGCTCCTGGTTTGTACAATAAGTTTTTTTTTACCCAGTGTAACAAGGTTACCAATTGTTCTATAGCATAAAAGTACTTATTTATCTGCCCCCTTTCCCCCCTGCTCTATGCCTTAAGCATAGAACCTTTAGCTGCGAATATTCGATCCGATCCGCGTATACACGGAGTTGATGTCGGGTCCACATCTTTTAAAGTAGCACTTTATGCTGATGACATAATTTTGACCCTGACGTCCCTCCAGACTTCTCTCCCAGCACTACAGGAGCTGTTAGAGCATTATGGGAGGCTGTCGGGCTACAAACTAAACGTCTCCAAAACAGAGGCTCTCCCAATTGGACTTCCTGCTCAGTTACTTCCAGGTATGCGTTTGCGCTATAATTATAACTGGAAAACGGATTATATTTCCTATTTGGGGACTAAAATTACCCCTACTTATGACGGGTTATTTCGGCAAAATTTTGTTCCCTTAGCACAAAAAGTAAAGTCCACTTTGCTTAAATGGAATACCTACCCAATTTCCTGGCTAGGTAAAATTGCTTCTGTTAAGATGAATATCTTGCCCAAATTTTTATATTTATTTGAAACGTTACCGATTCCTATTCCACAGAAATTTTTTAAAGAACTGCAAACAACAATCCATACTTTTATTTGGGGTAGGAAGAAACATAGAATTAATAAACAGACATTAACTACATCAGTTACCCAAGGTGGGCTCGGGGTTCCTTTGTTGCACCAGTATTACGAGGCGGCCCAACTCCGGCAGTTGTTAGCATGGTCTACGCAGGTTCCTGGTTCCCATTGGACTTATATTGAGAACACACGGTTTCACCCTTATCATCCTAATGCATGGTTTTGGCCTACGGCAGGAATTACACTACCTAAGGTTTTGATGCTAAATTCTACTGCTCTGACGTTGGGTTTATGGAGAAGATTGAAAGTTAAATATAAATTGTTCTCACCGTACTCCCCAGTAACTGCAGTAGGGGGTAATCCCTCTTTTCCACCAGGTGTCACTTTTTGGAGGAGTCAATTGTCAGAGTCTAATATGCTATTTAAAATTTCTGATTGGGTGAATGCCTCTTTAACAACTACTCTTACTCTGGATCAATTGCAGGCCAAGGTCCCAGACATAGTTATACCCTGGTACTTGTATTTCCAGGTTAGGCACTACTTGGATCCGTTTCTTCGATCATTTAAGGAGCGGGCCCCCACTCAGTTTGAAATTGTGGCTTTACGAGGCTTGCCTCGCAAGGGCCTGATATCTAAGATTTACAGATTAATAAATGACCCCGCAATTGTACAGGACTTTAAACATAACTATATGAGGAAATGGGAGGCTATGCTTGGGTATGACATCTCTCCGGACGATTGGTCTGCAATTTGGAGTAATGCTAAAGGTTGTGTTACTTGTGTCAAACAGAGGGAAAATATTTATAAAATATTGATGTGCTGGTACCTTACTCCCTCTAGATTGCACAAAATTTTCCCAGCAGTTTCACCTTTATGCTGGAGAGGTTGTCAGCTTACCGGCACACTCTATCACATTTTTTGGGATTGCCCTTCTATTCAACCGTTCTGGAGGGAGGTTAAGAAATTGTTGGACTGTTTGACACATGAAGATATACCTTTGGATGTTACAACTTTCTTATTGGGAAAGCCCTTTGAGACGCTGTGTAGGCCGACTCAAAAGTTACTCAATCATGTACTAACGGTTATACGCATATCGATAGCTTCTAAATGGAAATCTCATATTCTTCCCACCTGGTTAGAAATAGACCAAAGGATTGACAGTAATAGAAAGTTTGAATACAATATTGCATTATTGCAAAATAGGGTTCCTCAGTTTTTAAAGGTATGGGCGCCTTGGGACCTTCGTCTGCTTTAACTCCGGACGGTGGGATTGTAGTTAGCACTGGTGGAGATGTGAGGGTTATCGGTAACAGTTTTCGTACTTACACCTTATATTTTATTCTGCTATCCAGCAATGCATGTCAATTCACAGAGTCTACCCTAAGTTTCACTGATTTTTGTTGTTTATTATTGTTTTTTGGGATTGAAGCTATTTTCTCCATCCGTGTCTGTGCATTTATGGATATCTGTGATTGCGAAATACTCTATGTTAAGGCATTATGTGAGATATGTCGGTAAGATGCTTGACTGTGGAGCATTAATGCTGCTTTTGATGTAACCTTTGTACTTCATCTTGCCTGTAAATGCAACTTTTATTTTACTTTCTGAAAATAAAAATTTAAGTTACAAAAAAAAAAAAGTACTTATTTATAAGCCTTCCTCCATGCATCTGATTTGAATCTGGAGTAAGGGTTTGGATAGAATGGTGTGACTACTGACACAGGCATCTTCTACAAAAAATGTGGGATTTCCTTATAAATGTTGGGAAAATATGAAATTTGTTTTTCATAAAAACATCCCTTTATCTACTAGTTTTCTAAAGTGTCAAACATATGTAAATATAGAATAGTGAACTAGAGTAGGCATGCAGCCTGGGTTGGTAACAGCATGAAAAACAAGATTATCAAACTCTATAAGGAGCATGACCAGATGCTATACAACTGTGACACATAAAAGGCAAAGACTAAAGTGACTGATACCTATGAACATTTAGCAGTATTATCAGCTAGATGAACTTTGTCTGGGAGCAGTGCTATGAGAGCAATAATATAGGAAGTGGAATAAATAGTTCCGGTTTTCTCACTGACACTTTTAAAGATTAATAGACATTTCTTTAAAGTGATTTACAGCTTTCACCTCTCCTTCACCTCTGCAACCTATGGACCAATTTGTATTTGAAATTGTAATAGTATATTATTTATTTCAGAAGGGTTAAACAAGATGAATAAGGCTGCTCATAATGCAGCTGGATATGCCAACATCTCTTACAGTGCGCATGCACTAGGCACCATCAACGATAGGGAAGTGTTCCCTGTAGCCATGTGCCTGTGTGGTGCTACTTGTTCTGCACGTGCATAAAATCTAATGTTTCCTTTTCTGAGCACCTTTCCAACTGGCCAGTGTTTGTACTTGGGCTTTCCTTTTTCTTGGAAGGTACATATAGTTACAGTATATTTCTACAAACCCCTGAACAATGCATTTTTATAAAGCATATTGGGCCTGGCATGTATGTATACATAACCGTGCAAGAAACACTCCTCATAAATCGAAGGGATGAGATTTTTTGAAAGAGTAAGTTTTCCTGTTGCAATACTAATGTTGGGTTGAACTAACTGAACTGGCCCACAAATCGAAGTGGTTAAAATCTGTATAGAAGTTAATCTCAATCTTAAAATATGTTCACAGGAAAACATAAACTATTTGTTTTCTGTTGCTTGCACAGTCCAGCCTCTAGCTTAGGTGCATACAGATGAAAGGGAGTCTACACTCCCCAGAAATACTTTTCCTGAAGCACTTCTTTCCTCTAACAACCTGACTGAAACTGGAAGGAAAATAGTCTCCGTAGCCAGGGGTGTAACTACAGAGGGGAAGCCGACTTGTGGCTGCAGGGGGGCCCAGGAGGTATAGGAGCCCTATAAGACCCTTATTTATATACAATTTCAATAAATATTGGTAAAAAACGGCAGGTCTGGATTTGTGGCAAGGCAGAATTTCAGGGATGGCATGCTGCCCAGCCACATCTGGATTTGTTAATAGCACTGGAGAAGGCAAGTCAGTCTCCAGTGCTGCGTCTGACCATTAAGAAGTGCGCATGTACACCCATGGATGCACAGGAAGAAGAAGGGGACGATGCAGGTCAAGGTTAAGAGGAAGGGGGCGGCGCTGGGAAGGGGGGTGGGGGCGATGAGCAGAGCTGGTCTTGGGGTTGCCGGTTTGTAAATATGGGCTTGAAAACAGGTCAACCTCTAGACATTTTGGGGGCCTGAAAAATAATTTGTTGTGGGGCCCAGTAATATACAGTTATGCCATTGTCTGTAGCTGAGGTTTAAAGGGATACTGTCATCGGAAAACATGTTTTTTTCAAAACGCATCAGTTAATAGTGCTACTCCAGCAGAATTCTGCACTGAAATCCATTTCTCAAAAGAGCAAACAGATTTTTTTATATTCAATTTTGAAATCTGACATGGGGCTAGACATTTTGTCAATTTCCCAGCTGCCCCTGGTCATGTGACTTATGTCTGCACTTTAGGAGAGAAATGCTTTCTGGCAGGCTGCTGTTTTTCCTTCTCAATGTAACTGAATGTGTCTCAGTGGGACATGGGTTTTTACTATTGAGTGTTGTTCTTAGATCTACGAGGCAGCTGTTATCTTGTGTTAGGGAGCTGTTATCTGGTTACCTTCCCATTGTTCTTTTGTTTGGCTGCTGGGGGGGGGGGAGGGAGGGGGGTGATATCACTCCAACTTGCAGTACAGCAGTAAAGAGTGATTGAAGTTTATCAGAGCACAAGTCACATGACTTGGGGCAGCTGGGAAATTGACAAAATGGCAGCCCCATGTCAGATTTCAAAATTGAATATAAAAACATCTGTTTGCTCTTTTGAGAAATGGATTTCAGTGCAGAATTCTGCTGGAGCAGCACTATTAACTGATTCATTTTGAAAAAATATTTTTTTCCCATGACAGTATCCCTTTAAGGTAAGGTCCAACTTTATAGACGCTACAAAAAAACAAAAAGATGCCAACAGCAAAACATGTAATTATAGTAACTACTTATCAGCAGAGCCTGTGAACTAAGAGGGGCCCAGAGAGCCCAGAAAGGAATGACGTTCCCCCTAGTACTCTCCTCCCTCCTGCCACTGTGTACCTCAAAACTTAAGTTACATCACTAAAGGCTCACAAGCTTCAGAGTCACTTTCAGGGTAATGCCACATGGGGCTTACTCTTGGCCTGTGTTCAGCCGATCCACAGGCCTCCCTTCTGTTTTTCTGAACTCAGAGGCACTGCATGAGTGTGGGTACAGACACACGGACAGTATTTCTGCATTAAAATGCATACTCACATCACGTGTTTCTGACTGTCACAAGGTGATTTAAGGAATTGACACATTTAGCAAAGTAGATGCTGTATCTGCATATATATGTCATAATGTGATCAACTGATTGCATGCATTGCATGGGGTGTTATAGTTTAGCAGCATTGCTAAACTCTAATATTCCTGTCTTTAATGCCTTAATTAGAAATTGTATTGAATTTAATTCAATTATTTCTGCACTGGAATTAAGCTTGACTCCTAAAAGATGTTTAAAGATTATCTACCACATGGTAAAACTTACTGACCCATGATACATTGGCCCTATAGACAGTGCAAATTGCATAGTGATATCAAGCTCGGAACTTGTGTTGTGTTAACAACTGTGGTTGCACTAATCATAAATTCTAAATTTGGCTGAATGCTGACGTATTCCGTCACTGCAGCTAAAGTACTGTAATTTGATTTTAAAGAGAGGGCAGATAATATAGAGGTATCAGTAGATATTAGAAATTAGGCAACAACATAGTATTTTTTAATAAAGTAATAATTTCTGTTCTTATGCTTTATGTCATGGAATACACTGTGATACCCAATTCTCATAATGTACAGAAAAATAATGTGCAGTAGCCACTGTTTCATCTGTCTAGGTGCAGAGGAACTAGCTGGCAAATGGGCAACCAAAGCTAGGTTTAGAAAATGGAGGTGCAAGGATCAGCCACACAGGTCAGTTTAAAAATTATAAAATTTAAAGAAATCAAATCGTAGCTCAAGGTCAGAAGTGACTATGGATTCATGTACCCCATGATGATATGTGTACCTGGTACATAGGTTTAAAGATTGTGTTTAAAACAAACCTGTTCGTAGAAATGGAGGAGGGCAACTTTCTCTACAAAATGTAAAAAAAGCAATGGTATTACTTAGCATAAGACAAGGTCAGTCTAGAAGCAAAACTGTTGTTAATCATTACCTTGTTGGTACAATTAAGAAGTATAGAGATATTTATGTTGAATAGTGGATTGAAAATCCCCTGTGGCAATGCTGAATGACTTTCAGATGTTTATTGATTTACAAAGGTTTTGGAACCTGGGGGTTGGTTTACACATTCTCATGCATGCAATATGTAAACTAAGAAGGCTATTCTCCTAATTTATAAGGCTAGATGCAAATATACAGTTCACACTTATTAATATTCTACTGAGATTATTCACAGGAAAGAAAATAAAGTGGTTTAGCTGCTTCTGGCTAGGGCATGTTTGGAGATAAATATCTGGAGAGATTTCTAGAGATGTTGCCCATGGCAACCAATCAGCAATTAGATTTAAACAGCCACCTATAACTTAGAAAACTAAAGCAAAGATCTTATTGGTTGCTATGGGCAACATCTCCAGAAATCTCTCCAGATATTTATCTCCATTAGTAAACATTTCTGCCTTATAGCTGTTAGAGTCAGATTGACCTACCAGAGTACAGAAGGATCTCCAGCATAGCCAAGTCACAACGTAGGACAATTTCTATCAATCCATCCTTGTTACCACCGTGAGTTCTTCTTAAAACCTGTACTATTTGAAATTACAACTAATTGCTGTGGGAATTGCCCCAGGGCCTCCAGTGGGACCTTGGAGACCCAGTCTGGCACTGGTTGCCAACCAGAACGTTCTTATGCAACTGGCATTATTTTGTGGCACAGCTTTTGTACATTTATTCATGCTTCCATCTGGTACATTCTAATTCAACAATTGCACTCCATTGTCTCATTCTCTGATTCATCAGAGGCTCTAAGGAATTCCCTTACCTATGACTGAGTGATCTTGATTTACTTGAATTAACCACATCACCTTGGAGAGCATTCATTAAAAAAGGATGATTTGATTCCCTCTTATTTTTCAGCTGACATTTTTGTTAGGTACAATGCCCATATGAACAACTTTCTTCACCTGAAATCTGGATAAAAAAATAATTAAATATTTGGGTGATTTTATTTGCAAATCAATAAATATTCTCAGGGGTAGTAGCAAGATTGCTGGTGATTATATTAGTCAATATACAATATTACCAAATAGCAGCTAAATCAGGATAGGGATACCTGTGGGACAACCACAAGATCCACATATGAAGGTCTTATATTTATATTTAAAAAAAGAAGAAAATTGATAAGCTAAAGACATTATTTGACGCCACATAATCTGTCCAATATGCATTTGTACATGGAAATATCTCATATTTAGTTTAGTTGGAGAACTGTACTTGCCATCTCCCATCCCCCTACAATTTTAAAAAACACAGTTGGCTTGAGCCTTGCAGCATTAAGCTCATTGCCCCAGATGTAAGTGCATTAACCCTCCTAATGCTTCTGCGTGGCAATAATAAAAAAAGCCTCACAGCGTTTAAATTGACGATAACACATCTTCAAGCCATCTAACAGTGAATTAGGAGGGTCATCAAGGCCCTGCTCTTACCAAATTAACATAATCAGAAATTCTCCATAAACATTTGCAGTAGTTTGGGATTGATGGGTGAATAATTGTAAGTAATCAATTTCTACATTTGGAAATCTCTACATTTGGGGCACTGCATTTTTTATAAACAATACAGTTTTATTGAGGTATACAATAGTAGAACATGACAATGTAGTTCCTTCAAGCAGAGTTATATCACAGTGTAACATTACGGAGTATAACGTAGCTTAACATTGCATTCAATGATTGCAGGGTAAATATTTAGAATTTTACAATTGCAATTTTACAAGAGATGAAAAGTTTGTGCATCATAGCAGTGCAGACTGAGGAGGTGGACTTGAGTAGGGGTAGACTTGAGTTTAGGTAGTCATGTCTTCCTAGGGTGACCAATCTTTTAGAATTGTGTCTGGGCATCCTATTCTGGTGTATACTAGTTTGTATAAGGGTAGGGCTTGATCCACTAATTTCTTCCAAAGGGATCTATTTGGGGGTTTGATAGTGATACATTCCTTAGCATATGCTAACAGAACTGATATACCGGTAAGTCTTCTCTCCGTTCCAATTGGAGCCAGATCATATACCTGGTTAAGCATAGTTATTTGAGGATCCAAGGGGATTGGAAGGTCTAGGACATGGGCTATATATATTGTGTTAGAGAGGACCAGTACTGTCTTAGTTTGACACAAGTCCAGACCATGTGCAAGAGTGTAACGGGGATAGGTATCATCTAGAGCATTCATCTATATAGGTCACAGAGATTCTATGGAGCATGTATGGCATGGGTAGGAATTTTAATTGGATTCATTTGTCACTGGATGAGACTAGGTTATCAAAGATTGTATCATCGGTCAGTATAGGGATTTCCTTCTTCCATTGATCTAGAAGTCTAGTTTACACTAGTAGTTTACAGTCATTAGTCTGGATCAAATGAGCACAGAAGTTAAATAGTGATTTTTGCTGTAGCGGGGAATGAGCTAGATCCTCAACCCTTCTAGGTGTGGTGTTTATTGAAGTAGTGGGGAACTGGGCTTGTACCGCATGTCTCAGTTTGAGGTAGCAGAAAAACATAGTTAGGAAGTTCATATGTGTGCTTAAAGGGTTGGTTCACTTTTAGAATGGCTGATTGTAAGCAACTATTCAATTGGCCTTAATTTTTTGTATAGTTTTTGAATTATTTGCCTTCTTCTGCTGACTCCTTTTAGCTTTCAAATGGCGGTCACTGACCCCAACTAAAAAACAAATGCTCTCTAAGGCTACAAATTTATTCTTATTGCTTTTTATTACTCATGTTTCTAGCCAGACCCCTTTCCTGTTCATATCTCAGTTTCGTATTCAAATGAATGCATGGTTGCTAGGGTAATTTGGACCCTAGTAACCAGATGGCTGAAATTGCAAACTGGAGAGCTGGTGAATAAAAAGCTAAATAACTGAAAAATCACAAATAATAAAAAATGAAAACTACTTGCAAATTGTCTCAGAATATCACTCTATACATCATACTAAAAGTTAATTCAAAAGTGAACAACCCCTTTAAGCATATAAAAATCCTTTAGGTTTGAATTGTGGATAATGTCTTTCAGATATTTTATCTTAAAGGAGAACTAAACCCTAAACATGAATATGGCATAAAATGCCATATTTTATATACTAAACTTATTGCACCAGATTGAAGTTTCAGCTTTTCAATAGCAGCAATGATCAAGGACTTCAAACTTGTCACAGGGGGTCACCATCTTGGAAAGTGTCTGCGACACTCACATGCTCAGTGGGCTCTGAGCAGCTGTTAAGAAGCTAATCTTAGGGGTCGTAGTAAATTATCAAGCAGAAAATTAGGTTGGACTGTAATATAAGCTGAAACTACAAGGCTGATTATTACATTCTGATGCTAGTTGCACTGGTTTCTGTGCTGCAATGTAGTAATTATCTGTATTAATTACTAATCAGCCTTATATTGTGACATTTATATGAGTACATTGTGAGTGGGTCCCTAAGCTCAGTAAGTGACAGCAGCACAGAGCATGTGCAGTGAATCAGCAGAAAAGAAGATGGGGAGCTACTGGGGCATCTTTGGAGACAGATATCTTTACTGTTAAAGGACTGTGTATGCCGTGGGCCGGTACAGAAGCCCAAAACATAATGTACAGCATTTCTAGCCTACTTCCTTAGTTTAGCTTTAGTTATCCTTTAAAAGAGGCCCCTAACTGTGGATCCAGAATTGTTTCCAAGTGTATAGGGTTAGGGTTATACACCATAAAGGAGTGTAGCAAAAGCAATGGCTCTGTGGTCTAGGGAATCAATTTAGGGCTGTGTTCTACGCCCAAACAATCTCTTTCATGCCCAGGGTTACGTTGTTTGTATATGCACAGCCTCTATACAACAGGTGCTTCATAGAAACCTGTGACTTGTGCTTCCAGTCATGCTGCCGGATTGTCAGGGTTTTGGTGGGCACTGCATTTTTAAATGAATAGTGCATAAGGACAGCACTCACTGATGTGAGTAATACAGTAGCTATTCATACTCCAGCTTTTTAGCCTTTTAATTAAAATATGTCATCCTAAAACCTTCAACTGTCTGTCAATCTGTCAGCTCAAGGTAATGTTTAGGAAAACTCACTTTTAATCTATATTCCTAGAATCCTTTACTCCACCATGTGAAAAAGCAATACTGCAAGACTCATTTTCAGTAAGTCCAACAATAATAGACATAGTGATATATTCTAATACTGCTAAACGCACCACCTGGTTAAATAAACATATTTTCTTCAAGAAGAGGTGTATTTCAGGGGTGCCAAGACTTCAAAGATATGAGGTGTGCATGTAATGTGTCATTACATCAGGGTCGACCACCTCAAGCATAACACTACCCTGCATAAAGTAACTTAGTTGCATTAAAATATATTTAAATGTACAACACCAATTTCCCAAGCAATTTAATGAAGCTCTGTGGGGGTTATGCCAGGCTGCTGTAATCTACTGATCATCATCTCAAGATGTTCTGGTAGATCATGATCTAGCTTTTTTATTACACCTGGTATAATATAACATTATAGCAAATCTTTACAGGGAAGGGATGAATATTGGTGGAATTAGAATGCAATTTATTAGATGTACCGGTAGTTTTTGAGTTATTTAGCTTTTTATTCAGCAGCTCTACAGTCTACAATGTCAACAAGCTGGTTGCTAGGGTCCTAATTAACCTAGCAACCATGTACTGATATGAATCAGTAGAAACTGGAGTATGAATAGGAGAGGACCTGAATAGAAAGATGAGTAATAAAAAGTACAATAAGTATACATTTGTAGCCTTGAAGGGCATTATGTTTTCAGTGACCCCCTATTTGAAAGCTGGAAAGAATCAGAAGAATGTAAATAAATAAAAAACTATATAAAAAAAATAATTCCAAAACTATAAAAATGAAGATAGATGAAACATTGTTAAGAACAGGACATCCAATCCCATACCAACTGAATCACTAAAAGGTGAACAACCAGTTTTAAAGTCCATGTTTTTAGTGTGTCAGATTTACAAGTGTCCCATGGATAGCTTCTTCCATCTGCTCTGTTGACCTTATGATTCATCCTTTGGTTGCTTCTCCAACAAATTATTTTTTCTGTTCATGTTTAATAATGCATTTAACAGTGGTTTCAGAAACAAGCGTACAGTGTTCATTTTGAGATATGGCTAACTGAGTGAAATAGGATTTAATTCAACGAATGCCTTCTGAAGTTTTCTGTTTTGCATGTTTTGCATTTGGAAATAACTTTGCAAATCATATAGGTTTGTTTTCAATTTAACGTTATGCTTTATTTTGTATAGAACAGTGGTATAAAATCACTGTAAATCATAATTTTAATTGATAAAACAACAAAATGTGGAAAATGATGGGTAAATAATTTACCAAGGCAATGTAACACAATTGTTTACATAGGCATGTTCAAAAAGCATTGAGGAGATCACCATTGTCAGTGGCAGCAAAGAGACCAGCAGGGAAGTATTTTCTACAGGCCTGGAGTCTTCAGGTGCTGTAAGATAAGTTTTCCATAGAAACACATGTAATATTTAAACTGCAGTTTGCTCATTTTTTAATTGTATCCTCTAAGACTACTGTGAAAGGGTGGACATCATACTTTATAAACTGCATACACAGCTTTCTCAATTTTAGTAGAGGTTACTACTACAGAAAAACATCTAGGTTCCAAGCATGTGACAAAAGTACCGAAGCTTTAAGAAAAACTCTATAACAATTCAGTGACCAAGTCCTGAAAATTCTTAATATCATGGAAAAGAACTTCATTTTCTAAGCATTGTTGGCATTGAAATTGGACATTTTTAAAAAGAGGAAGAAACTGTAGTGCTTAATAATAAAACCCAACCACAGGATTTGCAACAAGTAAGCAGGTGGCACAAAATCTGGAACCCACAGAAAACATTTTCAGATTCTGAAACTTACAGAAGTTTAACAGGACTTACACAAAGTTAGCTCATGCGGATCACTTTGTATTGTAAGTGTTACAGGGGCAGGGACCTCTGTCCGCCTACTTTACAATTACTGTAACTGTACTTAGAATGTATTTATATTTATTACTGTATTGTCTCCAGTTTGTTCTGTTAAAGTCTTGTTCTTCGGTACAGCACTATGAGCACAAGTAGCACTGCATTTACACAAAAATACTTAATTACATTAGCAATCCAAAACTCCTTCCATTTAAAGGATGGCTGATATAATACCCAGAGTCCTTTTGACCATTGGGATAAAATAAAATCTCTCTGTGGACCCTTGATTCAGTTGTCCAAATTCTCCTGCAAGAACCTTAGCTCTCCTCCACTGCTCTAGGGCAGTGCTGTCTAAAGTTGGCCATACATGGGCAGATCTTCAGTCTGACAGGCCTACCCGTCCTTGCCAAATGAAGAGATCTGGCTGGCCATACACAATATATACAAATGTGTTTTGGTCATAACCTTCATATGGGAGGAAAACAAACAAGAGTGAGTGTAGCACATGCGATTACATGTGGTGCATGTAACCGTGGTGACTTTTCGAATAACCCCCACAGGTATAGACCCACAGGTATAACTCACAAAGAATTCTTCAGCCTACAGAAAACCAGAAAGAAAATAACATATATAACAATAAACCTCCAATTAATTATTTCCAGATTGTAGTTACCCTCTAACAGGAAGTAGTTACATGATAACCCCACATCAAGCAGCTCCTAGAGGAATTCATATGGGACAATGTGGTGATTCTGTTTAACTTGGGCTTGGGGCATGGTTTTTGCTTGGCTCAGCACTGCTTCTTTCTCTTTGTCCAGTTTTTGCTCAGCCATTCAACTTTCTTATTTGCTCCCCTTTTCTTAGACTTTCCCTGGATAGTACTTTATCATTCCACAATTATATCTGATGCCGATATTACTACCATGCATGAAAAACAACTATAGGAAGGTCAGTATTTTTTTTATAAAAAAGTGGCAAATCTATCACTTTCTTTCTTCAGTTCTGCACAACTGGATTTTCTGCAATCTCCTACTCTTTTCTCAGTTCCTATTATTTACACTCCCTCTTTCACTTCCTGCTCTCCAGTTCTCTTCTGCTGACTCTACATCTTTTGATGTACCACAATTTACCATGTACAGATATGGGATGCATTATCTGGAATCCCATAATCCAGACAGCTCGAATTACGGGAAGGCCATCTACCATAGACTCCTTTTTAAACAAATACTGTAATTCAGATTTTTAAAATGTATTTCCTTTTTCTCTGTAATAAAAGAAACAGTACTGTACCTTGTACTTGATCCAAACTAGGATATACTGTAATTAGCAAACATTCCTCTTTGATGTATTTAATGCTTAAAGGGATACTGTCATAGGAAAAAATATTTTTTTCTAAATGAATCAGTTAATAGTGCTGCTCCAGCAGAATTCTGCACTGAAATCCATTTCTCAAAAGAGCAAACAGATTTTTTTATATTCAATTTTGATATTTGACATGGGGCTAGACATATTGTCAATTTCCCAGCTGCCCCAAATCATGTGACTTGTGCTCTAATAAGCTTCAATCACTCTTTACTGCTGTACTGCAAGTTGGAGTGATATCACCCCCTCCCTTTTTCCCCCCAGCAGCCAAACAAAAGAACAATGGGAAGGTAACCAGATAACAGCTCCCTAACACAAGATAACAGCTGCCTGGTAGATCTAAGAACAGCACTCAATAGTAAAACCCATGTCCCACTGAGACACATTCAGTTACAATGAGAAGGAAAAACGGCAGCCTGCCGGAAAGCATTTCTCTCCTAAAGTGTAGGCACAAGTCACATGACTGGGGGCAGCTGGGAAATTGACAAAATGTCTAGCCCCATGTCAGATTTCAAAATTGAATATAAAAAAAACTGTTTGCTCTTTTGAGAAATGGATTTCAGTGCATAATTCTGCTGGAGTAGCACTATTAACTGATGTGTTTTGAAAAAAACATGTTTTCCAATGACAGGATCCCTTTAAATTCATAGACACAGGGGCACATTTATCAAGTGTTGAATTTCAAATTCATGTGAGTTTTTTTAAACTCCCTTAAATTCGATTGAATTTGAAATTCAATTGGGAAACATATTAGTAAAATCAAATTGTTAAAACTCGGGCAAATTTTTACCGATCTGAAAACTCGATTTGAATTTGATTCAAGTTTTTTCTCTGAAAAAACTCGAATGTCAGAAAGGCTACAAACATCACTAATTTGATCCCTGGACCTCTCCCATTGACTTATACAGTAATTCGGCAGGTTTTAAGTGGCTTATTGTCTAATTCGAATTCTTAAAAGGAATCTCTAAAATCTGATTCAAATTTTTTTTTTAAAAAAACTGTAATCGAGTTTGGATAATTTCGTAGTCGAATTTAACTGTTTAGACCATAAGAAAAATTAGAATTTGAATTTTCCATTCAACCCTTAATAAATCTGCCCCTTATTGTATGAAGATTCAAATTGCGGAAAGATTCCTTATCAGGAAAACCCCAGGTCCCAAGCATTCTGGATAATAGGTCCCATATCTGTATTTTATATTCCATAGTGATACAGGCGTTCTTATTAACATTGAAATGAAAAGTAGAGCAGTGGGTAGATGTTTAAGGAGAAGAAGGGTGATAATCTGACACATGGGACCGATTTTTTTATTAGTAGTAGGTCAGGTTGGGGCATATTGATGAAAGAAGATTGACAGGGATCTCACTGGCGTTTTCTCGTACTGACGTTTTCTTGGAACAGACTGATGTTAACAATCTCTGTAAAGCATTGCAAAATATGTTGGTGCTATATAAAGCAGAAATAATAAAAATTTATTTTATATGGTTTTACAATTTCAAGTGTTCCTGTGCTGCCTAATTAGCCTGCAGCTGCTTAAAATGTTTTTGGTTGTTGGGTCATTGATCCTAACATTCAAAAAATAAAATA
The DNA here is from genome assembly GCF_017654675.1 of Xenopus laevis. Taxonomy (NCBI): domain Eukaryota; kingdom Metazoa; phylum Chordata; class Amphibia; order Anura; family Pipidae; genus Xenopus; species Xenopus laevis. The sequence goes on from NC_054379.1 coordinate 111,642,994, forward strand.
ACTTATGTTATTCTGACCCTCTCCTGCTGTTCTTCCATTCTAAATTCCAAATTGCTGCTTGATTGCTATGGTTATTAAAACTGACCATTCTTGGGGAGATTTAAACTGCAGATTCAGTCCCTTTAGGCTTAGTCGACAGCTTAACTAACTGTGTATTGGCCCTCCCTGACATCCTAGCCAATAGATATCTGGCTAAAAAATGGCCATATATCTATTGGGCAAGTTTAACATTCCATTGGGAGGGACTGCATTGGTGCATCATCCTGGTTTGGCCCAGAATATTTGTGGCCAAAATGGGCAAAGATTGGCTCAATTGGTGGCCTTGCCAAACAAGCAGATTTTATTGTGTATGGCATGTTTTAGATCTAGCAACCAGAAAGCAGTAGAAATTATAAGACTGATTGCTGCAGAACAAAAACATGAACACATTTTTAAAATGGTTTAAAACAAAAAAAAGACAAATTGTATGTGTATGTCTGTATATATATATATATATATATATATATATATATATATATATATATATATATATATATATATATATATATATATATCTTTTATCATTATAAATACGGTTGTGCTGTAAACATGTGCCTGTGAGGAAATGGCTAAAAGGGTATTTCAGAGCTGTCACCTCCCCTGATTTTATCAGGTGTCCCCTGGTCTCCCGTCCATTTAACGCGCTGCCCCGATTTCTGATGGTCAGCAAAAATCCAATGTGCGTATGCACAGACCATTTCAGTAACAGCAGGGTGATGTGCGCGTTGCTGTTTCTCTGGTTTGAGAAGAGATTCTGTGCATGAATGTGACGCCAATTCTGATGGAAGCAGGGGGAAGGCAGTTTGGGGATATTGTCACCCCAAAGAAGAGGCGATTAGTTGCCAGGCGACTAAATCTCCCAAAATCTGCCCGTGTGCTAAAACCCTAAGACTTTATTCTAAGAACCATTTCCAACCCCCACTGTTATCTAGGTTGTTAATGACCTTAACATTTGCGTTGTATCTCACATTGCAATACTTGAAATACTTTGGGAATATGCCAAGGGCCCCCTCCAAAATGAGTACTCAAGGGATATGGATGCTGTTAGCCATTAGGTAGTTATAAGAAATGATATCCGTATATTATAAAGTACTGCATCCAAACATTCTACAGTAAGTCATTAACTTAAATACCTGTCTGTACTCTAAATATATTATAAATATGTACAGCACTGTGCACACAAGTAGTGCTATATAAACATATACATCATTTATTCTAAAGGTGGCCATACAATGTGCAGATCTGCTGATTTGGAGAGGTCACCAAACGAGTGGAGCTTGCCCAGATATGCCCACCCTGAGTGGGTGATAGGCTGATCCAATCAGGGGCCCTAGGGCCAAATGATCCGATCACTCAGAGGAATGCAATCGGTCCATGCAAGGACTGCATCAACAAACCGATACAGTCCTAGATCGGGTGGGATTTTTATACCTATCCAATCTACATCTGGCCGATTTTTAGCCAGATTTTGCCCGGGGAAGCACGTCGGAGGGCCCCCATACACTGGGCATTAAAGCTGCTGACTTGGTCTATCTTAGTCAGCAGCACACACTCTGAGCTCTCTATAGCTCTCCTTCTGCCACTGCTGTCTCTGTGCTAAGCGCCTAAAAAACATTCAATGCTGTTGACACACACACTTTCTCCTTAAAAAGTCAGGGGTCATTGTTTTTCCATATGGTCAGGGCAGCAGCTATAGAAGAGGGTGGGCTCTGGCTGGCAATGCAGTAAAGATAGAGCCCCATATTTTGGCTGCAGCACCTCCAGCTATTGATGAACTGCAACTCCCAACACCAGCTCTGACCATTATACATTCTGTTGCTCAGTATAATGTTGCCATCTATATTTTCCCCTGAAGATGTTGGGGGCACATGGTAGGAGAGTATTGCATCGTGATAGCTGCCACAGTATAGAAGAAGAAAAAAAATACTTAATGTGATAAATGAGACCATGTCATGTCATATGTATTAAGACTGCAAGCTATCCAGAGAAAAGTGTCATTTCTTCATCAGGCACACAACTTTAAAATCATCACTATATAGTATTTTACTATGGCAGACAGTGACTGCATGAAACTACGACTGGTGGCTGTACTGACTGCTGTGTAGTACACAGGAATGACTGCATACCTTTCACACGCTGTGGTTATGAAGGCGTTAAATATGCTGCTGCCCCTTGTGTCGGCTCTGCGCATAGCAGCATGAGCTCATGCGATTGTTTAGCAGGCCCAGCCCTTAAAGCTTTTTGTCCTAGCTTTGTTACCATACAAGCCTGGGGAGGCTTCCCTCAGTCCTGGTAGCACAGTATCGTTTCGTAAGAAAGCTTTGCTGCTGAGGGGAACGAGCCAGGCTCATCTCAGGGAACCGTGGCCAGGGACTAGTTTACATGTAGCCAAAGCGCACCCCCCTCCTGGGAAACTTGAGCTCGTCTGGCTGGGAAGACTATACTGAATGTCTGGGAGAGAGCACATTCCAAACATGACTGAAATCAACATTGATCAGTCTAAGCTACCGGGAGTCAAGGAAGGTAAACGTTTCTCATTTCCAAGCCTGTGAGCGTGTGCGCAGGTCTCGCATAGCAGCCAATAGACTGGGAGGGAGGGAGCACCTGTTTGCTCTGGGGTGTGTAACCCTTTCCTGCATTAAGGTGCTGCTGGAAGGGTCTCTGGCACACGTGACTTGGAACAAGGGCAATTATAGGGACTTCAAATGGAAGGAATACAGCCCTCCAGCTGTTTTATTGCAATGTCTATGCGGGTCCCCTGCTGCTGCCTTACTGCATTGCCAGAGACCCTCTCTAATTATATATTTATATATGTGTGTTTATATATTTATATATATTCATGTAAAGTGCACAGTTTATATAGAAGCACATTGCCAGAATGTATGCCACTAGCTGCTAGCATGTATCAAATGGATCTTAATTGTGCTCTCTGCTGTCTAAACTTTCTTGTTTTTTTTATGCCAAATTGTGCTTGTGGCTTTGCAGATACTTTCTCAGTACTGAGTCCTCGCCATTTCACCATTTTTACTCACTTTTGTAAATTTCCCCTTCAAAAATGCATTTTTAAAAACGCAAGGTCGAGTGTAAATGGGCAATGAAACCACATGCGCATGATAATATCCAGTTTTCAGCTTATAGTTTTCTTTTCCCAACATGCGTTTCTTTTCTGTTTTTTCCCACAATTCCACTAGGAAGAATTTTAGTAAACTTTGGTGAAAAAAAGCCAAATTACAATGTCATTTTGTTACCAGCATGCTGCAAATACGTATATGTGCAATCCATCTTGCCAGAGTTGTGTCCATGGTGTTTCCCTGGCATATTGGAGTTTCTCCTGAAAAACGCAAATATTGGCATGCGTGGAGGATGTTGGCTCACAAGCATCCTATGGGAATTGCTATAGTGCGTATTCCATTATTTTCAATAGGGTTTGTTTTGTGAGTATTTACAACCGGCTGCACGTTTTTAAAAACGCAAGTTATAAATGACACGTCTGACCTCGCCCTTACTGTTTCATGCATGGATGCAGGGTCAGTTTACTTATTAGGTGTCACATGCACTAACCTACGGCCCATCAGGTGTTAAAGGACAATTCAACCATTTAGCCAAAAAATCCCTACCCCCACCTCATGTAGACCCCCCCCCCCAGGCTAGCTGCCCCCTGGGGGAAATGCCCCTAACTTTATACCTACCCCTCAGTGTAGATTCAGGCATCAGCCATCTTCCGGGTCTTCGGTAAGTTGAGTGGGAGACCGGCGAAGCGGTGCATGTGCAGTTGGACCAATTTACCAGTTTGCGACAACTGTGTATGCACCGCAATTGACGGAAATTGCCAAAGTGCCGGGAAGAAAACATGAAGACCCGAAAGATGGCTATGGTGAAGTCCGATGCCTGACTCTGCACCGAGAGGTAGGTATAAAGTTAGGGGCATTTCCCCGGGGGGGCAGCTAGCCTGAGGAGGAGAGAGGGGGGTCTACGTGGGGTGGGGGGTAGGGATTTTTTGCCTAAATGGTTGAATTCTCCTTTAAGGGACATCATAAACGGTTGCCCATAATCACAAATATTTGGAACAATGAATGTAGGAAGGAGTGACCATAATCATTGCATTGCTCATTCCTTCATTATTCTGAGCAGAGAGACAGTTACATTTAGCAGAGAGACAGAGAGAGGGAAGGCACATACTAGCCAGTGGCACAGTTAGGCACTAATAAAGACTCTGGTTGTGCCTGCCTGTGCTGTGTATTGCGGTGCCCTGCCTGGCTGTTATGTCTGTTAAGCCTCTCTACATGTCCTCTTCCACCTTTCTTGTAACCCTTTAAAGGGGAACTACCGCGCAAATGAAAATGAATATAAGCTTCAGCACACTGAAATAATAAACTTTCTAAATACAATCAATTAACAATTCTGTAGCGTTTCTAAAATAATCCAAGTTTATCTTCACTATTCCTCTCAGCATCTGTTTCTCTTCATTCTCCCTTCATGCAGCAGTTGGGTGTCAGGTGAATGATCCAATATATCTTATAGGGGGGGCTTCCTTTTCTAGCTGATGTATTAGAGCTCACTCAAAAAACTGATTCCAGTACAAACAAAATCTAACAAAACAACTGCCTTTTGCACAAATCCTGCATGTAGAGAGACATGATGTCTGGTGATTTTAATAGAGTGAGCTCTAATACATCTTCTAGGCAAAAGGAGCCCCCTTAAAAGATTTATTGTATCTAACTGTCAATGAATATCTGACAACCAACTGCTGCATTAAGAATGCATATGAACTTGATTATTTCAGAAATGATGCAGAATTTTTAATTGATTGTATTTAGAAAGTTTTTGTGACACATTTTTGTGACAAAAGTTTTTCATTGACAGAAGCTGGCAGGCACCTAACACCAGGCAAGCCCTAGGTTAGTGACTAGTCTTCCTCACTGTAGCTCATGCTAAATGTTCTACTAAAATCACCCCATACTAGATATTAACTTGTGGCCAAAGTGATCAATGTATTGTTCATCTGGATCTGCTCAACATTCTAATAAATAACCCTGAATATAACAGAGAATTGTTAGCTACCTAACTAACACAGGAACCACACTTTTGTGCTTTCCACACAGTACGTACAACTCATTTACATTATGGTTTTCTTTATATATAGGCTGGTGGTTTTAGCTTGCACGACCTAGGGGCGCCCGTGTAGGAAATCAGGGCCTGTCTGGGGGTTTAACTGTGTAAAGTACAGATATGTTTAGGCAGCTGTTGAAGGTGTTTGCTCTAGGCAGCTTTGGTCACTTACAGAAAGAGAAGCAAATGATTGTTGGTCACAAGTAAATCCATCTCTAATGGATGGCAGATTAGACTAGTATTCCATATAAAGCATACAAATGCAACTGTGGCGAAAATTAACTCAGGGATCATACAAACAAATGTGTTTTGTTTTCGGAGTTTAAGTTTATAACCTGTTTCTTTTGCAGTCAAGTCTCTCTGGTCATTTTGTAACCTGTTTTATTTATTTTGTCTTATCACTGCTCTGTGTGTTTATTCTGTTGTGCAACAGTGCAGAATCTGTTACTAAGGGATAACACTCCCAAAGGCTGTTCCATTTTTTAACTATATGTGTGAGCAGATGATGAGTCTTTGTCAATTTAGAGACCTGCACTGGACCCGCACCCAGTCCCACAACCAGCATTTTTACCAGCGGGTGCCTGACCTACTACAGGACTGAAGCATGAGCAGTGACAAGGGGTCTAAAATAGCTTAAAGTTCAGCTCTGATTTAAAACCGTAGTAAGCTTAGCCTGACGTTGATTTTAAAGGCAACAAGAATTGTGTCCATGTGAATTTCACAAATGTTCCCATAAGGGAGGACACAGCAATGTTATGCTTCCTAAGGGAAAACTTATAAGAGGATGGGGGAGTACAGGCATTATAAAGGCATGCAGATTAAGGAATGGATTCCTTGTGTCACAGATGGGTTGCAGCTGTGTTCCCTATTCTCATGAGGACCAGAACTATTTAGAATGCTTCTGAATGTCAAACTGTGTTAAATACAATTCATCGCAGTTTTAGAATCAAAACTTTTTCTTTTTAATTTGAGGCAATGTGGTGGGACAAAAAAGAATGGGTAGCATTTGTTGGACATACGCCTTTTTCCCATGTAGCAAGCAAAAAAAAAACTACTAAGACAAAAATATATTGAGTTCAGTCGCATAATGACCGAATGCATGTTATGTGCCTAATAGGGTCTTTACTGGTAAGGTGACGAGATATTCCTTGGTAACTAAATGGACTCTTCTTCGGTAGCACAATGTAAAAAAGTTCTGGGAGAAACAGACTTACATACCTCCCAACTGTCCCTTTTTCGGAGGGACAGTCCCTCTTTTGACAGCTCAACCCGCAGTCCCTTATTTGTACTGGAAAGTCCCTCTTTTCTCTGGACTGAACAGCCAGAAAAAGAAACAAAGTTTCTCACTTAATTGGCTTTTAGCAAAGAGCCCAGAACAGCTAACAAGTGCAAATAAGATACTTTGTAACAATTTTGAGACACAAAAATACAGTTTAGATAAGAAGAAATATTTTCAAACTTTCATAACCTGCCAAGTTTTGTAAAACAAACATGGTAATTAGGGGGTGTGGCCACAGAAAGGGGTGTGGTCAAAAAACTGCTGCGCTAAAAATTTTTGGCCCTCTTTTTACTTCCAAAATGTTGGGAGGTATGGACTTATATTGTATGCAGTGAGGGTCATACTATGGATTAGAGCTGTGACTTGTGTTAAATGTCCGAGTTAGTGTTATTTTTCTCATGTTTACAGGTCATTGCTTCTTATAATATTCTTGTACAAAAATATGTATGGAGCTTCTTGTGCCCACAAATAAGGTCTGTATCCTGCTCCTCGGTGTCCCAGATAATGATGATATCATCAGTCTGTGAACGGCTTTTCGGTTTCTGCAGTCCTTATCATCCAACATTGTGAAAACGTGTAATCGCATTGTCGCCAGTAGGTGTCCCTTTTTCCTACCTCAATTGAAGTGGAAAAAGTCACATTACTCATATTTGGATACATATTCAATGTCCAAAGATTTTTACAATATTTCCTCCAGAATCACTAGCCTCTCCTAAAATTCTGCCACCCTAGGCCCAGGCCTTTGTGGTCTTTTCACATATCCGGGCCTAAGTATCTTTGTGTTTATGGCCAGCTTAAAGGAATTGTTCAGTATAAAAATAAAAACTGTGTAAATAGATAGGCTGTGCAAAATAAAAAATGTTTCTAATATAGTTAGTTAGCCAAAAATGTAATGTATAAAGGCTGGAGAGATTTGATGTATATTTGATGTATAACAAGGAGTCTACTTCCTGCTTTTCAGCTCTCTTGGTTTACACTGACTGGTTACCGTGGTTACCAGACAGTAACCAATCAGAGACTTGAGGGGGAGCCCCATTGGTCATATCTGTTGCTTTTGAATCTGAGCTGAATGCTGAGGATCAATTGCAAACTCACTGAACAGAAATGTACCATGTGGCCCCCCTTCAAGTCGCTGACTAACTCAGAGTTATAGAGCTGAAAAGCAGGAAGTTGGATTCTGGCTGTTCTATTAGACATCTGTTCACTCCAGCCTTTATATATTACATTTTTGGCTAACTATATTAGAAACATTTTTTATTTTGCACAGCCTATCTATTTACCCAGTTTTTATTTTCACACTGAACTGTTCCTTTAAGGGTCACACCTGGAGATTCGGGGAGATTTATTCGCCTGGCGACTAATCGACTCTTCTTTGGGGCAACTAATCTCCCCAAACTGCTTCCCCCTGTCTTCGGCCTGCTAAAATGAAAAAATGCCTGCGGCATGGCACTTGCGGCGCTTCGTTTTCCAAAGTCGCCACGAAGCCAGAGGAAGCCGTTCGGGGAGATTAGTTGCCGGGCGACTAAATATCCCCGAATCTCCAGGTGTGACCTTACTCTAAGACTTCAGTTGGCTTCTTCAGAGGGCTATTGGTGCAAAACGCATCAGGCATTACGACTGTATGAGAGTAGGAAACACCAGCTACCCTGCGCTCCTCTGGGAAAGGAACTTCAAAAACTGAGTGGCTATTGAAGCACTTTACATTACTTTTAGATTTTGTGGCTAAATTAAACTATTATGAGTACTATCCCTACTTTTTTAACTAAAACGAAGGATACGCTTTCTCACTACTAGTGGTTTGTAAGTAGGCATTTCTAACAAAAAAGGGAGGAAAGAGAATTCCTGCTATATTTCTGGCTAGTTTGAACCATAACATCTGCCCCATCCTTTGTCCTTTTTTTATCAAGTGATTGTATCCTTGTACAGTGTTCACGACCCTGTAACCATCTGCTTTGGGGACTGTTTGTCTTACTGGATTTCCATCATCTTCAGCCATTGACTGATTGATTGATATTTATCACTGGGCTTTATTCCTGAACTGTCAGTCTCTTTAATCAAAACTGTCAGTGAGAAGGATAGATGATTATTGCAAGTAGAACTCTGCCACTTCATTCTATATAACCAACTTCCAAATGTATAGAAAGTTATTTTCCATCATCTATATTTAGATTTGCTTCATGCTCATTTTTTACTGTTACTCACTATAGTGTTCAATACTTAGATTTACGCAAGGAGCTGGGTTGCAATATAATTAGGTGTATGCTTTTGTCATTTATCTTACAAAGATGCGTCACATTGTCCCAATCTGATGGAAGTGCTTTTCATGTTAAAGGGGAACTTTTAAATTGCAAAGGAAGGTACCTTGCTGTCCCCAGAGAATTTAAGGGTTCACGCAGTTTACATATAAACATATGCAGTGCAAAAATTTAAGAGAAGGGCAAGTTAATGGGAAGCAACCATTCTGATAAACCTATAAATGTCCTAATACCATTAATTTGTGTAATACTGATAGAGGGTTGCTTCAATTCTGTGGCTGTTCATGAGTCCTTTTTTTATCTGCGTTAGTCATCAGAAATATGTGTTACCGAAGGGCAATGCAAGTGTTAGTTGAATCTATCTGGCCTATTACTCTAAAACTGAAACCCTGGAAAAACTGTCTTGTAAAAACACCCATAGGATGCGGAAAAACTTGGATGGAGTCAAGCTCTGGATAACAGAATATTAGTCTTTTACCAAACATGTATGGTCAGTGACTTAATTTTAAATTTAAATATGTGTAATTAACTGTGGTTAAACAATAACAAACATGGACCTAATTCTGGAATTAATAAGAGAAAAACTAACTTGACAAATTATGCAAATGGAAGACTGTTGTGCCACAGTACTACAGGGCTGATTCAGATCTTTGGATTAATTCCCCTGTCCCTAGACAATGATCAGGGCAAGGAAACTACCCCTCCGCCCCAGGGCAACGGGCTACCTCAAACTTCAGCAATATTTGGAGTATCAAAATACATGGTCGTTGAGAGGACAAAGAGCAGCAGTGTGAAGGATTGTTAAGGCTATGCCAGACAATCCTTGCGAAAGGGGATTCTCTGCAGGCAGAAAATGCAGGCAGAGATGCGCCATTGTCTGGCCCTGGCCTTACACCTTGTGTTTAGTTAGAGCCCTAGAGGCAAGGATTTTGTTTAGAATTGTTATCTATGTTGGAAGGAAAGCAGATCAACCTGAATTATTAAAGGGGCCCTATATCCTCTTAATGGCTTCTTCTGAACATACTATTTGCCTATTGTTTTAACTATGAATCATTGTTTTTTGTTAGGCTAAATAGGGCAAATTGGTGACCTGAAGCTTCCCCATGTTTGGTACTTACGAAGTATGTAAGTAGATTACCGATATATAACCCCTCCCTTCCCCCTTCTGGTAATTTATTTATCTACCTCACAAGGACCAAACTCGATCTAGAACCCTGTAGCACACCATATAAAATCTTATCCAATTAGGGAATGTGCCTCTGACAACCAGTCTACTTGATCATTTAACTACTTTTCTAACAATGTCCAAATGGCTCCACCAACCCCAACAGACTAGTTGAGAAAACAACCCCATCAACTGCAAGACCACTGTCTCATTTATTAGTTTAATATGAGATGTCCTTCATAGACACTTGCTTTTGACTAATTTTAATGCCATTCCCCAGGACATAATTTTCATTTTGATCTCTTAATAATCCTTCACTTTTAGGGGCAGATTTATCAAGGGTCAAATAGTAAATTTTAATTTTTGCATTTCAATATTCAAATGTAAATTTCAATGTTAGATTTATAACATTTTGACTATGGAAACAGTCCTAATTCGAATATTTGCCATCTAAAACCAACCGAGTTCATGTACAAATCAATGGCAGTCCGTTGGAGATGTCTTCCTGACATTCAAGTTTTTTTTTTTTTTTAATTGAATTCAAATCGAATACTATTAGAAATTTCAGGTCAGACCAGTCGATCGAATATTAGACTTTCAAATTTTTTCTTAACCTCCCAGTCGAATTGTGAGTATATTTGAATTAAAAAAAAATTCACATGAATTAGACCTTTGATAAATGGGCCTCCCCAACATACAGGCCATACAAACTGGAATTTTATCAGCTTCTTCAGTCCATTTGTAGCATACCAGATGAAAGGGAGGATGGAAAAAGTATAACATAATAGCCAGGCAAAAGCTGGAATAATCTCTCTAAATACAGGTGGCTGTATTTCATCAAACCCTGAAGCCCTTTTGATACCTTTAAGGCCACACCTTATTCCTTACCATACCTATCAACCCAAACATCTTCTGGTTCTGAAAATCTATCACCACCCCTGGTCTTTGAATTAGGACATCAGACTGATCAGTTTTAGACACCTCAGAACCAGGTCTGGACTGAGAATTAAAATAGGCCCTGGCATTTCAGGTACACAGAGGCCCAATCAGCCCACATAGAGGCCCAAACAGCCCCCACCAGCCCACTAAATACTGACTTTCTATGGGACCTTATAGCAGCCCCTCTGGCATTTGCCAGAACCCACAGATTGCCAGTCTGGGCCTGCTCAGAACATGCTTTGGTTGAGCAGAACAGTGATACCCCATATCTGACAAATGTTTTGTTGAACATTTTGACAACTTAACCTATAATTTCATTAGAGCTCTGCGATGAGGAAACCCGCCCAGCATTAATGCTCAGCTTATGTAAATAAATATGCATAAGAGATACATGAAGCTTCATGAACAGAATGGCCTACAGTGTGCCAGTATGTTTTACAGAACATTTATGCAGTGATAAATAGAAATAAGCTTATACAGGATCTTTGCCCCAAAACCAGTTTTTTTGCATAATGATAGAACATGTAGTTCTAAGTAATGTTTCGATCTACACTAATTAAAAATGTTCAGTGATTTCTTTATTTAGAAATGCAGTTTGAAAAGCAGTATTTGTTTGTCCCTTTTTATTCTCTAATTCTGACAAACAATATAGTCAGTTCTCCAGCATTGTTTTGGGAGTCAGAAACAGCAGTGCAGGGAACAGCCAGACAAATATTGCCTTCAATACCAATTACATTTACAAATAGCTTTAAAGCTATTGAAAAACGTATTTTGAAAAGTAACTTAGAATTACGTGTTCTTTAGTTTTGTAGATGGTGGATGTACTCTTTAATTCTAAGTTGACTATATTTTTACTTTAAATACATATATATAATATGTAATAGATTTTGTGAGGTTACATCACTTATTGCAAAATAAATATCTTTTTACAGTTTGCAGAGATTTTGCAGTGCTGGAGGATCATACTCTTGCCCACAACCTGCAGGAACAGGAGAGTAAGTATCGAGCTTGACTTTTGTCAAATGACATAAATGTTACAGAGCTTTTTCATCATTGAAGGACAAGGAAAACGAACAAAGAGTTTAATCTTCTGAAAGGCATACCTCCAGCGTGTACAGCATTGCTATTCAATCTCCTCTATTTTCATCCATCTATCTGTTCAAATGGCAAATTTTTTTAAAAAAATGCTGATTTTCAAGAACAAGACCAAGACCCGGAACGTGCTCATAAGATAGTTATCACACTAGGGTCAAGCATGAGCATATCTTTTATGGCAGACATTTTTATGATGTAACCAGAGGAAAGATGGTGTCCACAATAGAGTGGTATTCGAGTCTATTATCAGAAGGCCCTGCAGGAGAAAGGAGAGCAATTTTGAAAAACTATGTTAGCGATTAGGTACAGCAAAGGGAACTCTATAGAATACTAGAGACTTGGGTAGCAGGCTTTCCTTCTCCTTTTAAGATCTATCCCTAAAAATCTAAGATCCCCATTACAGTTGTATGACAAAAATGTAGTCCCTGGAAAACAGGTCCTTGAGATAACTTTCCAAGTTTCAAAGTGTTTGTATCCCTTTTAAGCTAAACAAGCCTCCATGCTCCATACTGTGGTGGACCATTCTATCAGATTTTAGCAATGAAAAAAGCAGTGGTAGTTAGAGCAGTCCATATGACCAGTCATTAGGCTGAGGACACACAAGCATTGGCTCCACTGCTCTCAGACATTTTCAGATTTTTTCTGCAGGCAGAGAGAAGCAGATTTGCTCCCTTCCCCAGCCGAAAATGCATGCTTTGGTGTTTTTAGTCCGACATCCATATAATTCCATGTACCTGCACTCAATCGGGAGCTGTAATTTTAAGTGTAGATAAACAGAGCTGGGAAAGGGAGTACTTCTCTCCGACTGAGAGCATTGGAGCCAACGCTCCATGTGCCCTAGCCCTTACACGTTCTATTATTTTCAAGTACAGGTATGGGATCCATTATCCGGAAACCTGTTATACAGAAAGTTCTGAATTACGGAAAGTCCATATTCCATAGTCTCTATTTTATCCAAATATTCCAAATTTTTTTTTAAAAAAAAATTCTTGTTTTTCTGTTATAATAAAACAGTACTTTGTACTTGATCCCAACTATGATATAATTAATATAATTAAACTGCCTATTGGGTTTATTTAATAGTTACATGATTTTCTATTAGACTTAAGGTATGAAGATCCAAATTACAGAAAGATCCGTTTATCCAGAAAACCCCAGGTCCTGAGCTTTCTGGATAATGGGTCCCATACCTGTACATTGTATAACCTATGCAGCATCTCCTGGGGAACTGCGAACATGTTTTAGCTATAACAACAATATATGAGACATATTTTCCATACATCAACGCAATCTAAACCCTAGCTAAACCACCAGCTATGTAAAAATGTGCACAGACAGGCAAAGACTTTTAAAGTGATACAATCCTACAAAGGTAAGAGTTATGTCTGTAACAGTAAAATCAATGACCAGCAGTGGTATAGCAAATAAAATCTAAAAAGCTATTTGTTAAATGGAAATGAATATTGAGCAAAAGCAGTATCACAGGTATCACATATTAATGGTTAGGGAAAGTCTCAAAGTAATATGACTTACAATTTTGAAGGGTTTTACTGGTGGTACAATGTCCTAATAGAGCCCCGTGCAGAATTCATCATAACAGTAATGACACTTGCACAGTAAATCAGTCCATTATATGGCTCTACATTTCAAGGGTATTAGTATTGCAGAAATCCTGACCCATGCATTGTGGGCATGTTTCCTGTGAAACTGCATTGTGTTAATGTAAATTCTATAAAACCAAAGTGGATTGCTAACAGTACTATCAATTTATGTCATGGGCCTATGAAATCTATTAAGATGAAAACAATATGTCCGCAAGCTGAAACTATGACTGCAGCTTTAACCTTTTACCCTTTGCTGTTTTTATTGTAGTTTTGTTGGCACAGAGCAGTGAAGCTAAAGGCATATAGATGTTTGCAATCATGGTCTTGAAATTCTTATTTGCCAATAAAAATCTCCATGCTCTGGCATAGTTCTTGTTCTGAAATGAGAATTGAAGCTCTGAACATTTGTTTGTTATCTGGGTGTTTATAGTTTACCTTTGCACCAGCGTTGGACAAGAAGAAGAAACAATGTGCTACGTGATGTCATTTAGATTATAGATTTAGATTTTAGATTATAGATGCGCTATTATATAAATTCAAACTTCTCAATATATCAGTAGAGTTGCTTCACTCCTGCTCTTACCCCATTCTTATATAGCAGATGAAAAACATGTGTAGATAAAATCTTTTTATGGTTTCACGTTATCTGCAGTTATATGATCACATTTTACAGAGGCATTCTTTGGTTTCTCTGTATATTACCCAGTCTTATATAAGGGTAGGTCTGTCTACATGTGATGTGCACAGTGACTACAGTTGGTTCTGAACAAACAATGCATTTGTAATGATTTTTCTCAGTCGAGCATCACTTGGCAACGAATATACAGAGGAATCGTTTGGTAAAGAATGATTTACAAGTGGCCAAGCAACTCCAAGAAGAAGAAGAACTCAGAGCACAAGCCCGGAAGAAAAATCATCACAATGAATTGTGAGTACCAACGTTATAAAACAAAGGAAAAAACTAGTTGCATGTATAACTCTTTTATACGTTAAAATTACAGGTGCATTCTAGGTTTTATAAATATTAGGGATCCACCGAATCCACTATTTTGTATTCGGCTGAGCCCCCGAATCCTTCACGAAAGATTTGCCAAAACCTAATTTGCGTAGGAAAATTAGGGGTGGGAAGGGGAAAACATTTTTTTATTTTGTATTCAATTCGGGTGGGCAGAAGGATTCGGCTGAATCCAAATCCTGCTGAAAAAGGCAGAATCCTGAACCAAATCCTGGATTCGGTGCATCCCTAATAAATATGCAGTTTAAGATCAAGATTATGTGGACAATGATATTTTATGGTCCAAAACAAATGCACAAACTCCAGAATAGGCAGTAGGCAAGCATTATTTGTTGAAGGACTACTAAACCTAAAGTGGTAGTTCACCTTTAGACGTGGTTCCCCTTTAAAGGGATACTGTCATGGGAAAACATTTTTTTTTCAAAATTAGTTAATAGTGCTGCTCCAGCAGAATTCGCCACTGAAATCCATTTCTCAAAAGAGCAAACAGATTTTTTTATATTCAATTTTGAAATCTGACATGGGGCTAGACATATTGTCAATTTCCCAGCTGCCCCAAGTCATGTGACTTGTGCTCTGATAAACTTCAATCACTCTTTACTGCTTTACCAGCAGCCAAACAAAAGAACAATGGGAAGGTAACCAGATAACAGCTCCCTAACACATGATAACAGCTGCCTGGTAGATCTAACAACAGCACTCAATATTAAAAACCCATGTCCCACTGAGACACATTCAGTTCAGTTACATTGAGAAGGAAAAACAGCAGCCTGCCAGAAAGCATTTCAAGTCATATGACCAGGGGCAGCTGGGAAATTGACAAAATGTCTAGCCCCATGTCAGATTTCAAAACTGAATATAAAAAAAAAAATCTGTTTGCTCTTTTGAGAAATGGATTTCAGTGCAGAATTCTGCTGGAGTAGCACTATTAACTGATGCATTTTGAAAAAAACATGTTTTCCGATGACAGGATCCCTTTAAATTAACTTTTCAACTGGTCTTCATTATTTATTTTTTACATTTTATTAATTATTTGCCTTCTTCTTCTGACTCTCCAGTTTTCAGTGGGGGTCACTGACTGACAATGCTCTGTAAGGCAACAAATGAATTGTTATTGCTACTTTTTTTTTCAAGCTTAGCGAGAATAAAGTCATTTATCACTGATATTGATTTGTTTCCGGCTATGGTTTTGGTTTGCATTGTATTTTTATGAAATGCATATTTGCAATGCTAACTGGTCAAAGCTTCATTTTAAGTGGTGGTTCACTTTTAAGTTTTAAAGGCTAATTCAAAGCAACTTTTCAATTGGTCTTAATTATTTATTTTTTATAGTGTTTTAATTATTTGCTTTCTTCGTTTTTCTCTTAACTTTTAAATGGGGTCACTGACCGCTTCTAAAAAAACAAATGTTCTGCGAGGCTACAAATTTATTGTTGTTGCTACTTTTTATTACTCATCTGTCTATTTAGACCTTCTCCTATTCCTATTTCAGTATCTTATTTAAATCAGTGCATGGTTGCTAGTGTAATTTGGACCCTAGCAACCTGAGAGTTGCTGAATAAAGAGCTAAATAACTCAAAAACCACCAATAATAAAAAATGAAACCAATTGCAAATTGTCTCAGAATATCACGCTCTACATCATATTAAAAGTTAATTTAAAGGTGAAACCCTTTAAGTTAGGTTTTAGTATATAGAATGTCCTATTCCTAGCAATAGCAGTTGCTATTCCTAAAAACTTTTTAATGAATAGCAAGAATGCATAATACTTATTAATGGTAGTTTATCAACAGGCTATAGTCAAAGCTGCCCCTGGCTACTCCATTTTTCCTACTATGCATGGTATATAAAATGTAAAAAATGGTTAGGTTATATGCATAAAGAAGCGCATCTGTGTAAGCATTATACAATTGCTCACATTTATACGAGTTGCTACTTTGTCTTGTAAGTCAGTGAAGCCCATTCAACAATAAAAAATGTGCCCTCCAGTCCTATTCTTTATTGGCAGGCTTTGTTTTTGCGATGGTTCTTGGATGGTTCCAATTAGACCCTTGTGGTAAAACTTGAAAGCTTGAACATGAATTTTTGTCTGTCCAAGTATCATAGTAGCTGTTTGTCCTAAAAAGTCAGGTGGAAGAAATTCCAGTAATGTAGTTGATGATGTAAAGTTTGTGTATAACTCAAAGACTGAGTCACTGACCCTTTCTGACACTGGCATGAACAGTACTTTTAGTATAACGCTTATGGTATCATGATGGAATTCAGAACTTGAGAGGATCACGTAGCTTAAATTGAAATTTAGCGACCCAGTCGTTTGTTTCAATATTTCATGTTTTACTGGATGTCAAATGACAGAATGTTTTTTTTATTTCAGGGAAGTTTTAGATTCTGAAATAGCTCAGGAAATTCAAGATAGATTGGTAATTGAAGCAAAACTCAGGCGTCAGCAAGAGGAGAAGGATGAGGTAAGTTCCAGCCACCTAAGAATGTATTCCTATTTATTATGGCTGCCTCCGTGTTTAGAAACTCAAGTAGGTGTTTTAAAGACCTAGCTAGAAGCTTCAAAAAATAAAGAGTAACAAATAAACTAGCATAAAGAAAATGTAATAGATTAATTTCTACAGTTGTGATGTGCGGACCAAGAAAAACTCGCCCCGCACCAGACTCAACCCAAACACGCCCGCACCCACCTCCCCCTCTTTATATATAGTCCCACGGAGCCCCACCAATGAAATCACGAGCACGAGTGTATAAAAAATAATGCAGGAAGGTGGCAGTGTAAGGTTGCGGAAGCAGGAAGGAGCGCCCAACCCTTACCCACCTGCAAAAAAGGGAGTGCTGAGGTCAGCCCAAACCCTCCCGACCCGCGGGTGTTGGGCTGGCCCGCACATCACTATTCTACAGTCTTCATGTTTTATATATTTTGACTAGAATGGCTTATAACCCTGCTTCTTAACTTTGGGCCATTAGATGTTGCTGGATTACAGCATTCTTCGCCATATGAACAAGGGTAAAAGAATGCTGATTGTTGGCGTACAACAATCTGGAGACCAGTGATTAAAGGACAAGGGTCTATAGTGACTTCTTGAACGTTTTCAATGTCCCTTTGGGGTAGATGGTGCTCATTGTGCACTGTTCAGTTACTTCCCACTAGATCTACATCATAAATAAAAATCGCATGCAACAATAAGGGGGTTATTTATTAAAGGACATGTAAACCTCCTCCACAAAAATTTAATTAGTGAACAGCCTCTTTGAAATCTTTAGATAACTGCCACTCTGGTTGTTAAAACGTTAACAGTAAGGCTGCAGCATCCCCTTAATCACTTAGAAATCCTTCTCTTCCTCTAACCCACTAACCCCCCTCCCTCAGGAATTTGCTTTGACTCTTGATTTATGAGCATGCTCAGTTCTTCTCAGCTCAGATTACTAAACACACCCTCCAGTCTAACCAATGAAGCCAATGAAGAGATGCATTACTGGTTCCCATAGAAACTCTGTTCTTGCTGTCTGATCCTATTTTTTTTCTCCGAACCACCTTGCCTGAGTTCAGCATAACCATTACAGTGCTCAACCCCAGCCGAACATTTTATCAAAGAATGTTGTGCCTGTGTCATTCTGCATCGCATGAACTTTACAGCATACATGTCCTGTTTGCAGATGTCAGTGTTACTGATGATGTGTCAGAGGGAAAATGGCCACTGGGTGAAAGCTGCTATTTTTTTTACGAAAATATGATGGTGCTGGCAAATGTAGTACAAATAACGTGGCTTGGTTGGGGAAGATATGCCCGACTTTTATACATCGTACAAGGCAAATGTAGGCTTTACATGTCCTTTAAAGGTCGAGTTGTGTTTTGCCGAAATATTTGGGTTTTTCAATGTTAGTTTCACAAACATATTCAAATTTTTTGGGATGAAAAAAAACCTTTAATTTTTTTTATCGATTTTATTATGTCCCGAAGCTGCTTAAAGCCCGAATCCGAAAATACTCCACCTAAAACCTGTAGAAGTCAATGGAAGAGGTCCCTTTCACTATTTGAAGATGGTTTTTGCCTTCATGATTTTGTGGTTTGTGCTTGAAAACTTGAGAAACTTAAGTTATTCAAGGTTTTTTAGCCTAAAACTCGATAAATTTGTTTTTTCCCCAAATTACATTCAATCAAGTTTTTTACATTAGTTTTTTCATAAATAATCAAACATTCAAGTTATGAGGTAGCCTGTGCAACATAAAAAGTGTTTTCAATATAGTTACTAGCCAAAAATGAAATCTATAAAGGCTGGAGTGAACTGATGTCTAATGTAATAGACAAAACCAAACTTCCTGCTTTGTTGGTGAGTCATTAACCATCTACATCTACATGCCTTTTGTAAAAATGGGTGGTGCACTGTGTATCAAATGTGGTTTTTGAGATATTAGCACATCTATTTTGCCTTTTTCCATCCTGCAACCTAAACACTGACCACACCAACCAAAAAGCACATTTCTTGTGAGCCTTCTTTTATTGCTATTTGTATTTGTTTATTGCTTATATTTCTATTCACGTACTCTGCTATTCGGAATGTATTCTTACTTCTCCACTGCTTTCAGGTTGCTGGAGTAATTCATAAGTAGAAACTAGTTCCAGCCCCAAGAGAATAAGAGCAAAAAGATGCAAATAATTCAATGTGTAAAAATTAAAGACAAACTACAAATAGCTTCAGAGTAGTGTTCGCTACATCCTAGTAAAATGTACTTTTAAGGGAACAGTTCAGTGTAAAAAATGAAAACTGAGTAAATAGATAGGCTGTGCAAAATAAATAAATGTTTCTAATATAGTTAGTTAGTCCAAAAGGGGGACCACATGCAACACAACTGTACAGTGTGTTTGCAATTGATCCTTAGCATGGAGGTCAAATTCAAAATCAAACAGTTATGACCCATGTGCCCCCCTTCAAGTCACTGATTGGTTACTGCCTGGTAACCAATCAGTGGAAACCAAAAGAGCTATAAAGTGTTCTGGCTATAATGTTAGACATCCAGTCACTCCAGGCTTTCTAGCTTACATTTTTTGGCTAAGTAACTATATTAGAAACATTTATTATTTTGCACAGCCTATCTATTTACCCAGTTTTTATTTTTATACTGAACAATTCCTTAAAGGTGAAACATGCTTAGACCTTGAAAGCTCTATCTAATCATCTGATGTCATAACTTATAGTTAGGTTAGGGGATTATAGTTGTGACGGCACAGATCATGCAATGTTCTGAAAGTAAATTAAAGCTGGTGACCAAGTTTGAAGGACAGTTGTTATTGATTTGCTCAGTAAATACCGTATATACTCGCGTATAAGCCGAGTTTTTCAGCACCCAAAATGTGCTGAAAAACTCAAACTCGGCTTATACGCGGGTCATACCTTTCCGCGGCCCCAGCAGGACTGCCTGTGACTGCCTGTGTCGCCGCCCGGAGCAGGTCCAGGAGCTCCGGGCGGCGCGTCCTTCCCTGCCGGCGTTCGCTTTCAAAATGGCGGCGCCCATGGCCGCCACGTGGGTAGCGGCGCCGGCCGCTACCCACGTGGCGGCCATGGGCGCCGCCATTTTGAAAGCGAACGCCGGCAGGGAAGGACGCGCCGCCCGGAGCTCCTGGACCTGCTCCGGGCGGCGACACAGGCAGTCACAGGCAGTCCTGCTGGGGCCGGGTCACGTTTTACTGTGACAGAGGGAAGGACAGAGGGAAGAGCAGCAGACGTGAGTGCCGGGGTGGGGAGAGCGACGGGGTGGGGAGAGCGACAGATGGGGAGGGCAGGGGGGGGAAGTGGCAGAGGGAAGCAAACATGAAATGGGGGTGGCAGAGGGAAGCAAACATGAAATCCGGGCGGCGACACAGTCAGTCACAGACAGTAACAGGTACCTGCCCAGTGTCCCCCAATTGTTGCGGCCGGGTCACATTCACATTTTGAAATCTGACATGGGGCCCCTAGGCTTATACACGAGTCAATACATTTTTCCAGTTTTCTTAGGTAAATTAGGTACCTCGGCTTATACACGGGTCGGCTTATACACGAGTATATACGGTAAGTTTATGAATTGCCAGCCAAGCAGAGTAGGGGTCAGAATTCAACATACATGTGATAAACCTAAAATCTGACGTCTGCAATGCAGATACATTTAACATGATATAAGAGGCATGCATGAAAATACAAAGCATTACCAGTAAGTCATGCTAGTAATGCTGTGGTTGTTGGCATAGCTGCCACCATCTACCTGGAAACATAAATCTTTTTAGATAAATTAATAAATAAACGTTGCGCTTTCTCGTAGATAGGAATTAAATTTTTCTTATGTTCAACTATTAAATTGAAGCATTACCCTTTCTGGCATCCCACAGTCTTTGTATCTTACAGCAGGTTTTCGGCGGACTCATATTTCACTGCAATACATTTCGTAGTAATAAGTCCAATGACAGTATCCCTGCCTGGAGCTTTTTCTAAAGCTTGAGAATCTCTTATCTGACCTATATTGAAAGTATGCACTCAGCAATATAAAGTAGTAAGATGTCACCTCTTCCCCTAAATAGCTATTTTAGTATTTGTATGGGCTAGTGGAAACATATTTTCAAGCAGTAAAAGGAAGTGCTCTTCTGATTAACCCAGAGTTTGAGCAGCAGAACAGAAACCACAAGTAATCAGTCCAGCATTCAGGGCACATTTCAGCTTTACATTACTTATTGAAATGAGTTTTTGTAAAGGTTACAATGTAATGACCTTTTTGCTGAAGGTAATATGCTTTTCCATCTCGGCTTTATCGTGTTATCAGGGTATGAGGATGCAGATATAGTTAAACAATAATATTCTATCGAAAATGATTTACAAAATACAAATAACATGTAAATTACAGACTCATTCTTGTAAGCCAATCATTTTTGCATTGATACACCTATAATCAAATGTTAGGGGCCTACTAATTTTAGGCCCTACTGGACCATTTAAGGGTCGTAAAAATGTTGCCTTGGACAGTCAAAAATCAATTAAAGATGAATTGTAAGCATGGTTATTGTTTTACTTCTTTTTAATCGGGCTCTCTCCTAGTTATCTTAAGTTAGTGTGACTATTGCAACCTACCTTTAAAGCTACAAGTGCAAACTACCATGATTAATTGAATTTTAAAGTGAATACCCACTTTAAATTCTTGGTGAAACAGGGAAAGCACAGACATAAAAATACAGATATGGAATCTATTATCGGTGTGCTCAGGACCTGGAGTTTTCCAAATAGATTAAATATACAATTTTTTCACTTTTTAAAAGACCTAATGAGCGATCTACTCTGTTTACGTCTACACTGATTATTCACTAGTACCCAGGCACTTCATTTTTAGTGGGGTGTGTGTGTGTATATATACAGTGGTGTGCAAAACTATTTGCCCCCTTCCTGATTTCTTATTCTTTTGCATGTTTGTCACACAAAATGTTTCTGATCATCAAACACATTTAACTATTAGTCAAAGATAACACAAGTAAACACAAAATGCAGTTTTTAAATGAGGGTTTTTATTATTTAGGGAGAAAAGAAATCCAAACCTGTGTGAAAAAGTAATTGCCCCCTGAACCTAATAACTGGTTGGGCCACCCTTAGCAGCAATAACTGCAATCAAGCGTTTTGCGATAACTTGCAACGAGTCTTTTACAGCGCTCTGGAGGAATTTTGGCCCACTCATCTTTGCAGAATTGTTGTAATTCGGCTTTATTTGAGGGTTTTCTAGCATGAACCGCCTTTTTAAGGTCATGCCACAACATCTCAATAGGATTCAGGTCAGGACTTTGACTAGGCCACTCCAAAGTCTTCATTTTGTTTTTCTTCAGCCATTCAGAGGTGGATTTGCTGGTGTGTTTTGGGTCATTGTCCTGCTGCAGCACCCAAGATCGCTTCAGCTTGAGTTGACAAACAGATGGCCGGACATTCTCCTTCAGGATTTTTTGGTAGACAGTAGAATTCATGGTTTCATCTATCACAGCAAGTCTTCCAGGTCCTGAAGCAGCAAAACAACCCCAGACCATCACACTACCACCACCATATTTTACTGTTGGTATGATGTTCTTTTTCTGAAATGCTGTGTTACTTTTACGCCAGATGTAACGGGACGCGCACCTTCCAAAAAGTTTAACTTTTGTCTCGTCGGTCCACAAGGTATTTTCCCAAAAGTCTTGGCAATCATTGAGATGTTTTTTAGCAAAATTGAGACGAGCCTTAATGTTCTTTTTGCTTAAAAGTGGTTTGTGCCTTGGAAATCTGCCATGCAGGCCGTTTTTGCCCAGTCTCTTTCTTATGGTGGAGTCGTGAACACTGACCTTAATTGAGGCAAGTGAGGCCTGCAGTTTTTTAGATGTTGTCCTGGGGTCTTTTGTGGCCTCTCGGATGAGTTGTCTCTGCGCTCTTGGGGTAATTTTGGTCGGCCGGCCACTCCTGGGAAGCTTCACCACTGTTCCATGTTTTTGCCATTTGTGGATAATGGCTCTCACTGTGGTTCGCTGGAGTCCCAAAGCTTTAGAAATGGCTTTATAACCTTTGAAATTGAACTCAGGTGTGATAAACCACAGTTAAGTTATTTTTTAACAAGGGGGGCAATCACTTTTTCACACAGGCCCATGTAGATTTGGAGTTTTTTTTTCTCCCTTAATAACGTAAACCTTCATTTAAAAACTGCATTTTGTGTTCAATTATGTTATCTTTGACTAATAGTTAACGGTTTTTGATGAGCAGAAACATTTAAGTGTGACAAACATGCAAAAGAATAAGAAATCAGGAAGGGGGCAAATAGTTTTACACACACACACACACACAGACACACACACACACACACACACGCGTAAGCAAGTGATGGTAATGCAATTGATGAGTTTGTGTACAATATTGCTACTCTCTGCAGCATGCTATCAGAATAAAGCGTTCTGAACATCATATTTAACTTTTGTGTGTGTGTCGCATAAATATGAGTGAAATATATTTTTATCTGAGTTGTGCAGAGTAACAGACCTCTTGTTTTACACATATGGGGGCAAATTGACCATTAACTCTAATGTCATTAGCATTCCACAAACCATTAGGAAATGATTTCAATGGACTGCTTGCACGACAGCTGCTATTTACTTCGAGTCAGACCATTACTTTTATCCATCTTTTTACTAGCTTCTGTAAAATGCCCACTGCATGCAACATAGTCTGAATTAAAGAACAGAATGGCTTGTCAGCTTCTCTTTAGCTGGCATCAGCAAGAGCCATAATGTGATTGCTGAACTCCAGAGAACATTTGCTTTCTTATCTGGAAACAGAACATGGGTGGAGGTCACTCTATCTGCGCCATGGAATAGATTAGCAGCTGTAACAGAGATTTCTAAAGAGATGCCATATTCATTTTAAAAGGAACCTGCCTATTCATAGCACTGGGCAGTTTCAATAAGTGAAAGCTAGGTCCTAAAACCAAAGGAATCAAAATAAACTGTATGTTGTGAAATCTGTCACCCTGGCAAAAACAAACCAAAATCCTAGTCTCAGACTGTGATGTTGTTTGAATAAATTGTTGCTAATATTATTTTATTGGGGAAAAAACATTCTTTTTCTTGGCAAAATGTATAAAGGATGACAGGGCACTCATAGAGGGCTACTGAAAGCATTCAGTGTGCCGAAGGGCTTTAGTTTTTTTCTTAATGGTGTCTCGGATAACAAGTGCCAATTTACAATCGCAAGTGCAGTTACATTGTAATTTAGGTTGAAAAAAGACACACATCTATCAAGTTCAACCATTTAAGTCTTTATATAACATGCCTAACTGCTAGTTGATCCAGAGCAGGGAAAAAAAACCAAACATTTGAAGCCTCTCTAATTTGCCTCAGAGGGGGGAAAAAAATACCTGCTTGACCCCAAGATGGCAGTCGGACCAGTCCCTGGATCAACTTGTACTATGAGCTATCTTCCATAACCCTGTATTCCCTCACTTGCTAAAAAGCCATCCAACCCCTTCTTAAAGCTATCTAATGTAGTCAGTTGCATAAAAAATCATTAAAGGCACTTGCATCAACATGCTCTCCTTGTACCTCCATATAGTTGCGCTCTGTGCTGCTACCTTCCTTTTGTGAATTTAGCATACTTGCACCTATTGATGATGGGGTAGCTGTCACCAGGGAGCCACTGCCACCTCCAACCCAAGTGATAGCCCTAGGGCATACACCATGGGCTGCATAAATCTCCACAGTGCAGTTGTGCCAAAAGAATTGGGGTCATATATCAATTCCACACAGAAACTACACCAGACAGAATATTTAGTACTGGTGCATCTCTCTCTCTCTCTCTCACCAACTGCAGTTAAACTGGAATCCTGGGGGAGATATGCTGCTTTGTGGGTGAAAAACATGGCATTTGTGCCAGAAATGCAGTTTGCACACTGCAGTAAGATGGAAAGTGCAAATGGCATCTCATGGCTAGGTCTGTTTCCAAAGAGGCATACCAGAAACTGATATGGCCTAGAAAATATATAATTCTTACTGTGAGTATCCAATCACAGATATTAACATTTCCATCAATTGTGTAAAATTAAAATGTTAGTATCCATAAGAGTTACCTCGCCTCCAATTTGCACATTTTATTACAGCACATACAGCAGTGTGGAGTTGTATTATGCAGGTTTTTATTGCACTTATCAAATACTGCATTGTTTTGCTTTGTGTTATTAGGACATTGCTCGACTATTACAAGAGAAAGAGGAAAGGAGAAGAAAGAAGCATTACCCACCTACCCAAGAGGAACCTTATTACAAAGACAGAGAAGGTACAGTGTTCTTGGATGTGTATGTAGGCATATTTGAGTGTGAGGAGGTATCCCCCATGTGTTGTAATTGGCTGTATTTGACAATCTCTAGTGAAGGTTATATGAATGGTAGATCTGAGTTAAAGTTTGGTACATTTCACTAGAAACGATTCATTATTTTAGCAGATTTAGCATTTTGCTTTAAGTGAAATGGGCCAAAATTAGTTTGTGCAGCTGGTGTATCCTTACCCCCAAAAGACTAAAAAGGGGCAGTATACCCCCTCTTTCAACATGAGTTCAATAAATAGAGCTGTTTTGAACATACTTTTTACCTATTGTTTTAATTCACAAAAAAGTTACTCCATGTTTGGTCCTTGTGAAATAGATAATACCAGTATATAGCTCCCTTCCATCCCCTTTGTTGTGACTGTTTTGTTAGTAGAACATCATAACGCAGGGGGTTATCTGTGCTCTGATAATCAAATTATCAACTTTGCAAGGATTAAACGTGGAGTAGTTGGGGGGTTATATTTGGGGACTTGCTCAGACTGATATTGGTCAAGTAAGGCAGACAGGAGACAGGGACACAACATTTTCAGTTTAAAGCAGTTTTCTCCATGCACTTTATTGACATCAACTCAGGTTTTACCAAAACAAGGTAGCAAATACAGTATTTCAAATAAAATAATATTGGATTGGGATACTCCACCCAAAAACACAAGATACACAAATACCCTCACAGCTCCCATATCGCTACATAGAATAGTTTGGTAGATTTCTGCAGGTCCTTTGCGATTACCCTTTATATCTATGATATCTTTGCAGGGCACCCGCTCCTGGGTAAGTTTCAGCAGTGCTGTATTGTATTTGTAGACCGTTTATTTTTACTGAAATTATGATGAACACCCAGACCTTAGCAATTCTTTCAAAGATTTATCCATAGTTCTGCATCTCAAGAATTCTTCTTCTAAGATCTTCTGATATGATTTTCCATCCCCACGTGGCTCACATGAACAAATCTTTCTTTAGAAGATCAGACTGTCAGCAAACAAACTTTGGGTGTGTTTTTGTAGGGCAGGGCTCCTGCAATCTTATCTCATTGATTAGAACTCCTAACTGCAGTTAGCTATTGGAGAGGTCATATGTAAGGTGAAACATAAACATTTACTTATAAGGGTCAGGACACACAGGCAGATTCGGGGAGATTAGTCGCCCGGAGACAAATCTCCTCTTCTTCGGGGCGACTAATCTCCCCGAACTGCCTTCCCGTCTGGTAAAATGTAAATCGCGGAAAGTGCAATCCCGCCAGCGATTTACATTTTAGCTGATGGGGAGGCAGTTCGGGGAGATTAGTCGCCCTGAAGAAGAGGAGATTTGTCGACTAACCTCCCTGAATCTGCCTGTGTGCCCTGACCCTAAGTGTGGCAGCACACGTGGAGATTAGTCGCAAACCACAATTCTGTTCTACTCTGGGCAACTAATCTCCCCAAGTGCCTTCCTGCCGGCAAGAATGTAAATCGCTGGCGGGATGACATGCGTATCAATTCGTTTTCCGAAGTCGCCCAAAGTTTCCTATATATATATATATATATATATATATATATATCTATCTATATATATCTCTATATATATATATATATATATATATATATATATATATATATATATATATATATATATATATATATATATATATATATATCTCTATATATAGATAGATAGATATAGATATACATACACACACAAAAGCCATGAATATCTTGTTAATGATATCCTTATAAATGGTGCTTAGTGATGTAATTTCTGTTACATGATTCACTGAAACGTAGACGTCACTATATATAAGCTTTCTAGCCTAGACTGGAAATGTTTAAACAATGTGTTCATTATTGAGAAGAATAATTGTAACTGTTGGTTTTTAATTTAAGTGTTTGTTTATTGTTATCAGACCATATTTAATTAATGCAGAAATCTAAGAAGGTGTATGCAAAGCGTCTTTCGGTTCTTGCAATTATATAAACTTATTAAAGTAATACCTCTCATGCCCATCTCTTCCTCCTTCCATTGTGGGCATTGTCTTTACTGGCCACAACCTCATTTCCCCTATGCCCTTCAGACTAATTTGTATGCAGAGCTCATTTATAAATACTTGGCATACTGGCACCTGGGCAGTAACCAATTAGCGACTGGCTTTTTTTCAGACAGCTGTAAGATGAAAAGCAATCATCTGATGGATTGCCATGGGTTTATTGCCTAGTGCAGGGGTGCCCAAAAGGTAGATCGGGATCTACCAGGAGACCTTTAGCTGGTGAACAGTAGATCAAAAGACACTGGGGCTCATTTATTAACGCAGCGCTAAAAAGAGCGCAGTGGCCTGACATTTGCCCAGCTCATGCGAGTATTTAATAATTTAGCGCACGATACCTTAACAGTGCGATTTGTGCGCTAATGTAGACACAGACAGGTGCGACGTGTGAAACTGCGTATCAGCTGTCGCAGTGCTTATAATAAATTGTGCGCACAGGAAGATACCGCAAAGGTAAGGATTAGTTGTGCTCATGTATGAATGCGCTGCTTTAATTAGTTGCGTCACATATTGCGCATATTGCGTTCACTTCTGCATCTGCATTTGTTTCTGTGCTAATATTTGTTTGGTTGCAAAGGTGTTTAGCCTACCTGATACCCTTAAAGGAACCTTGGTCAATATAAACATGTTGGGTGGAAGGCGTGGTTAATATGCACTTTACAGGGGTTGTTCATCTTTGAGTAAACTTTGAGTTAACAAACATCCCCACCAACAGCAGCACCATTGTATTTGCCAGAACACAGTTTAGCAGTGTGGCTCTGCACACATATATAAAATTCTCTTTTAAGCAACATGAAACGCAAAAATGTGAATATACTAGCGCAGCTGGGCAGGAATGCGCATTTTGAAGAGCGTTACTATTACCCCACGAAGAGGCAGTCGTAAAAATTGTGGTGCTGTTGCCCGGGTGCAGTTTTGCACATATACAGACGCAAATCTGCGACGGGCGCAGTGCAAGCGCATTGTAGCCACGCCCCTAACAACCACGGCATCGTTTGCGACATAAATGCCCAATCTTTTGCGCAATGCGCATAAACAAAACCATCGCAAAAGCTCTGTGTTATGCGCAATATCACGCAAATATATTAGCGATCACGCTCTTGATGGCGCAGACAATCTTTTGCGTCCACTTATGCGCTGTGCTGCTTTAATAAATGAGCCCCACTGTGAACAAACAGCTTGTCTAAATCACCCTTTTATTTCATGCTTTTCATTCATATATTGATGTTAATGTTACATAAGAAATAGTTGTTTGTTAAGAATAGCAATATACATTTTCTCATAAATCAATATAATATTTAAGTAATATTTGCCATGGAACAGAATGCTTAAATATATTTTATGGATGTAAATCATAATGGGGCAATATCACTAAAGGTAGTGCTCACATTAGTAAAGTATGGGCACTCCTGGCCTAGTGTTTATAAATGGTAAATGCTGACCAATGCCATCAGAAAAACTTGAGCTGCCTATTGGTGTCTTGTTCCCATGGCGACACAAGATAGTCCCCACTATCTATTCACAAACCAGCACATAGCTGGTGGTGAGTAAAGGGAACCTTGTGTCACCATGGAACCATGACGCTGTGTTTTCAATTGGAAACAAAAACACAGGTCTTGCTAGCAACTAGTGAATTTATTTTGAGTAGGAATACAACAAAGTGAATATTGTGTAATAACCCACTTGTTTTGCTTGCTAAAAGGCAATAAAACAACAAGGATACAATTAAGCTATAACCCCATGTTTAATAAAAGGCACGAAGTTTGTCCAGGAGCAGTAATCCATAGCAACCAAAAAGATGCTTGCTTTAAAAAAGGTGACTAGTAAATTCTACCTGTTGATTGGTTGCTATGTGTTACTGCTCCTGGGCAAATGTACAGTAGTTCTTTCGTTTTTTTAATATAGCATGGGGCTCATGAAACTTGGATGTAAGGGCCATTTTGTACTATATTAAAGAGATTAGACAAATCAGTCCTTAACAAATCATTGATGCTTTTTGGAGAGCAGCATGCTTTAATAAGTTTGTGTAGAGCTATTGTTGGCATTAAAAACAGTCCAGTTGTATTTTTCTATTATGGCTGTGCTTATTAGTTATCATTTTGGAGACAAAACTCTGACCCAGTTAATTTATCCATATGAAATGGAACATTACCGATGTATGCCATTATGGACTGGTTGGTTCATTGGTCATTTTTTGAATGGTACTACAGGTATGGGATCTGTTATCCGGAAACCTGTTATCCAGAAAGCTCAGAATTACGGAAAGGCCTTACACAGACTCCATTTTAATTTCAAATTATTTCCTTTTTCTCTGTTATAATAAAACAGTAGCTTGTACTCCCTCCAAACTAAGATATAATTAATCCTTATTGGAAGCAAAACCAACCTATTGGGTTTATTCCATTTTTACATGATTTTCTAGTAGACTAGATCCAAATTACAGAAAGATACTTTATCCACAAAACCCCAGGTCCCAAGCATTCTGGATAACAGGTCCCATACATGCTATATATATATATATATATATATATATATATATATATATATATATATATATATATATATATATATATATATATATATATATATATATATATATATATATATATATATATATATATATATATATATATATATATATATTCGCCACCCACCTTCCATAGATTTCAACAACAAAGTTGTAAAATTCCCTTGCATTTGAATTGGTAAATTGTAATTTTCTGCTTGTGGCATTCCTTCATTGTTCAGGCCACCGTAAGGGTAGGCATAAGGAATATCTGTCTGAATATGATAGACCTCATAGACATGAGAGACATGAACAAAACAGATTTGAAAGAAATGACCCAGAGTTTGAAACACCTTCATCAAAGTGTGTTCGACAACGTGGCCGGTCAGTAGAATCAAGGTCATCTAACAAAGAGGAGGATAACTATATAATGCATAAACACGAAGACCATTATGATAGGCCCGTATCTAGAAAAGAGAAACCGCAAAGACCACCACCACCCAGGACAAGTAGACATGAGGATGATTTCAATATTGAAGGGACAAATGGAGAACACCACAACGAACACTTGCGTCGAAAGGGGAGGTCTCACAGTCAGGACCTTCTCTCTACAAAAAATTCTGATTTTGATAGAAGGCAGCGGGACAGTTCTGATGCAAAATCCCACAGAAGTTGTAAGGAAAGTGATTTTGACATTGAGAGACGCACAAGGAAAACACCATCTCCATGCCAAGAAAGGCATCCCAGGGATTCAGGTAAAATCCAAGGGTGATGGTATTATCAGTGGTGGCTTCTTCATACAATGGCTCAATGGTATTTTTAATCTACAGATCACCTGTGATTTCTTTTGATAATCAGTTGCTTGATTCATTAATTCATTTCATCCTTATTGTACCTGAATGCACTGCTTTCCTTGCTGAATTATGTGCTACTGAGCTTGTTTTTGGTTGTGTGTGTGAGCTTTGTGTCTCATTGATCTTTCTTGCTGAGGATTCTTTGAGTTTCTCTGTGAAACAACCTTTGCATTTAAACTTGTAAAATGAATGACTGAATATTGATATCCTCATATAAAGTATGTAAACTCAAAGAATCTTGTTCTCTGGTTTTATCATGAGTGTCAGGCATAGTAGAATGTGATGGTTAAAAACAATTGACATCTTAATGGATCCAGTTCTGCAAACCTCTTTAAATCAAGAAGTGAAACTTTTCAAAGGAGAATGAAACCCCCCTTACCCCGTTTCTAATTGATTGCCCCCAACCTGTTTTGGCTATTTAAAGTCCATGGGCCCCTTGTACTGGTACTGTAATAGCAGAGTTGTGGTCTTCATCCAATCGGGATTCAGTACAGAAGCTGTAATGATGCAGCTGAAGATGAAGGCCACCCAGCTGTGCAATGTAGTTGCAATCCTAGTACTGGGGCACAGGCACTTTTAAGGGCTGGCACCAATGCAGCTCTGGTGAAGGGGGGAGGCTCTGCAGGGTGGGGGAGCCAGTTAAAAATGGGGGGGGGCCGTGTGGGGTGTTTAATTCTCCCTTAAAACCATTAAAAGTTTGGAAAAAGCAAATATTAAACATCAAAGGGGTTGTTCACCTTTAAATTTTACTTTTAGTATGATGTACAGAGTGATATTCTGAGACAATTTGCAATTGGTTTTCATTTTGTGGGTTTTGAGTTGTTTAGCTTTTTATTCAGCAGCACTGCAGGTTCAGCAATCTGGTTGCTAGCATCCAATTTACCCTAGGAACCATGCATTGAATTGAATGAGAGACTGGAATATGAATAAGGGAGGGCCCAAATAAAATATGAGTAGCGATAAGAAGCAATAACAATACATTTATAGCTTTGCTGAGCATTTGTTTTTAAGATGGGGTCAGTGACCCCCATTTGAATGTGTTAAGAGTAAGAAGAATATAGTTAAAAACAAACTATAAACAAAAAAAATAATAATAATGAAGGCCAATTGAAAAGATGCTTAGAATGAGCCATTCTGTAACATACTAAAAGTTAATTTAAACGTGGATCACCCTTTTAATGCCTTGCTCTGATAACATATTTCCAATTTTTTTTTTTTTTTTTTTAATTAGGGTTTCGACCAAAGGGGGTACAAGATGCACCTATATCTAAACACACAACAGGGTTAAGAAATCAAGAGGAACACGATGCGCACCTTGCCCGGAGGCTTCAGGAAAAAGAATTCAGGGTTAAGTAAATATTTTGCAATATTATATACAGTATAGTAGAAGCTTCCTTCCTTTTGTAACTAGAAAATATTATTTTGTTGAAAGTTACAGGAGCTTTACATATCTGCCCAAGAAAATGTTACATAAGTTGCTTAAAACTACATACTGAAGTTTGCAACACTTTCTATAACATTTTTCTCCAGATCTTGGTTAAGGATTTACACAGTGGCCTATATAGAGTCATCATATTTTTGGCATTCCCTGTTTAGCCTCTTTGTTCTACAGTTGCCTAAACTTAACAATGCATCATGTAATACCCCCAGTCCTCCTTAGTAGATTAGGCAACGCTTAGATGTATTAATGTACAATGTAGCAGAAGCCAGCTCTCCTTTAGCCAAGTCTTCTATGCATACTTCTTTACAAGGAACAGGACACTGCATTTAAGATTGGTGTGATGACAGTAACTTTAAAATCATTGAACATTTGAAATGACTGTAAATTTAACTTGCTTTGAATTACTAGGCAAAATGTATTTTAAGGTATAACCTCATTAGCATTCATGAAATTCCACTTGTCTTTACTGAAATCTTTCTTTTCTTTATAATTTTAGGCAAACGTTATGGATAAACGAGCAGCGCAGATGGCTCAGGATGAGGTTAGTTTACGAGAATTAAGTCATTCATCACTGATATTAATTTGTTTTCTTGCTATGGTTTTGGTTTGCATTGTATATTTATGAAATATATATTTGTAATGCTAACTGGTCAAAGCTTAATTTTTTTAAAGGGGTGGTGTTCACCTTTAAGATGGCCAATTCTAAGCAACATTTCAATTGGTCTTTATTATTTATTTTGTATAGTGTTTTAATTATTTGCCTTCGTCGTTTCACTCTTTACAACTTTCAATTGACGTCACTGACCGCATCGAAAAAAACAAATGCTCTGTGAGGCTACACATTTGTTGTTATTGCTACTTTTTATTACTCATCTTTCTATTCAGACCTTTTCCTATTCCAGTCGTTTATTTAAATCAGTGCATGCATGGTTGCTAGGATAATTTGGACCCAAGCAACCAGATTGCTAAATTTGCAAACTGAAGAGCTGCTTACTGTAAAGCTAAATATCTCAAAACCACAAATAATAAAAAATGAAAACCAACTGCAAATTGTCTCAGAATATCACTCTCTACTTCAAACTAAAAGTTAAACTGGTTCTTCACGTTCCAAACACTTTTTCCAGTTCAGTTGTTTTCAGACTGTTCCCCAGCAATAAATACTTTTTTCAATTACTTTCCATTATTTATTTGTTACTGTTTTTCCAAATCTAAGATTAAAGTTATGTTCGTGTCTCTGGTGTTTCAGTCTGGCAACTCAATAATTCAGGTGGAGACTCCAAACTGTTACAATTTTGCAACATTTAGTTGATACATTTCTCAGCAGCATCTCTGGAGTATTAACAACTATTGTATCAATTCTAACAGCTGCCTTTAAAGGAGAAGGAAACCCCCTGGGCGCAAAAACCCTCCCCCTCCCCTGTGTTGCCCTCCTCCCCCCTGGCCTACCTGTCCCGCTGGGCAAATACCCCTAACTTGTTACTCGCCCCTCTGCGCAGGTCCAGTCCACGGAGTTCATAGGCGCCATCTTCTTCCAAGCGGTCTTCTTCATGCTTTGACCAGCGTTTTCACCGGTACGGATCTACTTCGCATGCGCCAAAAGACACAAAGTTTTCGGATTTCACTTTGTGACTTTTGGCGCATGCGCAGTAGATCCGTACTGGTGAAATGCCCTACTGCGCATGTGCCAAAAACGCCGGTCAAAGCAGGAAGAAGACCGCTTGGGAGAAGATGGTGCCTGTGAACTCCGTGGACTGGATCTGCGCAGAGGAGTGTGTAACAAGTTAGGGGCATTTGCCCGGCGGGACAGGTAGGCCAGGGGGGAGGAGGGAGGGTTTTTGTGCCCAGGGAATTTCCTTCTCCTTTAATGAAACCCAGAGATTCTGCTCAGCAGAGACAAAAATAAGAAATGTATCAACTAAATGTTTAAATTTAAAACAGTTTACATGGTCGGTGACCCCCCCCCTCCCAGAGCTGCTTTAGAAGGTGAAAAATTACACTTTACACTTCAATACTAGAAAACCGGTGACACGTAGAAAATAGAAAGTAATTGGAAAAAGTCGTTATTTCTGCTGAACTATCTGAAAACAACTAGTTGTTTGAAGGCGAACAAACCCTTTAACTACCTTTCTCTTGCCTTATAATTAATTCAAGAACATGCTAATAACCAGAAAAGACAATGCAGTTTTGAAAGCAATGATTAAGGTCTAGTGTTAAATTATTATCAAGTATTTTAAGAGCGCCAACATATTGCGCAGCGCTGTAAATGGGCAGTATACGCTCTTTTTCAACTTATTATTATTATTATTAACATGTATTTATATAGCGCCAACATAATTCGCAGCACTGGCATAACTTCATTCAGTAGTGCATTAGTTATATGTAATGTTATGTTAAAGGAACAGTAACACCAAACAATGTTTTATAATAATTCAAATACAATGTACTGTTGCTTGCATGTGTAAAAGTTATGTGTTTTCTTTAAAAATACAACTATAGTTTGTGTAAATAGGCCGCATAGTCATGGGGGTTGCCATTCAAGCTAAAAAAAAGAAGAGGCACAGGTTACTTAGCAGATAACAGAATACAATGGGATTCTGTAGAGGGAAATTATTATTTGCTTTGTATCCTGTGCTTAAATGGCTGGCCATCTTGGTTACACAGCAGCTTGTTTATATAAACGATAGTAGTGTTTTTAAAGCAAACACACTAGTTGTACCAGTGCAGGGAAACAGTGCATTATATTTTAATTTTTTTTTGTGTTACTGTTCATATTAAGAGAGGCAGCAAAGAATGAAAAACTTGTGTTAAAGCACTTACCACTTGCTGAAAATGACAAAAAATATTGTTTTGAGAAAGGGTGAAAAAAATAAACCAGTAACAGGCTTCATCACCTTCATCGTGCCCTTTGCTAAAGTCATTCACTGTTTTTCAGGAAATTGCCCGCTATCTTATGGACAAAGAAGAAAAAGCTTATAAGAAGTCAAAAGGACGTGAAAAAATGACAGATGCTAAGCGACTAGAAGAATTGGAGGTGGGTGTGTATCTAATAACTAGAAAGCTTCAGACTAAAGGCTTCACTGAACCTTTTCTCTATTTTTGGCCATTGCACAGTATCAGTTAGGTATTTAGCGCATGATTGATCAATATTTCAGCTTTTCATAAACTATTTTCATGAAATTCATTCTTGCTTATTTCAGGCACCTGATCATGTTAGGCAAAGGACAAGAGAAGGTCAGGACCATCATCACCGTTCCAGAAGTGATAAACCATACAGGTAATAATTACAGGTAAACCGTACTTTATAAGTAAATAATTATAACTTATGACCGATTACATCACTACATTTCTAATCCTGGTGCAATTTTGATGACTTTATGATGTTTATGAATTAGATTAGATCTTTAAAGGAATGTATAAAGGCTGGAGTGACTGAATGTCTAACATACCGTAATAGCCAGAACATTACTTCCTGCTTTTCAGCTCTCTTGGTTTCCACTGATTGGTTATCAGGCAGTACCCAAACAGTGACTTGAGGGGGGCCACATGGGTCATAACTGTTGCTTTTGAATCTGAGCTGAATGCTAAGGATAGTTTTCAAACTCACTGAACAGTTGTCCCACATGGCCCCCCTTCAAGTCACTGACTAACTAGGAGTTAGAGAGCTGAAAATCAGGAAGTGGTGTTCTGGCTATTATGTTAGACATCCAGTCACTCCAGCCTTTATACATTACATTTTTGTCTAACTATATCAGAAACATTTTTTATTTTGCACAGTCCATTTACCCAGTTTTAATTTTTACATTGAACTGTTACTTTAAAGGGTTGTTCACCTTTAAATGAACTTTTAGGATAATGTAGAATTTGAGACAATTGTCAATTTGCCTTCATTAAGTTGTTTTTTTCCAACAGCTCTCCATTTTTGAATTTCAGTAACTATGTGGTTGTTAGGGAGTATTTCACCATAGCAACCAGGTTGTGGTTTGACTGCGAGACTGGAAAGTGAATAGGATTGTGCTGAAAAGAAATACTGTATAGGCAATAAAAAGTAAAAATAATTATAACACTGTAGCCCCACAGAACAATGGCATCAGTGACCCCATTAGAAAGCTAGAAAGAGTCAGAAGAAGGCAGATAAATTCAAATACTCTTAAAAATAAAGACCAATTGAAAAGTTGCTAAGAATAGACCATTTTGTAAACCAGTGTTAAGTACTTAAAGAGGTAGTTCACCTTTTAAGCTAACTTTTAACTACCAGCTGTTCCTAAATGGATTTCAGCATATCCTGGCAATTAAAGGCTGTTTGATTGCTGTTTTGTACAGGAATATTATTCATGTAAGAGACATTTTTGCACCAGCCAACAGTCCTGTGATTTCATTTATTACTTACTTGTTTTTCAGGATACAACATTTTGATCAATCATAACATCAGATGATGTTATGCTACTTAAAGTAAAAAATCTAAAATTAAATTGTTTTAAAGTAATAAAAATATAATACAGTGTTGTCCTGCACTGGTAAAACTGGTGTGTTTGCTTCAGAAACACTACTATTGTTTATATAAATAAGCTGCTGTGTAGCAATGAGGGCAGCCATTCAAAGGAGAAAAGGCTCAGGTTACACAGCAGATAGCAGATAATCTCTATATAACATAATGGTGTTATCTGTTATCCACTATTTATTCAGTGCCATATAGCCTTTTTCAGTTTCCGCCACAGCAGCTTGTTTATATGAACTATTGTAGTGTTTCTGAAGCAAACACATCAGTTTTACCAGCGCAGGGCAACAGTACATGATATTTTCATTACATTACATTTAAAACACTTTAATTTTTTGGTGTTACTGTTCCTTTAACTACAAATGCCAAATAGGTCACTATTGGGTGAGAATAACAGTTATTAACAACCACTTACAGAGAAAATATGTATAGGTTGCTTCTACAGTACAATATATATTTGTAATTAATACATACAAAGCAGTTTTTTTTGAAAACCTTAAAAATTGTAAACCCCCTCCCCCCTATATAAACACTCCCATATTGGGCTATAACAGAAGAACAATTTGTAGGTGCTGTAATATATAGCATGTAGACAATTTATTACAATACACAATCCTTTGAGTATGCTGTTACAGAGGTCATTTTTGGTTACTGTGGGTCACACTTACTTGATCAGAAGTGCAACATACATCGTTCCCCTATCTCATTGACACATTATTTGGACTTACAATGTCAAACTCAAAGACTATATTAAAGGTCAACCTGTTAGGGTTGTATACTCTGTGAAATTGTTTTTATTGGAGTGTGTATTTTTTGAAGGAGTTCAATAAATTGATTCATGCTTTTTAACTCCAAATATATCATCATATTTTAGTGCCACTCCCCCATTCATCTTTTATAGTATAGTAGTGCTTGTTGAATGAAAAATGCATTTCACATATTTATAGCTGCTATTTCTATAAATTGTGGAATGAGTTATTATTATTTTTTCCAAACTAGAGACATTGGTGAAGTAGTGTGTGCTTATAAGGAGTGTATTTACAGTACATATTTTATTCATTTATTTTCAGAAACTGTAAAGTGATAGATACAACACTTCATATCCGTATTTTAATGATATACCACCATAAATATGTTTACGGTTTCACAGGCCCCTTCCTCCACCTCCAGATACTGCTGACGATGATGATTACGATGATGATTATACCAACATAAACCAACACAACTCTCCTAAGTCTAGTTCTAAGTCACAGTCTTCTCTCAAAGGTAATCGCCTAAGAATGACTGTATGTGTATCTGTAAACATACAGCTAAAAATATATATATATATATATATATTTTTTACCCCTTTTTTGTAATATGGGGATTCTAGTTAGTTCTAATGGCACTGGAGTATTTCTGCTACAGACCAACACTGGTTTACCTTATTTGCTTTAATGAGAAACTCATGGCAGTACCTGTAGTGAACCTTTAGGCCCCCCCCCCCCATTTTTGTATATGGTACAAACAAAGGTAGCACCTTCCACTGGATATGGTAACCAAAAAAGTGGTGTGCAGGGTCAAGATACAGTAAATCAAACCACAAAAAAGAGAGATAGAATGACCCATGAAGTTGCACCACCCCACAATGTATGTTAGAGAAACCCACCCATCTGCTCACCGATGGAATATAGAGGATTGGATTACTGAGTATGTGAGTGACTTAACCGAATCTCAGTCCTCTGTTAGGCAGTGCTGGATATAAGGGATGGTTGCGGGGAGAGCAGATGTCACGGTAATAGGACTGCAATAATGTTGTGTGTGCTCAAGTTGTGGTCGGGACAGGAGGTGAACGGAGATAGTCCTGATTAATGGATCGCAGAGGCTGCTGCCAGAATCACCCTCAAGCAGCTTATGAACCAGTTCGTTATTCCGCCCCCCCCCCAAACTCCCCTGATAGGCACAACCGTTGGCAGCATCAGTGGTGAATATCGCTAAACCCAATCTGTAACCGCTTCTGCCTATTTCCATCTACCGGCGCAAGAACCCCCCTGCCTGATATTTTAAAAAAGTTTAGGCGGCTGACGCACGTTTCGCTTGCTGCTCGCAAGCTTTATCAAAGGCTCTTTTTAACTACCAATCATTAAGACAGCCATCTCAGGTCATTTTGCCTGGTCATGTGCTTTTAGAAAGAGCCAGCACTTTAGGATGGAACTGCTTTCTGGCAGCCTGTTTCTCCTACTCAATGTAACTGAATGTGTCACAGTGGGACCTGGATTTTTCTATTGAGTGCTGTTGTCATATCTACCAGGCAGCTGTTAGCCGGTTTGTGTTAGGGAGCTGTTATCTGGTTACTTTCCCATTGTTCTGCTGATGGGCCGCTGGGGGGGGGTGATATCACTCCAACTTGCAGTAAAGAGTGACTGGAGTTAATCAGAGCGCAAGTCACATGACTGGGGGCAGCTGGGAAACTGACAATATGTCTAGCCTATGTCAGATTTCAAAATTGAGTATAAAAAAAATCTGTTTGCTCTTTTGAGAAACGGATTTCAGTGCAGAATTCTGCTGGAGAAGCACTATTAACTGATGTGTTTTGAAAAAAAAAAATGACAGTATCCCTTTAATTACTGTGATGTTGCAGTAATATGGAGTTTGTGTTTTTCTCTTTCTAGGCTCATACTACAGGCCATGATAAATCAACTCAAGCAGAAAGTGATGCTCAGAATTATGTAACAAACTCTGAAAATTACCATACATTCTGTTGTCTCCTATGACCTTGGTTGCAAAATTAAGGAACCTTCATTTTTCTCCTGTCAGTCTTCAATAAGGAAATCTTAACTAATAAGCGACAAACAGTGCAGCACTATGTGTGCATCTTTCCACATTGGCATTGCACAAACATTTCCCCAAATTGTACTGGTTGAAAAATCCTTAAAGTTTTTATACATTATTTTGAATGTAGTTATTCTCCAAGGATGGTTGGAGGTATACGGCAGGTGCCAACTGTATTACAAAATGTATTTTCATTTTCTTGTAGAGGATTGGAAAAGTAGTTCCGGTTCATATCAGACAGGACAGTGTTCCATCAATATGCCTCATAATGCTTGTTTCTTTTTCAGGTGTAAAGCACAAGAAATACTATTTTTGGTAGTCATGGTCTCTTTGGGTAAAACCATGATGTTTTATATCTACTGCCTAAATCGTTTTAAATGCACCTTGCTCTAATGATAGGGGAATATCATGTATATGTATGCATGTATCTCATAACCTGTTTGCTCACAAGCGTAAAAAACGTAAGTGCCAGAAAATGCTTGTTAATGGGTTTTGAGGACTTCCTAGACTTGGATGCTCGAGACTGCAAATCCAGTCAAGGGATTCCATTCATATCTCCTCAGGAACTGACTGTGCATACCACTGGGTGAAAGACGAGTAGTGATTATCATTGTTCAGTAACCCGAGTCTTAACCAGTGAACTGCACAATCTTTCTACAGGTGGTTGAATTAAGTGCCATTTTCTGTTTATTTTATATTCTCATAATTGTATGTATTATAGTACAGTTTTTATGAACGAGCTGTTGTTTCATTGTCATTGTCATTTTTTTTATATTTTAATTCATATTTATTATAATAGTAAAATGTGATCCAGTCAGTTTTGGTAAGACTTTTTAATAAACATGACTTGTTTATGATTTTCATTGACTACTTCCACTTAGATGCTGCAATATTTCCCCTCTAAAATAACATGATTGTGCTTTCTTCTTTTTGAGTCTGCCATCCTTGCCTTTTATATTTTATAATTAATCATATTTTTCTCATGGATTGTAGTTACATCAATCAATATGCCAAACAATAAAGTCATTACAAAGGAAAAGTGAATTCTAAATATGTTTCCGGAAGCTATAGTGAATCAATGTAATGGATGTAGCACATAGCATTAGGGACCTTTATCCATGCTAATTTAAAGTATTTTACTAGGAAGATAAAGTACAAAGAGGTCCGCTCACTTTAAAAAGTATTTAGAACTTGATCTCAGGGCATTAACATTGACCTGTTTTATCAATAACCAATTATTAAGGATGCACAGAATCCACTATTTTGAATTTGGCCGAACCACCTAATCCTTTCACGAAAGATTCACCAAATACCGAACTGAATCCAAATCCTAATTTGCATATGCAAGTTAGGGGTGGGAAGGGGAAACATTTTTTACTTCCTTGTTTTGTGACCAAAAAGTCTCAATGTCCCTCCCTGCCCCTAATTTGCATATTCCAATTCGGGTTCAGCCTGGCAGAAGGATTCGGCCGAATCCTGCTGAAAAAGACAGAATCCCGAAATTAATCCTGGATTCGGTGCATACTTACCAATTCTTTTTTAACTTTTTTGGGTGGAGGCCCAAAAGCTTTGCTCATTAGATCTAACTAGATCTGTATTACAAAAGCTGGCATGTCCCAAAAGAATTTAGATTTTGTTTAGCTTACGTTAATATTACATTTGATTGGAAAGTCATAGGCTAATAAGTAGGGATGGGTGAATTGTTTCACCGTCGAAACAACGCCCATAGATTTGTTTAGCGTCGTGTGTGAAAAACAAAATGACGCGCATCAAAAAAAAATTTGCTGCGTCTCAACAAAATTTTGCCCCCCCATAGACTTTAAAGTCAGACTTTGCTGTTGTGTATTGTGCCACATTTCAATGCCACTCTCACATATCTTTTTTGTATTCAAGATTCTGCTGTTAGAAGACACCTCTTTTTTTTTTTTTTTTTTTTTTTTTAAGCAAAGTGACCAATATTTTTATAAATTGAATCATGGCCTTTTAATACTGTAAGAGGTGGAATAAATATGTGGATGAACTTTGATGTTAAAACTTGAATTGTGTATTACACAGTTCTTTCTATTTGCTATCTGTGTCACCCCACCCTGTGGTTGTTTCTGTGGCATATGGACAGATGGCAATAGTCATGGACGGCCTTGCTTTAACTTTAACCGTGCTTACAGGTCTAATGGGCAAATATATTCTGTCCTGTTAATATAAGGGTGCTGCCTGAATGAAAAGAGAGTGATTTTGGAATTATAAAGCTAAATGGGAGAGTGAAGGAGGCAAGTGTACACAGAGGTGGGAAACTGATTATGAAGTAATTGAGGGGGGGGGGAAAGGGACAACAGAATGCGGAATGGCCCGAGACCCACAACTTCCGCCTCTAGTCGGTGTTTCATGCCTGGGTTTACTGTCCCTTTCATGACATCAGAGCGGGGATGATCTATAAATAAGGAGGTGCATCAGGTTAGGGTCCGGTGCGGGTGTTGAAGGGGCAGGTTAAGGTCAGGTGCAGGTCGACTTTTTGCCGAACCCGCACATTACTATAACAGACTATACTAGGCCTGGAATCTAAAATGCTCAGTTAAAGGGGTAGTTCAACTTTAGGTTAAGTTTTAGCATGTTATAGAATGCCAAATTCTAAGCAACTTTTCAATTTGTCTTCATAATTTATTTTTTATAGTTTTTGAATTATTTGCCGCCTTCTGATTCTCAGCAGCTTTCAAATGGGAAAACAAATGCTCTGTAAGGCTACAAATGTATCGTTATTGCTACTTTTTATTGCAAGTCTTTCTATTCAGTCCCTATCTTATTCATATTTCAGTCTCTTATTCAAATCAATGCATGGTTGCTAGGGTCATTTGGACCCATGCAACCGGATTGCTGAAATTGCAAACTGGAGAGCTGCTGAATAAAAAGCTAAATAACTCAAATACCACAAATAAAAAAAAAAACTCTCTCCCTACATCATACTAAAAGTTAACTCAAAGGTGAACAACACCTTTAATGAAGGTGCCTTTTCAGCTGTAAAAAGAGACTGACAGATGGATCAGTTAGTGGCCAATATAGTGGCCTGCTTGCCATGCTGACAGCTGTGATGTACTGGCACATTCAATGCAGCATGAATTAAAATGCATAATTGTGTTTGCTTTGTGTAGTTCGCTCCATAAGACTGCACCTTACTATTAGGTTTTCTTTTATAATGCTTTATAAAGTCGAAAGTATTCTAATGCGAATCTAATTCTAATTTCTCTTTTTCAAATCCTTCATATAATTGCCCTCTTTCAATTAAATGTAAAATGTATCGTACAGATACATCTGGCTTGTGAGTTATGGGCCCAGTTGCAAGCACGTGGGATTCTCAGGAGAAGATATTATAAGCGATGTCTGCTGACATAAGGTATCTGTGTAAATTAAGGGTTTTTTTTGAGGAGCAGATGACAATACTCATTTCATCTGTTATGGGAAATGGTTTTTTTCTTGTGCTGCCAATGCAAATGCACAGTACGATTTTCTTTTTCTTGTTAATAAACAAGTTAAATATTATGGACTGCATTACTGTGACCATGCTATGATCTCAACTATATTTCAAAAGAATACTTTTTAATTCCTTACTGTTGGAATGTATGTTAAAATGGGTTCTTAATGGACCTTCTAGTCCTAGCTGCAGATTACCATTTGTGTTTAACTTTCAGTGTGCTAAGATCCCCTAAAAGCAATTGGTTTTTGGAATTACTGGCATCCAGAAGGTTGTCAGATTCAGGTAAATACATGTATCAATTCTCCAGCATAAAAGTTACACCCAAATTCGCCTATGCAATTTATTTTATTTGTACTTTTTTGTTTTGACGGTTTGTGCTTCCTTGCAAATATTAATCTGTTCAAATAATTTTTACCAAAGCATCATGTTTTTGAATGTAGCCATCTATTTATCTTGAACTCATGGTTGTTAATCGAATGTTACCTGTTGCTTGTTATGTCTATTAAAATATATTGGTTTCACATGTTGCAATTTTTGTTTGGTTAATACATTAAAGAAAACTGCTTGCACTTTTCAAGGGAAAACAAAAAAGGAAGTCAAATAAAAGTCCAAATAGAAAACAGATTGTAATGCTCTTATTCAGGTTTTAATTCAAAATCTGAGTTGATAAAAGTAGACTGAATTTTTTTTTTATATCCGTATTCTAAATGACTACAAACTACCTTTGTCTACACTTTTTCTCCACATTAGAAGCTACACAGTATATTGTAGAGAAGAGAAAAGGTCAGTGGTATCAACATAGAGTCCCATGACTTACCAATTCTAATATAGTGAATAATGTTCCCCCTATTGTAAGATATAAGGATATTATAAGTCACAAGGAGTGCCATGACCCATACAAAAGCATAAGGCTGAAGGATATAATACACAGGATATTTATTGCTCTTGTGTATTAAAACCCAACCAATGAATATACCGTACATTATATTCTTAGAAATGGTGCTTAGTGATACTATTAGCTATACTATTAGCTATTATTGGAGCTTAGTGATGTAATTTCTGTCAAAACACTGAAACTAGTGTAATATAATAAATAATGCACCCCCTATTGTAAAATAGGAGGATATTACAAGTCATCAGCTGTATAAAAACACACAGCCTTCAGGCTTGCGATATTAGATGTTCATGGAGCTCCTCAGTGACACTAATATTTCTATATTTTACAAACGGGCTGCATTATTCACTAAATCTAAAGTATGGGCATTTGCCAATGTACCACACTAAATTATATCCTAATTAAAATTGTGCTCTGCCATCAGAATGCGCCATTTATTGCATAAAATGACAGGCACACAGAGCTGCCCACTTCCTATCTCCTAGCACTGCACCTTAGATTCCTGTTCTTTCTCCGCTTCTTTTTTCTCTCCCACCACCTGATACCAGAACTGACACCAGTGGTATTTTCAAATGCCTAAAGGTACTGTTCAAATTCCTCTCTTCAGCTGCATTTCTGCAAACCCTTGAACTCATTAAAAGGGTGTTCACCTTTAAGTTAACTTTTAGTATGTTAAAGAATAACTAATTCTAAGCAACTTTTCAATTTTTTTTCCAGGTTTCAACTGGAGATCACTGATCCCATCTAAAAATATTATGGCTACAATTTTGTTGTTCTAGTTGGGCCCTCTCCTATTCATACCCTAGTCTCTTATTAAAATCAATGCATGGTTTCTAGGATAATTTGGGCCTCAGAAACCAGATTGCTAAATCTGCAAACTGGAAAGTTGCTAAATAACTCAAAAAACACAAATAATTAAAACCCAAATTGCAAATTGTCTTACAATATCACTCTCTACATCATACTAAAAGTTAACGCAAAGGTGAACAACCCTTTAACTAATTCTGGTCTCTTTATTTATTTAAGCTGCACAGTAAATGTGTGTCACATCTCTAAATTATCCC
Source organism: Xenopus laevis (assembly GCF_017654675.1). Classification (NCBI taxonomy): domain Eukaryota; kingdom Metazoa; phylum Chordata; class Amphibia; order Anura; family Pipidae; genus Xenopus; species Xenopus laevis. Next base: position 111,687,889 of record NC_054379.1, read on the forward strand.
AATTGATCTTAGTCACTGCCTGGACCATGTCCTCAGTTGTTACTAACTGGAGGTACGAAAGGATGCATGGAGTTGCACCTAATTTAGTTGCCTGTAAGTGACTGTGAATAGCTGGCCTTTGGATCCATTTAATACACAACCTATTCAAATTTATAAGTCAAAGTTCTGTGACCTCTATAAAAGCACTCAGTTTACGGCCTTTTATATGGTCGCAAAACTCTCCAGTAACTTCTAATAGCGCTGTAACTTACAGTAGGGTGGTGCATTATCCTTTACTCCATCATGCAGGCTTAACTCACACATATTCCTGTATATTTATTTCATCTGCATAAATATAACAGACTCCATTGGTGTCAAAGTAGTAATGAATCATAAATTTGATCTGAGTACTCTGTTCTTATACCTTCCTTATAACTTAAGCGATCATTTTTTAAAGCAATCATCCCTGATGAGGATAGTTTTAGATTTATAAATATCTCTCAAAAACATCTCTTCAAAACTAACCCAATAAAAGAGATAAGGTCTAACCAGTGACCTATAAAGTAGTAGTACCTCGTCATACCCTGCTTAAAGGAAAACTATACTCCCCGAACAATGTAGGTCTCTATAAAAAGATATTGCATAAAACAGCTCATGTTTAAAACCCTGCTTCATATTAATAAACCATTTTCATTATAATATACTTTTTTAGTAGTATGTTCCACTGGGTAATAATAAATCGAAAATTGGCATTTTAAAAAATAAGGGCCGTCCCCTGGGATCGTAGGATTCATGGTGCGCACAAACAATAATACATGTTAGGTCACATGAGCCAAAAAAAAAGTTCTGCTCTTTGCTTCCACACTTCTTTCTGTTACAGTTAGAGTTGTATTTCTCAAGGTGTCTCATGAAAACATTAATGCTTTACTTTTTTTCAACCTTGTTAATAATCCACTGAATAGTGATGTGCCGGTTGGGTAAAACCCACACCCGAACCTAACCCCCCCCCTCCCTTCACCCTCCCGAGCCCGACTTAAGCACTGTGTATCTTGACAGCGCTATATAAATAAATGATGATGACTTCCAGTTCCATTTATAGACTAGCCCCGCCGTTGTCACAAAAGGGGTGGGGCGATCAGGCGTGCGTCTATAAAAAGGGAAGCCAGAAGCCCCCAGACCGGCAGTGCAAGGTGGCAGGCGAGGAGAGCAGTAAATTTAGCACATTGTGGTGTATGCAAAGGCAAAAAATGCTTTAATATACAGTTATGGAATCCAGGAACCCATTATCCAGAAGGTTACAAATTGCGGAAAGGCCGTCTCCCATAGACTCCATTTTATTCAAATAACCCAAATTTTTTAAAAATGATTTCCCTTTTCTCTGTAATAATAAAACAGTACCTTTTACTTGATCCAAAATAAGATACAATTTATCCTAATTGGAAGGAAAGCCAGCCTAGTGGGTATATTTTATGTTTTCATGATTTTCTAGTAGACTTAAAGTGGACCTGTCACCCAGACACAAAAATCTGTATAATAAAAGTCATTTTCAAATTAAACATGAAATCCAATTCCTATTTTTTATTAAAGCATTCATAGCTGTTGTAAACTCATTTAAAAATCTCAGTTGTCAATCAAATATTGTCTGCCCCTCCTCTATGCCATGGGCATAGAGGTGGGGCAGACAATTACTTTCACTTTCCATTCAGCACTTCCTAGATGTCACTGCTCTCCCCACATTCCCCCAGTTCTCTTTACCATTTAATTGTGTAACCAGGGCATAGGAATGGACATCAGGTCCCCCATTCTGGTGCACAAACAAGATTCTGAGATGATACAAGACTTGCCTTAAAAACAGTGTCCACAAAATGGCTGCTGCCTGCTTGTTATAATTATGAATTCCCAGACTGAAGGGAACAAGATTCAAATAATTTATACAGTGTAATTAAAGTTCATTTTGCTTGACTAATGTAATAAAATAGGATTTTGAATAATTTTTTTGGGTGACAGGTCCCCTTTAAGCTATGAAGATCCGAATTACAGAAAGATCCGTTATCTGGAAATCCCCTGGTCCCTAGAATTTTGGATAACAGGTTTCATACTTATACTTAAAACATACATACAACAATATATCTGTATTACAAATAATAGCATGTACATCCCACCAGTGTGCAAATTAGCAAATATATTAAAGCAGAAACATGCAAAGGTGAGAAACCCCAACTTTTCGGCTAAACTCCTTTTTCAAGGGATGTCCAGAATGCTTGGGACCTGGCGGTTTTCCAGGTAAGGGGTTTTCCCTTAATTTGGATCTCCATACCTTAAGTCTGCTAAAAAATTACTTAACCTGATGGGATTGTTTTGCCTCCAGTAAGGATTAATTATATCTTAGTTTGGATCAACTACAAGGTTCTGTTTTATTATTACAGAGAAAAGGGAATTCTGTATATATATTGTAATTATTTGATTAAAATGGAGTCTGTGGGAGATAGCCTTCCCCTAATTCGGAGCTTTCTAGATAATGGGTTTTCCGGATAGAACTTGTGTGTAAGGACTTACCCTGGTGAGCTAGTGGGGGTGCGACGGGACGCCCGCTGCATCTTCCTTCCAGCACGCCGATGCGCACTCTGTGAAAAAGAAAGCCATGCCACTCACTTCCAGGTTTTGAAGCAGCGTCGTGTGACATCATCGCACTTAGGCTGACTGTTTACGACCCGGCTTTGACTATGTTGCTTGTTTCCCGTTCTACAACACCATGTTCAGTTCCTTAGCTTGCTCAGAGATCTCTTCTTGGTTCTCCCACAATAAGACCTGGCGGCATCTGAGTAGCGGAAAGCCAAAGCACTCAGGTTCTAAGGGTGACCTGATATTTATCATTAATCATTCATCTGCTTGATACTCATATATAAACTCATTTTGATGTTGAGTTTTTCCCTTTGATGATATAAGTACTGTAAACCTAGAAAGGCAGGAAGAGATGCTTCTTCGTCATGCAGGGTTGATTTTGCTAGATTAACCAAAAGGCCTCTGTTTATTCTAATATTATTTATCCATAGGGCTCAGAGCTTCACCTGCTTTCAAATATGGCATTATTAAGTATATCATGTTATTAAAGCATGCTGGTGAAGCATTTCTGTGTATTAAGTTTATTTGATTTACTTTACCGAGCGACAGCAAACGCCTACACAAATCTGACAAAAGGCATTTCTTTACTTAGGAGCTGATTTATGGCACAGCTCAGATATTGCAGAGTAAGAGCCCTGCAACTCATTTAATGATCAAGGTAAATTTGTAATCCGGCTATCTTTCAAGCAAATACATTGCCATTTAAGAATTCAAAAATATTTTTTTAACATTGTGGAAGTCTAGTGTGACTTGGTAAATTGGGAAGACTATGATGGCAACTGTAGCTGGATTTTTTTTTTTTTTTGTCATCAATGCAAACAGTAATGATTAACAACAGCAACCCAGTGCTAAGTCATTTAGATGTGAATACCCTGTCAGTAGGAGGTTGGCTTTCTTCCTACAATAAGCAAGGTTCAGAAAGATTGTGGTGTCCATTAGTTAGCTTATTCCTAACTCCTTTAAAGAGAATAATATACATAGCAGAGAAGTTTCCACTTAGCCAACATCCTGAAAAAATGTTATGTTTAATCCTAAAATCAACAGTTCCTAGAATCTAAAAACACTTTGGTTCCCAGAAAAACATGTGAGTAATTGTATTATAAAAAGGAAATAGAAGAACGTATTGAGAAGGAAATAGATAAGTGGGGGGACATGCAATCCTTGGGTTTGTAAGTGCTGATTCCTCACATATCAATGAAGTCTCTGCACACCAGAAATAAGCTAATAATGATGTGTTTTAAGGGATTCTGTTTATCATAATAATGAGAGACTTTTAGTTCTTTATGCTGCAGGTCTAATATCCCCTACATCTGCAATGGTGTATATTTTACCTTCCTGTGTTGGTCTTTCCAGGGGGTAAAGCCAAGGTCAAATGTTCTAATATTAGACAAACATCACCACAAAAATATCTGGGACTTATGGATAGGGTTGGTTAGGGCAAGCATCCACACCAGGTTGAGGAATGCGGAAGGGTTCAGCCAAATCTTTCTTCCACCTCTGTGGTCCCTGGCATATTTGGAAAAATGTATAATTCTAAATAAATTCAATTGGTAATTGGTTAACAATTGGATGCTGGCATGTTTGCTAGTACGCTCATTAAATACAATGTTATGTCAGATCTTAGAATTTTACCGATTGTAGAGGGATTTATGTCTGGGTCTGATGTTTTACACTAGATAATTCCTTGATAAACACATTTACTTCTACTTTTATGCCGGTTTTCATTTAAAAAAAAAAATTTTCCCCTTCCCTAAAAAAATCAGTCCCCTATGTTAGGTAATTGAGTTCAGGTGAATATCAAAACTGTGTGTCTTTCTGTTTGGTCCATATCTATGGGACACTAAACACAACAGTATATAGCTGTCCCACTGTACTCCTTAGTTCCTACTGCACCTTTATACACAAATTATTGATGCAAGATAATATACCAGTGAACATGCTGATTACTACAACAACTTCAGTCATATAACTTTTATCTTACATACAGAGATTATTCTGTCATTTGGGCTTTGTTATATTGCACTGGAACCAAAGGACATACTTGCTCAGTGCTAGGAAAACTGCTTAAAGCTTTTCCACTCCAGTTGCAGGAACAAAGAAAAAGATAGATGTGTACAAATCAAGAAGGATTCTAGCTGGGAGATTATGTAGATTATGTATTTTAATACAGTCCCTAGAAGCTGGGCAAAACACTACATCACAAGAACTCCCTGGCCTCTCCATTTTTTTTTTGCTCAGTGCTTAGTCTGGTAGGGATCATCACTCTTCCAAATGAAAAGGTATAAACGTGGAAACCAGTACATCATAGCAAGTGCAAGACGAAGTACCCCTGCATGGTTATTGCATCATATAAGTATGTCGAGAGCGGGCTGAAGGAACAGTTTTATAAAGTAATATTTCTTTAAGAATAAATTCCTGATATTGATAACCTTGATTATATAGTTAAATATGTTACATTATTCTGGGATTTTGCATGTATGGTATCCCAAAGCCCAGAACAGACACTATGGGGCATATTTATCAAGGGTCTACATTAAAAAGACTTCGAACTTCGAATTCAAAAAGACCAACCGAATAGAGGTCGAAGGTTTTTGGGGGTCGAAGTGGTCCATATTCAGCCTACTTCAAATCGTACGATCAAATGAATAGCGCCTTCGATCTACTTCGTTTCGAAGTTTTTCCCCCAAAAAACTTTGATCTCTCAAACTCCACCAATTGCCTCCATATAGGTTGTAGAAGGTCCCCCATAGGCTTAAACAGCACTTCGGCAGCTTATAGGTGGCGAATGGTCGAAGTTTTAAAGAGACAGTACATGATAAATTTTGAAGGTTTCGAATCGAAGTTGGACTATTCGATGTTGAAGTACCCAAAAATTACTTCAAAATTCGAAGTTTTTTACTTAAAAAATTCACTTCGACCTTTGATAAATCTGCCCCTAAGGTTCTGGTCACAGCTCACGGTTCTGCCTATGACAGCTGCCTTTCAAATCGGGAGGAGACCTTTGCTACTCGAATACCGCCAGGACTTAAAGTAAAAGATTCAAGGCGAGCGTTCTGGGCAGGAAAGGGAACCAGAATGTGTGACAGGAGTAACTGGGTTAGAGCAAAGCTTAGTTGAGTTTAAGCACTGCGTAACCTGTCGGCGCTATATAAATAAATAAATGATAATCAAGAAAAAATTCCGGGGTCAATAACCAGTCAGACAGTGCAGTACAGAATCAAAATCCAGAATAAAAGTCAGTAAACAGGCAATGGTCGCTTCAGGCAGCAGACAGGAATGGTCAAGGACAGGCAAGGGTCTAGGAACAGTAAATCAAACCAGAATTGCACCCAGAAACAAAATCTAACAATAGACTTAAGTTGGGCAAGGAAAAAATGGACAAGGCACCTTTAGATATTTGAATTTCATACCAAGACAATGATATTATATGATGCGCGCCAAATAAAATGATGCGTGTGTATGGACGCATACGTCAAAACAAAGAGAACACTCCCGACTAGGAAGAAGAACACGGGTGTCCCCACTAGACCACCAGGTATCGATACAGACTTGTAGCCCAACAATATGTGGATGAGCAGTGTAGTGGAGCTGTGTTTAATGTTCCTTTAAGCCTCATTGGCCTTGAACTGCTAAAATGCTTTTATTTTTACTTAATTTTTCCTTCACTTAAGAAGACACCAAACAGGATTGTTTATTACCAGGCAAGTAATACCCTGCCAAAATCATGTCATCAACTTTTTTTACAATATGAATTATAAACTTTAGTAGCTGTTCTCTGAAATTTGCTTAGATGATATGTCAGTTCTCTTTTGGTCATGAATTAATGACGGTGGGTTGTTTGCAAAAACAGAACTGGGTTGTGAATGTGTTGCTTATTATTAGACTTATATTGCTCCCACCAATCCTGTGAATTAAGCAGAAAGTTAGGACTCTGCCGCACAAAAGTTTGTTTTGTTATTGAAAATGCGATGCTGATCAGTGCTTGGTCTGAGAATGTTGCCTTGTTCAGATTCTAGGAATGCACCGAATCCAGGATTGGTTTCAGGATTCGGCCTTTTTCAGCAGGATTTGGATTCGGCCAAATCCTTCTGCCCGGCCAAACCAAATTCTAATTTGCATATGCAAATGCATGTCACAAAACAAGGAAGCAACATTTTTTCCCCTTCCCACCCCTAATTTTCATATGCTAATTAGAATTTGGTTCGGTATTCGGCCAATCTTTCACAAAGGATTCGGGGGTTCGGCCGAATCCAAAATAGTGGATTCGGTGCATCCCTATCAGATTCATTAATGTGTGCAATGTACTGTATGTCATGCGAGTGGGGGTAATATCTGCAGTCACCAGATGTCGACATTTAATTGTTGATTAAACAAGTGTGTTGGTTTAGCAAAGGGCATATATATATTAGAAAGGATGACTATTCTGTGTCCATAAAATAACAGAACTGGAAAACTGAACTCTTCCGAGTGGCTGCTGCAGACAAGTTTTGGAATAATAGGAGTTTAGCGCCAGTAAATTCCAGTTTGTCCATTTTGCTGAACTTTGTAATAAACTTAAGTTTGTCCACATTGTAGGCAACATATTAATATAGTATAGGGCAGATTTATCAAAATGTGAAATGAGAGCAAACCACCACCAATTCCACCACTCTCTATTTATTCCTATGGGATTAGGATTGAGGCGTATTTATCAATTGAGTTCACCATTTGATAAATATGCTTCTGAAAATAGGAATGAATAACAAAGTGAGTGAGTTTTTCTGTGGTTAACTCTAATTTCCTAATCTGCCCTAATCTGCCAAAGTACTTTACAGGTTGACAGATCTACAACTGAACTATAGCTGATTGTAACAAAAAAAATGTAGAGACAATAAATCAAAAGAATATAGGCATACATTGTATATACAGTACATCATTCATTGTATATGTGCTTTATATTCTTCTTTTACATTTCAGCTTTCTGTAAAGTTGAGACTGTCTTCCATTTTCAACTCTTTTGGTGTACTGTACTTCAAAGATATACTTTTATAAATCAGTTCACTGTGTAAGTTGTTTCTATTTACAGTTCTTTGCTTATGCGGGGGATGTGAAGAAGTTAACCATCCCTACTGTAAGGAAGTGTAACCTATGCTTTAGAAGACAGAGGTTTTACTTTTTGGCCCAATGTTAGTATAGGAAGTTTCCGTTAGCTCGCCTCGCGAGGCAACTTCAGGCGACTTTGGAAAACGAAGCGTCACGTGTGCATTGCCGCAGGTGATTTTCATTTTAGCTGGCGGAGGGCAGGGGGAAGGATTTCGGGGAGATTGTCACCATGAAAAAGAGTAGATTTGTCACTGGGGTGACTAATCTCCCAGAATCTGCTTGTGTGGCCAGACCTTAGAGGGGAGTACATGTTTCTGTCTCTTTATACTCCACCTGGTGCTGGTGATTTGCTGCAGAGCCTATGGTAAAAGGCCTCAGTAAGAAGATTAAGCCCTAAAGTAACTCAAGCCTTATCGAATGTGGGGTAAGGGACCCCATGAATGAGTATAGTGGCATGTAGCAACATTTGCAATAAATTTGTATTTTTTGTTTTTCACCTAACAATCCCTGTGAGTGCGTTTTTTTGTTGTTCGGTTTATGGTAAAAAAAATTGTGTATACTCAATAACATTGTCTCTTGCTCCACAATGTAACTGTAAGTGAGTCCTCAGATTTTAGCCTTCTCCCTGATACAGCTGACCTTTATCCAGAGCCATGTAGCCTACATTTTTTCTTCCATTTACCTTTATTCCTTAATCGTTCTAGAATATCTCACTACTCAGGCACAGATTGTAAGCATTCCTTACCACTATGATCACTTTTTGTTTTGCTTTTTCATATGCAGGTTTAGCCATGCAAGACGCACACACCTCTGCACGTAAGCTGCCTCTTGAAATGTTTAAAAGAAATCCAATTAAAATATACATTCATTTTAGTGCTAGTGTAATTGCAGAATTTTTACTGACTTTATTCATAAATGTTATAAACTCCCAGATTAGGTTTACATGTGTTTGATTTATTTTAACGATTACGTAATGGTATAAATATATTTTTAAGATACTCCGAATTAAAACAAAATTAATCTTTTTTGAAAATAAAAAGTGGACTAACGGTTTTATCACATGAACCCCATTACTGTTAGGTTTATAATTCTTTTTGCAGTTTTTACCTTTCATCCTTTTAGAGTGAAATATTATATTCTATCTGATTGAGCAGTGTTTTCACTTCACTTTTCAATATTAGGGTTACAGGATGTTGTTATTCCATCATGACAAAAGGAACCACACCCTTAAAATTTTGTATCACATCCTTTTCGAAAGAATAACTGAGATCAAGCACTTCCTATAGCCATGAATGAATTTTTTTTTTTTTTTGCATCTTTCTACTGACATTTTTGACCATTATCCTTTTGTAAATGTCTCTCCCAGATTGAAGGATACCGTTTATCAACTGCAGTCTTCAGATCTATCCAGAAGTGTTCAATGGGATTTATATGTAATAAAAACATGTGTGGCGGGGTCGCCCACTGCATGGTCCAGCTCCGGCGCCATCTTGCTCCTCTAAGGGCGCGCGCGCCTCCGTGTTGACGCCAGCGTATGAATAGGGTGAAAGGGCTTCCAGAGTTTGCCCGTGATAGAACTTGGTTTCTAGTGGTTCCTGAGCCTTGTGCATCTGATCCTGAATCTGTTTGTCCTGATTATCCAGTTTCGACTCCTGCCTGTTTCCTGACTATTCTGCATTCTGTATCCTGACCCTTGCCTGCCTGCAACAACTCTTCCAGCTTAACCCCTTGATTGACAACCCGGTTTTGACCCTTGCCTGCCTGACGATTCTGATATCCACCTGCCTCGACCTAGCCTGTTTGGCCATCCTTCTGCCTAATCCTTTTGTACCGTGACTTTTGGCCCAAAAGACTCTGTTAACAGCCAGGCCCGTTTGCCAGCCAGAACATCTTGCCTTGTACCCCTCGTTAAGTCCAGGTGGCACCCAAGTAAGCTGAGGGCTCCTCCTGGAGCCCAAAGGTGGACACACTACTGGTGAAGCTGAACCGACACCAGGGTACTTGGCACTTGTTCTGTTATTGGTTGCCGGCCGTGACATTATATCTGGGCTTATTGTTGGCCACTTCAGAACAGTCCAGCATTTTGTCTGTAACCTCTCCTGGGTGCTTTTTGCAATGTGCTTCTGGTCATTGTCCTGCGCAAAGACCCATCTTGGATCCAGCTTTCTCACAATTATTTTAATATTGCTCTCCAAAATTCATTGGTAATCTCCTAATTTCATGATTCCATGAACAGACTGAATGCACTCTTGAGTCTACAGGGCACCAAATCTACCCCAAAATATCAAACAACCTGCTCCATGTGTAATTGTAAGGATGGTGTTCTTTTTGTTAAGATTTATTTTTTTTCCTGACAACAGAAAATTGAAAAAAGCTCAAAAATCTTTAAAAATGTAATTTTATCTGCCCAGGACATACTCCCAGGAGGATTTTGGCTTGTTCCTGTATATATTCTGTGTCTGCAGTGGGGTCTTCCTACAGGGGTGTAACTTCAGGGGCCTGGCCAGTTTTGTTCCCTTTTTAGGTTACTCGTAACCCCCCTAGCACAGGATTGAGGTAATTACCGAGGAAACAGACTATTACACCACTCCTACCATTTAGTACCTTTTCACTCGTTGGTGACATAAGTTTAAACTCAGAAGGTCAGCATTCATCTGTCTGGCTTGATTGGGATTCTTTAACCAATCCCTTTCTGCAATTTTTTGATCAATATTTCTCTTGTGTCTGCATCCAGGGAGAATGGCTACAGTGTTATGGGCCTCACATTTCTTCAAACATTGCATGAGGAACATTAAAGTTAATGCCAGACGTGGCTGTTTCCCCACATGAGTTTACAGTATATGCAAGAGGAGAAACAGCTTATCTGTTCCTTTGCCCTTCTGCACTGACAGGCATTGCATTGGCCTGGGTTCAGACACACACACGGCAAATTTCTTCCCAAAATGGTGTGAGTATGAGTTTTTGAGCTGAAATTTGCTCTGTGTGACTGCACCCAGGACAACACAGTGTCTGTCAGTGAAAAAAGAAGACTTGTCGCCTTCAGATTGTCTATGGTTTCCTTACAGTTTTTTTGTCTCACCACCTAAAACTTTCAGTCTCACCTCCTCAGACAGTTCTTTTCTTCTTTTACTTTTCTCCATGTTCAGTGGGGTGCGCACAGATAATTCAAATTGGTTAAATAAGCACTTCATATATTGCAGGTACCTGCACCTCATCACAACACCCTCTTGCAATCCAAATATTTCTTGCTACATCTAAAAGGCGCTGCCAATTTTGTCCTGTATATTTTAGGATAAAATGTAGTCGTTGTTTCTGACTTTTACGGGTTGTTCCACTGCAAACAAAAGAAGAACATGAGTGAATTCCATAGCATGCTATTTTCAACAATTTTCTGGCAGAACGAATGCATTATATTAAAAAAGCACAATGGTGCCAGTAGTTTGGGATGGATTGTAGGTCTGTCATGCACAGATCGTCTTTCTATAATTCTAGGCTAATGCTTACAAAATCTAGACCTTTACCTGCCAAAGCAGAAAGTGTTCTCTGATCCTAGACTAGCCTATAATCTCAACTATATACACCCCTACAAACAAGCAGGTTCAGTGGTTTGATCCTAATGTCTAATGAAAGAATAAAAGGTCTATATACCAACACACAAGGGCCTATTTATAAAGCTGTGGGGGGAAAATGGTGATTATATACACCACTTCTCTGAGTTCCAGGCATATTTATAAAGCCTCCAAAATTTGTAAATAGATCAGCGCCTATGGCAACAGAGAAAAGAAAAACAGAAAACTAAAATAGTGCAGTATGTGTGGATATTTGGACGGCACCCGGTGTTTAAAAATCTCTTTATAAGGTGTGCTTCCCCTTTAAATCTTCTACTGCTGTTTAAAGCATTCACAAAAAAGATCCCTTTATATCCAAGTAGTTGTATCCACCATGTGGCTAAAATGCCTACTTACAAGCCTTAATTAAGGTATATAGCCCGTAGTATTAGCAGATCCTTCCTCTACTCTTAGCTCAGTTCCACGAATCCCAATATAGAAAGATATAAATCCAAAATAGTATAACACCATTTATTAAAAATATATACTTTAAAAACAAGTTTGCACTTACATTTGTTTTGAAGTAAAATCACATATCAGAATCTTTGTTGCACAGACTATTACAGCTGCTATGGAGGGGCCCTGCCGGAGTATGTAACTCCCCCACAGCTTTCCCTGTGAGTCTGATGTGATGTCATTTCCTGCCTTATGCGTTTCGCCAATCAGCTCGCGAAATGCATAAGGCAGAAAGTGACATCACATCAGACTTGGATATAAAGGGATCTTTCTTGTGCATGCTTTCAACAGCAGTGGAAGATTTAAAGTGGAAGCACACCTTATAAAGAGATTTTTAAACACCGGGTGTGTTCTGTTTTTCTTTTCTCTGTTGCCATAGGCGCTGATCTATTTACAAGTTTTGGAGATTTTTTTGGATACAGCTGAGAGACTGTGAAGATCTGCAGGAGAAAGTTAAAAGACTAAAACGTTTTTTCCTTGTCATTTTATGATTTTATATTTATAAAGCCGTGTAGGCTACTGCAGTGTAAAATTCTGTCATAAAGTGGAAGTCGCCTTTATAAACAGCGCAACCTGTTCTTTTTAATTGATGATTTCAGGGATTGTGTTGGATGGAATAAATTGTACATAAAAACAATACACAGCTTTATAAATCTGCAATTTATTTTACTATATTTCTTAAACTGTTGTCTAGAGTTAAACATTTCACACAGCTTGCTAAATAAACTATACACTATTTATCTGACATATTCTCTAAATGATTTGGTGATTGTTTTGTGCAGTATAGTTAGACATTAATACCAACACATTTGGCACTTTGCTGATGGACCAACGTGTATGGTCGAATTTAAACACATCAGTAAAATTACTTGGTTATTTTGACTATGCACTGTTTTTTTTTCAGGACAATTGAATTGAAAAACACTAAATTTGCCACCTACATTTCTTAAAGAGGACCTGTCACCTAAACATAAAAAGCTGCATAATGAAAGTCCTTTGCAAATGAAATATGGAGCACACATTATTTTTTTCATATCTGTTATAAAGGTGTTTAAATATCTGACCTGTCAATCAAATATTATCTGCCCGCCTCTATGCCTGAGGCATAGAGGTGGGGCAATCAATTACTTTCACTTTCCATTTAGCACTTTCTACATGTCACTGGACTCCTCAAATTTCTAATTCCCTCCTCAGGCTCTATAATTGTGTAGGGCACTGCGCATGAGCATTAGGTCCCCCATTCTGGTGCATACACAAAAGTCTCCGCAAAATGGCTCCTGCCTGCTTGTCGTGATTGTATAGTGTAAGTAATGTTTATTTAGCTCAACTAACATGAAAGAAAATTATTTGGAACTATTTCTTAAGGTGTCAGATCCCCTTTAAGATTCCTTATACGTATAGTAAAAGGCAAAAATAATCTGGCTAGTAAGAGGACATAAACCATATATACTGTAGGTTAATTTTCTCAAACAATCTTATTTATTTTACTAATATAAATAAGACACATCATAGTTAAATATAGCCATATTTCTTAACCAGATATTGCTAGGGACCAAAGGATATCTGTAAGGTACCAGCTGTTGCAGTAGCAATTGCCTGTGCACAGGTACAGGGGTGCTCAGGATACTGTCATGGGAAAACATGTTTTTTTAAAATGCATCAGTTAATAGTGCTGCTCCAGCAGAATTCTGCACTTAAATCCATTTTTCAAAACAGTAAACAGATTTTTTTATATTCAATTTTGAAATCTAACAGCGGGGCTAGACATTTCGTCAATTTCCCAGCTGCCCCTGGTCACGTGACTTATGCTCTGATAAACTTTGATCACTCTTTACTGCTGTACTGCAAGTTGGAGTGATATCACCCCCCTCCCCCCCCCACCCAGCAGCCTAACAAAAGAACAATGGGTAACCAGATAGCAGCTCCCTAACACAAGATAACAGCTGCCTCGTAGATCTAAGAACAGCACTCAATAGTAAAAGCCAAGTCTCACTGAGACTGATTCAGTTTCATTAAGTAGGAGAAACAGCAGCCTGCCAGAAAGTAGTTCCATCCTAAAGTGCAGGCACAAGTCACATGACTGGGGCTGGGAACTGACAATATGTCTAGCCCCATGTCAGATTTCAAAATTGAATATAAAAAAATCTGTTTGCTCTTTTGAGAAATGGATTTCAGTGCAGAATTCTGCTGGAGCAGCACTATTAACTGATGCGTTTTGAAAAAAACATGTTTTCCCATGACAGTATCACTTTAATGTGCATTCTTGGCGCTTGTTGCCATTGCACACGACTTTTCGCACTCACAAGCGTCTATTCATGCGTTTCTGCTCCGGTCTGTCGCAGTCACCCTACGTTGATGCACAACGTCAACACGTTGCGCCCTTACGTTTGGCGCCAAACTTGTCCCCTTAAAGTGATGTCACAGGAGACGAATGGCGCTTGGTAATTTCCCTTGCTGTTGGTTATCTAAACAGCTTGAACTGATTTCTTGATATTTGACCTAGCTTGTTTACGGATTCTTCTTTGACTTCAGCCTGCCTACAAACCCTTGCCTGCTTCCGACTACGTTTAACTTCAACCTGCCTACCGACCTTTGCCTGACCCCGACTACGCTTGACTTCAGCCTGCCAACCGACTTCTGCCTGACCCCGACTACATTTGATTTCAGCCTGCCAAGCGACCTTTGCCTGACCCTGACTATGCTTGACTTCAGCCTGCCAACCGACTTCTGCCAACTATGCCAATCTCAGCCTGTCTTCTGACTACAGTTTGTTTACGTACTGTTCTCTGTTAGCTATCCTTCTTCTAATCTACAGTCGACAATCAGTCCGGGACTCTTCATTTATTAGACCCCGCAAGTCCTGACAATATCATCAGATTTAGGGAACTGATGTTGCTGCAGATATGACTGGCAATATCCCTCGCTGCCTTTTAATGGCTAGAAAGGGAATTGCTTTGGCAATTCTAGGCAACAAACTGTTAAGAAGGTCCCTGGAATAACCAGAGTTATAGCTCACAGATTGCTTCTCGGTCTGTTGCTGAGAGATTCACACTCCACCAAAAACCGTGACTGAAATGCTGCTTTTCACAACAGGCACAGTTTCAAGTGGAACGTAAAACCCTCTGAAGATATGTAGCTCATTTGTTCAGTGGCTACTGCACTGCAGCTGTCCCCTAAGGAATAAATTGAAGTGCAAATATGTTGAAAAGATAAATGCATATACACTTCATTTTGCACTATTAAATGAACACATTTATGGGATCCACATAGAGTAAGTATTGCACTTTATATATACAAGTATATGTAACATACTTAAGCCATATGGATGTGTTAATAAATATTTAAGGGGCACCTATCATAGTAAAATGGTTTTCTCCATGAAAATAAATAAAGCCTGATTAATCAGAGTAAAATGCAGGCCCTTCAAATAGGTCTCTCACACATAGTAATGGAGAAATTAAAATTAATATATCATTTTGACTGGAGAAGTACGTACATAACCTACTTACGTGTTAAAATACCCAAAACCCTTAGCCAAGTATACAAACTAAATTATCTCTCCCTGCTAAATGATACCAAAGCCAACTGTAACAAATGGCAAAAGCAAGAAATTTGCTGGATAGGAAGGATTGCAACTGCCAAGATGACAATACTACCACGCATTCTATATTTATTTAGAACACTACAAATACAGATACCTCAGACCTTTCTTAAAGTCCTCCAGAAAACAATTCACTACACAGTGTCCCTGGTTATAGAAAATGGGTAGAAATGGAAATGTACTATTTAGCAGGCCACACTAAAGCAGATATATTATGGATACCCCTCAAAGCTAGGCCACCTCTGCCAAGAAAACTTCCAACAACTGAACTACTGCTGGGACAAAAGCCACAAACAACATAACTTCGGACAGTTCCCTTCAACCCTACTGAAGGCACTCTACCTACTGATCCTGAACATTAATCTAGACAAGCTAATTAATAAGGGCATAAATTCATTGGGAGACCTCTACTTTGCCAACTCGTGGAGACACTTTAATGATCTCCAAAGGAAATACCAAATATCGGACAATGCAAGATACCCTCACAGATAACTCATTTGCTACAAAAGCATCTTCAGAACTATAAAAACATTGGGAGATCTACACAAATGGAATTCCTATGTAGGGAAAGCAAATATGGGAAGGGGGTGCTATCAGACTGCTATAAATTACTTATGCTGAAGGACCCAGAGCTTAAAGGGATACTGTCATGGGAAAAAAAACTGAAATCCATTTTTCAAAAGAGCAAACAGATTTTTTTATATTCAATTTTGAAATCTGACATGGGGCTAGACATATTGTCAATTTCCCAGCTGCCCCAAGTCATGTCACTTGTGCTCTGATAAACTTCAATCACTCTTTACTGCTGTACTGCAAGTTGGAGTGATATCACCCCCTCCCTTCTTCCCCCCAGCAGCAAAACAAAAGAACAATGGGAAGGTAACCAGATAGCAGCTCCCTAACACAAGATAACAGCTGGCTGGTAGATCTAAGAACTGCACTCAATAGTAAAAACCCATGTCCCACCGAGACACATTCAGTTACATTGAGAAGGAAAAACAGCAGCCTGCCAAAAAGCATTTCTCTCCTAAAGTGCAGGCACAAGTCACATGACTTGGGGCAGCTGGGAAATTGACAAAATGTATAGCCCCATGTCAAATTTGAAAATTGAATATAAAAAAATCTGTTTGCTCTTTTGAGAAATGGATTTCAGTGCAGAATTCTGGTGGAGCAGCACTATTAACTGATTCATTTTGAAAACATTTTTTTTTCCCATGACAGTATCCCTTTAAGCTTCTTTACTATGAGGTGGGAACAGGATTTCAATACTCAGCTTACATCTCAACAATGGGAGTATTCACAGCATCTAAAGGAGCCACAAAATGCACGAATCAAATAGAAATTAACAAAAAAGTGCTGTTTCGGTGGCACCTCACGCCCACAAAAATATATAGTATTAATCCCAATTATGCCAAAGATTGCTGGAGAGGATGTACTACCCCAGGCACACTGTATCATATGTGGTGGGACTGCCCTCAAGCATCTGTTTTTTGGAAATATGTATTTACATTTTTACAAACTGATTTAGACTGGACTGTACCCTTTGAACCACAAGTAGTTCTACTCAATGTTCTTCCACCTTCTGTAAAACCACAACAACGGAATTTGCTGTTCCAAATATTTACGGCAGCAGTCACAATCATATCACGAAAATGGAAGCTAAACACTACCTATTCTCTACAGGAGCTACGCGCATTAATCACCACACACAAACAAATGGAAGAGATGGCAGCCACTAGAGAAAACAAAAGAGAAGCTCATGACCTCGTATGGATGCCATGGCAGCACTATATGGCTAGATCTAGAGGCATACAGCAACCGTCAACTCAGGCCCCTCCCACATCCCCATCCCAACCTAGTGCAACAGGTAAGTAGGCAATGTTCATAAGACCAAGACTATTAGTCACACCTTTGGAGAGCATAAAGTTTTTATGTTTCTTTTTTCTTTTCTTTTACTCTCCTTTGAAAGTGTTAATATAACCAAAATCAAGGACATATAATTGTACTCTATTGAACCCGCATAAATTGTCTTTCACTTGCTGAACTGTTTTTTTTTCCGATACATGTGGTTAATTCAATAAAGCACATTTGGTTAAAAAATAAATAAATAAAGCCTGCACTTCTCACTATTATTGAGTTCCCTCCTGCATTTTGGTTTGGGGAGAGGGTGTATGATTGTTATCTCCTCAGCTTCATTTATTTCTCTATGAGCTGCAAACAGGTTAGTCATAAATCTGTCAAGGACCAACCAAAACCCCAGACAAAGTCAGTACATTCATGCTTTCTTTCCTTTATTGTTCCCTGCTCTTAGGGAAATAAATCATGCTAACCAAAAAGGAGACAAGGCAGGCTGAAAATCATTTGTAAAGCAGAGCAAGTAACTTCTGGTTTTAAAAAGTAGCCGGCTAGCAGGACAGGAGCGTGCGTGTTAAGTGCAGGTCGCCACATCGCCTTTTTAAAACAAAAAAGTGAGATTTTATTACATTATTTATGTATTAAATATTAAAGATAGTTAACTTTGTCCAGGATGGCAGTATATTGGAGGGGGGAGGAATTCATTTTTTACTTATACATTTTTAGTGTTACTTTTCCTTTAAGCATTGTTTTCTATTAGCCCAAAACACATGGAGTCCATTTGCCTTTTTATTTTTTCTACTTGTATTTAAATATATACATCCAAAGGCTTGGATCTTCTGACTTGCTGCCCAAAGCCTTTATGAATGTGGCAAAGGGCAGTAGAATGATACCATTGAATTGGTTTTGCTTTTGTTGCAGCACTGTGACACATATGTTAGTAAATTAACTCTGGTGCCACCTGTTCACTTAACCTTAAAGGGGTGATTCACCTTTAAATAAGAAACAAACCCTTAATAATAAAAAAAAACCTACCCCCCCTACCCTACATGCACCCCCCCCTCTCCTCCCCCCAGCCTAGCTGCGCCCCTGGGCAAATGCCCATAACTCTTTACTTAGCCCTCCGTGCAGATTCTGTCCAGCGGAGTTCACAGGCGTCATCTTCAGCCGCTTCGGTAATCTTCGGAATGAGATTTTGCAAAACAAACATAATTTGCAAGATTAAAGGAAAAGTAAACCCCTCCGAATTTTTTCCTTTGCTGATCTTTTTCAAGCTTCCTCCACTTGATCACTAAATCAAGATAAAATTATAGATCAGCTCCACAGGCTATGGAAAAAAAAAAATAACAGAACCTAGCGCAATATTATTAATATTTAGTACAGTCACCAGGGTGTTGCAACACAAATGTATGTGTGACTTGAACAATAGAAAGTCTAGGTGCTATAGTGATTTTTACAAAGCGCTATCTCCAAACAAAATTATAGTTTAAGTAAAACAAGGTGCTTATAGTGCTTTCTTCAAAAGGTAGAATTATGAAGATGAGTATTGCCTCTCACATTACTCTATTGGTCCTGGATCAAGGCTAAACCTCATGGTAAAAGAGAAAGTGGCTCCGGAGGGTCACAGTGAGAATAATACAGCATGGAAATCTCTGAGTATAATCTTGAAGAAGCATTTAAAAACAGCTGACACAGAGAGAGTGCTGAATATGTACAGAAGGACTAGGAATGGCCCTTCTCAGCCTGGATGATATAGAATGGCTATCAACGTGGATTCTACACCCTCAGTATTCAGAAGCCACATACCTTGGCTTCCTGGACTGACGCTGCTACACATGTACAGAGCTCCTGAATGTCGACAACAGTATGTATACAGTATTGCTTTAATTCAGTCTACTTTTTGAAGCACCATTGCACCTTTTTTAAACCACAATTAAAATCTATTTCTCTAAAATCATGAATGCCATAAAAGTCATTAAAAGGTCCAGATAAATAAAGTACGAATGAAAATAGCTGTTGAAAAAAATTGTAAACCCTGCATTTTTTGTGAATGAACTAAAAATTTGTAGGCTGATTTGAAAGGCTGATCTTTGCAAGAAAAGAGAGGGAACTTCCACTGACTTCTACATGACCTCAACAGCTTTTACGTGCTGTACTTTTGTGTTCATAGATTTTATGTTTTTTACACTTGTGGAAACGTGTGTACGTTTGTGCTAAAAAGTAAGATTCGGAGAATCGAATGTTCTATGAACTTTCATAAATCGGCTCTTTAAAGTTAACTTGAAGGTGAACAACCCCTTTAACAACCAATCAGATGTTTGCTAACGATTCATAATGACCAGTAGAATGATTAAAATGAACTGCTCTTTAACAGTTTAGCAACTATGATAGTAAATGAGTCCCACACTGCTTTATTAGAATGCATTTTTAACGGAAAAACTATTTAATTAACATTTCCAGAACCATGCTGATTCTCTTCATCTTGTACATGTTATGTCTGTGTCAGAATTACAATTCCCTTTGATTGTAATGTGGGGCAGCCCACAGTGCTTGTAAAAGTAACTGTAGAGACACATTCCTATGCCTTCAGCCTCATTACTGAAATGAAACTTATTTGTTCACAATAAATATATAATTTTATTGAGTAAATCTGCAGACCAATAATGCTATTTCTCTGGGCTATGTATCAACAATAAGTTAGCTTTGCTAGACACAAGGAGGGTTAGAGGCGCATGCAGAACTAACAGATCTAGAGAAAAATCCCATCATTGTACATACCATTTACCTTGTCTGGATGAGTTCTGAGCCAGGATGCTAAATGAGTGCTGCATCGCTGGGTCTAGGATATTAATTCACCTCCAAATGCACTACACGAGCTAGTAAACCAATTCAAAACGCATCTGCAGACTTCTTACTTCATTTTCTTTTACTGATATAAAGATACTTGGAGATCAGGAAAAACCAGTTAGTTGGAATGAATGCACAGTCATTATTGTTTGCAAATTGTCAATTGAAATTATTTTGTGTGACATGCCTTTGAAGCAATGTGTGTGTGTGTGTGTGTAGGAATGTGACCTTTATTGGGGTGTTTAGAAGCCATAAGTGCAAACCAATGGAAAAGCAATGAATTGGACTACAGCTTTCAGTCCCCCATTTGTAAATGATACTATGGAGGGCATCCCTGTTTTGTTAGGGGATCTCACTATTCAGAAAGCTCATGATGGGTGCAGTGTCGATTCTGCACCTCTCCCTTTTGCCCCCCCACCACATACCTCCTACTCCAATAACACATACACACACCACTGGTTTGGAAAGAGATGGCTGCAGTTGTTTGTCAGAGCCCTGCAACAAAAAAAGGGGCGGGGCTTGGTGCTACTCCTAGGCCCCGTCAAGTCCCTGCTTCCCCTAGAAGTCATTGGGTCCCAGAATTACAGGCCGTGTCCCATAGACCCCATTTTAGTCAAAAGATTCATATTTTTAAAAATGATTTCCCTTTTCTCTGTAATAATAAAACAATACCTTGTACTCAATCGCAACTAAGATATAATTAATCCTTATTTGATGCAAAACAATCATTAAAACTTTTACTTAAAGGAAAACTATACCCCCAAACAATGTAGGTCTGTTGCATAAAACAGCTCATATATAAAACCCTGCTTCAAATAAATAAACCATTTTAATAAAAATAAAAATTTTTAGCAGTATGTGCCATTGGGTAATCCTAAAGAGAAAATTGCCATTTTAAAAAATAAGGGGATCGTATGATTCAGGGTGCACACAAACAAATCAAACATGTTAGGTCACATGAGCCAATTAACAGACAGAATTCTTCAACACTTCTTCCTGTTACAGTAGAGTTGCAGTATTTCTGGTCAGGTGATCTCTGAGGCAGGACACAGACCATCACAAAATGGTGGTTCAAGGCAAGAGATGTAAAAGGGCAATATTTACTTAAATATATATATATATACCAGTTTGATAAGATTCTTTAATATGTCACTTAATTTGATATAAACTGTTGCTCAAGTATTCATTTTGGGGGTATAATTTTCCTTTAAAGAAGAAGTAAAGCCACTATTTACTTGGAGGTGCCAAAAGTTAGGCACCCCTAAGTGATTGTGTATACTTACCTGACATCCCAGAGCGAGCACCCAGCGTCTTCCTTCTTCTTCTTCATGCGGGTGCGCATGCGCAGTAGCTTTAAAAGCCGAACTTTAACAAAGAAGTCGGCTATTTCGGTCTACTGCGCGTGCTTCTGCCCTGAGAAATTTGAAGAAAGAACAAGGAGGAAGACTTTACCTCCCCCAATAATACAGTATATGCCTTTCCTTCTCCTTTAAATTATGGAGATCTCAATTATGGGAAGACAATTTATCCGGAAAACCCCAGGCCCCAAACATTTTCTATATCAGGTCCCATAACTGCACTGTATTCTGGACACTAATAACCCCCCCTACCCAAAAAAAAACATCCCACCTCTGATGAATGAAAAGTGATGTATCAAATTTACTATTTCAAGATTTGGACAAAACCTGAGTTTTTCACGAAGGATGTGGCCAAATTTCCAACAGAATGCGGTAAAAAAAAATAACAATTTCCTTGTTTGTGTCATGAAATAGTCAAGGATTCAAATTCATTTCAGCCTGGCACGTGGATTATTGACTGATTCCTGGCCGAATTCCAAACAGAATCCCGGATTCAGAGTATCCCTCAGATAAAGTTTTTACATTTAATGACAATCAAGACATGGGATAAAACTGTTCCTACACTCCTCTTGAGAGTCCTCAATGCAGGCAAGCCATTTTATGTGCTGTACCTTTTTCAAATGCTTTACTGAGCAAAGACTGGGACTCTTTCATTGATGGCATAAGTATCTCAGAGTTAACTTCAGTTAATTTATAACATAGCACTACACAGTTCACTATCTTCAATTATTTTTAAAATTCTTAAAAGTAACTTAAAACGGGCTGCAATAGATGGTATGGTTGACCAGATTAAAACTGTTGCCTTGAAGTATTGGGGTTCTTTGTTCTCAGCCCGGAGTTTGTATATTGTTTTCTTGCAGGCTTCATTGGAGTACTGTATTAAACAGGTATGGGATATGTTGTCCAGAATACTAGGGACCTATGGTTTTCGGGATAAGGGTTCTTTCCATAATTTGGATCTCCATACCATAAGTCTACTAAAACATTATTTAAATATTAAATATTTAAATAATCTGATTTTTTGCATTCAATAAGGATTCATTATATATTAGTTTGGATCAAGTACAAGTATTTTTTTATTATTACAGAAAAAAGGAAATCATTAAAATGAAGATTATGGGAGATGGCCATTTTGTAATCTGGAGCTCTGGATAACAGGTTTCCGGATAACGGATTCCATACCTGTAGTTTGATCCTACACACTAAAAACATACAGGAAGGTTAATTTCAATATGATAAATTATAATAAACTGTAGGATAGGAATTGAATGCATAATGCCAGCTTTTCTGTTAATTTATCTTTGAATTATAGGGATAGATAAAGAAACTTTGTAAAGAAAGCATGAAAATAGACAATTTACCTCCAGAAAGGAAGTGACACTTGATGCAAAGATGCCTGATGAATTGCCTCAGGTAAGGTCACAATTCATGCAGTATATCTGCTTGATTACATTTTTACTTCCTAATGCATTTTCTAAACATTTCAGATCTGGAGAAACATGTTTGAAGTTTTATCTAAAAAATGTAAAATGTTAAAATGAAGCACACATATACACAAAAATCTGAGGCATGGGTCCCAGATTGGTTTAGATGACTATGAGTATGTGCAACTGTGGAGCATGTCAACTAACTAGGTTATAAACTAATGGAAAATAAAAGTGACTCAGATTAAAGGGCCACCAAGGGAGAAACAAGTTTGAAGTTTCAGATTAAAAATGTGAAAAAAAAAAAATGAAGCACACATATACACAAAAATCCCAGGCATGTGTCCAAGATTGGTTAAGATGACTATGAGTATGTGCAACTCTGCAGCATGTCAACTAAATAGGTCACAAGCTAATGAAAAATAAAAGTCACTCTTATTAAAGGGCCAGCAAGGGACCTTCTAGTTTAACATGAATATAGCATGTTATTGGGGGGGGGGGGGGTTCAGTAGGGCTAGGGAAGGCTAAGCTAGAGTCCTGCAGCGGGATGAAAAAACCTGCGGTACCCTGCGGGATACAGGTATAAATTCATTGTGCGGGTATAGACATGGTTCGGCAATTTTGTGGGTTTGCGGGTTGTGGGTCGGGCCGCAGGTCTCCTTAATATAGATTTTTACTCCTTTTTTCTGATAACGCCTACTTCTGATGATGTCACTTTCGGTTTACACTGACAACACTTCCTGTTTTACTAATTTCTTTTCTGAACACCTACTTCCGATGATGTCATTGTTTACAATGACAGCACTTCCTGATACTTGATGGTCAGTGGGTCATGGATCCTGGTTGGGGATAAGGTATTTGCGGGTCGGGTAGCGGGTCCAAGCGGGTAAGTATGCAGGTTGTGGATTGCAGGTTGCGGGTACGGATCGGGTACGGTTCCAAAAAATTGACCCGCGCAGGACTCTAGGCTAACTCCCAAACCTGGCTGATAATAAAGAATCACAAGAAGGAAAATAAATTAAAGACAAAGCTTTACTTCCTGTTTTTCCCCTCAAGATGTAAGTCCCGTTACAGCCTCAAGACAATTGGCTAGTCTGGAGGAAGAAATTTGAAGCCTACATGATCCCCTATTAGCAGGACCGGGACTTGCACTTTGAGGGAAAAAAAGCTGAAATTGCTGCCACGATTAACTGTTCCTGTTCCTAGGTTATATGTGTCACGGCCAGGTGCCTTTTTTCTTTACTCCTAGGCTTTGTTTTAATTCCCTTCTGCCCTTTTCCCCACCAGTATGGAAACAGTAAAATTGTAGAACATGCATATCAGATTAGGGAACCATGAAGTTGAAACACAGAAATGTACATGGAGGAGTACCAAAATGCAAGGTTACTACTAAAATGTTCAAAGGGACCAGTGGTGGCACCTGTAGAAGAGAAACTAGTAAGACGGCAAAAGGATACAATTAGGAGGGTACAAGAGACAGCAGAATGGGGGGGGGATCCTGAAAATAGGGAGGGTCAAGTGTCAAACCCACCTCCCCTATTCATTAAACACTGGCTCTTATTGTGTATACTGTGCCTGGAGTGTAAGTTACCAAAGTCATTCACTGTTTATTATGTGCTTGTGGTGCCTCAACCAACTGGCTCTCACCATATGATTTGCTATGTGGGTCAGTTCCCACCCTGTAATTGGGGTGCCTATATGCAGTTTTTTTTGTTGAACAGTGTGCTAGAGAAGCTAACTGAGCTCACATTATTAAAGGGAAACTAAAGTCTAAAATAGAAAAAAAAATTTTTCAAAATGAATCAGTTCATAGAGCTGCTCCAGCAGAATTCTGAACTGAAATCCATTTTTCAAAAGAGCAAACAGATTTTTTTTATATTCAATTTTGAAATCTGACATGTGGCTAGACATTTTTTCAATTTCCCAGCTGCCCCTGTCATGTGACTTGTGCCTGCACTTTAGGAGAGAAATGCTTTCTGGCAGGCTGCTGTTTTTCCTTCTCAATGTAACTGAATGTGTCTCAGTGGGACATGGGTTTTTACTATTGAGTGCTGTTCTTAGATCTACCAGGCAGCTTGTGTTAGGGAGCTGCTATCTGGTTACCTTTCCATTGTTCTTTTGTTTGGCTGCTAGGGGGGGGGAAAGGGAGGGGGTGATATCACTCCGACTTGCAGTACAGCAGTAAAGAGTGATTGAAGTTTATCAGAGCACAAGTCACATGACTTGGGGCAGCTGGGAAATTGACAATATGTCGAGCTCCATTTCAGATTTCAAAATATAAAAAAATCTGTTTGCTCTTTTGAGAAATGGATTTCAGTGCAGAATTCTGCTGGAGCAGCACTATTAACTGATTCATTTTGAAATTTTTTTTTTTCCCATGACAGTATCCCTTTAACTGAAAAAGAAACCTATCTCCATTATACTTCAATTAAAAAATCTGTACAGTTTTTATTACAAACCTGACTGTATGCAGTGAAATGCCCCCTTCATTTACTTGCTCTGACTGTTGCAGATATGAATCTCTACACAGTTGCTGGCTGTTCTACAGGGGAAAAAATAAGCTGCTTGAGTTCTGGGAAGTCCTTCCCCCCTGCCATTTGAAAGTATGTCCTTTCCCTGCAGAGCAGTTAGGGACCATCTGAAGTTTCCTATCTGCAGCAGTCAGAAAAAGTAAATGAAGTCAAGAACAGGAAACCAGACAATAAACGCACCCAGGAACTATCTCACAATAGAGCTACGTTGGAAGATGGGAAGTAGGATATGGCACATTAAATATTTGAATTATACGCCAGTGACAAACCCACTTGCATCAAATGCGTATGCTGCGAAGAAGCTGTGTACAGGAGAGGAGGTAGCAGGCGTCACCTCCCAGGTATTGTTAGGCTGATACTACCCTTGGCAGGCTCCACATGAGTTTAGAGAATGGCCCAATTTAATGGGAATTTCCTTAGCACAGCTTTCCTAATTTTTCACGTGGAGGAATAGTGAGAAAGGAGAAATATGTGTATGTCATCCTACACCTACTAAAAGAAAGGGGAATAATAAGCTTCACGATGTAACTTTACATGGACTAGTTCAACTATTTTCTTTTGGAGTTGATAACACAGGAATTGTTTAATTGCCCACACCTTTGTAAAAAAAAATTAAAAAGATATTTTTTTTTTTCAAAAGGATTTGACAAATAGGATAAGAAATATACTTAAAACAATAGACAGCAAAGATACAAAATAATAGGGAAAGTAGACGCTTAAGCAGTATGTAGTTAAATTCTCAATTGCATTTTAAATTAAGCAACAACTCTTTAATAAAATAATATAATGATGGACAATTATAACAGAGCAACACAGCAATATAGTTTAGTGAAGAATAAACAAAATACTTATCTATTACTTCATTATATTGCGATATACTAACCTGTAATGCAACACTAGGTGATTCCACATGGTGGCACTGTACACATTGATATGTAAGCTGGCTGCGTGGGTCTGCTGCTTTTTTCTATATAACGTTTTATAACTTGCCTGTTCAGTGAAGGATGCATTGAAATGGATGATTGCATCTCCTTTAATCGTTTGCCCCATGACCTGCTAATTTGGCTCATCTGAACACTTATGGTAACAAAAAGGTTTGTGGGGTCAATGAAATGTTGTTGTTTTCTCTTTCTATACAGAAGAGGTATGGGCAGCCCGATGCCCTCTTGATTTTATGTAAAATACAAGGAATTCATTGGGACCAACTCTATTTCTTTAGATAACACATTATCAGCCTGTGAAATGAATGTGTAGGGATAGCTTCCCCTTGTCACTCACTGATAATCATATGAAATGATGAAGCACCTTGCTATTTTCCTGCACATAGTGATCCACACTAATTTGCTCAGTACCTTGGTGTATTGTATGTGCTGAAATGACTCTCTAAATATTGATGACTTTACAATTTTTTCCATGGAAGTAAATCAAAATCAATTACTGGGCAAGTATAGCAAGTGTTCCTGCACATAGCTCATTAACAAGTTCTTTTCTTAATAGAGATTGTTACTTGACATGTCATATGATTAATTGTTATCCTTTATTTACAAGGTGCCAAAATATTTTCCACTTTACTTAAACTGGGTTAAGAAATATAAGATGCAATATATTTAATGGTCCTACTAAGGGGCAACTAAAGCTCTTTTACATGTGTCATAGCAAAGGGCAAGTCCCATGCCAATGACCTGACTAAGCTTACTCTTCTGCCCATGAGTGTATAGCACCCATGGGACCATCCTGGACTTTCAAGAGGAGGACTTCTCCTGAAGATCACAAAATATTTAGGCCTGTAACTTCAGTTCCATAGCATGTAAGGGCAGTTTGAATGCAGTTGTGTGCCACATACAAGCTGGCAAACTGACAACAGGTACAGCTATTCTAGAATTCAGGATAAATGTATACAATTACTTTCTTGTATAGTATAAATCTATTTCATACTGGAATAAATGTATTTTTACTGCCACTGCCAAAGATTCCAGTTTGGAACCAGACTTTGATGTACTAAGGTACTGAACAAGTTTAAGCATTCATTCTCATACTGTATACAAGAACCATGAATGTATTTTTAAGGAAAAAAATTAACTAAAGAACTAGGGCAGAAATGTTGTACATTATGATTTAGTATTCTATACCAGCCCAAGGCAACCACAGCCTTTTAGCTGTGAAGATCTGTGCCTCCAAAGATGCCCCAGTAGCTCCCTATCTTTTTATCTGCTGATTCACTGCACATGCTCTGTGCTGCTGTCAGTTGCTGAGTTTAGGGGCCGACGCACAATATACTGAATATATATTTAATAGAAAATGTCACAATATGAGTCTGATTAGTGAATAATTCAGTTTATTGGTGAATGTCAACTCAGAAACCAGCACAATTAGCATCAGAATGTAATAATTAGCCCTGTAGCATCAGATTATATTACATGTGAATCTCATTTTCTGCTTGATGATTTGCAATGACCACTAATCTTAGATTCCCAACAGTGAATCAAAGCTCACTGAGCATGTGTATGTCCTAAATACTCCTAAAAAAATTCAAGATGAGAAACCTCTGTGATAACTTTGAAGGCCTTAACCATTACTGCTTTAGAGATGTTGAACCTTTAGGCTGGTTCAATAAATTCAGTATATAAAATATGGCATTTCTAGTCATATCCATTTTTAGGGATTAGTTCTTCTTTAATTTACATCCTTATATACTGTGCTCAGTGATGCTATCAGTTATAACTGTTGGTTAATAATGTAATTAACTGTAATTGACTGAATCTTGTGTATTATACAAAATAATTGTCATGTATCCTTCCCTGGGTTGCCTGGCAACTTGATGCTTGTGTTTTGATGCAGTTCCGAGACCATCCTGACACACAGACCATGCCGCCACAGTTCCGAGACCATCCTGACACACAGACCATGCCGCCACAGTTCAGAGACCATCCAAATGCAAACAACATGCCAATGCTGTTACATAATCATCCTGGTTCAGGGCTTTGGCTCTTTACGAATTGATCATGGCTATGGCTACTAGCATAAAGCCCTGCAGTGGATCAGGTACCCGCAGGTACCCACAGATTTCCTGCAAATCAGACAAGATTCAGACTGAATATTCTTTATGTCTCCACTGTGCGGATGGTCCACAGTCACCCTTTAGCAGCAGATTGACACTAATAGGCGACCATTCTGGAGGGAAAACGAAAATATACTATTTTCTTGAGTGCTTTTGAGAGAATCCTTTCTCGAATCCTGTCGCTCAATGTGTTGTATAAGAGGGAGGCTTAGTCAGATGTTCAAAGATGGGAAAAAATGCATTTGAGTTGGGCATAGGTCTGCAAAAAATTTAAATTCTGCTACTCTCTTCTATGGGATTTTTAAAATTCCAATTTTTTTATCAATGGGTGAAAGTAAAAGTTCATCCTTTGATAAATACGCCTTTCAAAATACCATAGAAATGAATGGAGAGTGGCAGAATTTCACTCTAGAAGACTGTGGTGATCTTTAACTTCACTCTTTGATAAATATACCCCTAAGTATTTACTTTGAGCCTTACTGCCTGCCCTGACCCTCTGCTTGTCCTAACTTTGTCCTTTGTCTGCTGATTTGCATTTGACACTTGGATATTTTGGGTTCTCCTGCCACTCCACTTTCATGTGAGAGGTGTGTAAGAGGTTTACCTCTGCAGATGGTCCAATTAAGGTACCAACCACTTTTTTTTTTTTACTTCAGTACAGGCATATGATTCATTATCTGGAAACCCGTTATACAGAAAGCTCCAAATTATGGAAAGGCCATTTCTCCATTTTATCCAAATAATCCAAATTTATAAAATTATTACCTTTTTCTCTCTACAAATAAAACAGTACCTTGTACTTGATCCAAACGAAGATATAATTAATTTGTATTGGATGCAAAACCAGCCTATAGGGTTTATTTGATGTTTACATGATATTCTAGTAGCCAAATTATGGAAAAATCCATCCCCAGGTCCCAAGCATTCTAGATAACAGGTCCTATACATTTACCTTAATCAAGGGTCATATGGAAGAGTCTGAGGAAGCCTCTTTGATGAACTTGTTAACATTGTTCCCTATATAATTTTTTTGTTGCATTAATATAACAACTCAGGTATTCTTGAAATCCTAACTTGTCGTGTATGGAATGGAACCTCAGAAAACATTAAGTGCAAAATCGTGTATTAATTATGTCTTTAATGTAAATCAGTGCTTTACAACATCTGCCACCATGTGCACTTATTACCCTGTTTGTGATATTGGTCAGCCCAGATGACCCAATTACCCCTCTCAAAAAGGGAGCTTACTGGATAAGGGTCTGAAGAAATTTTGTTGATAAGGCTAGGGGCCGATGAATATTCTGTGAATGAATATAGAAAGAGAAACAAGAGAAAAATGAACTTTATGGGAAGGAAGCAGATCTGGGATTAAGTGTTTTGAGGCTCACCTGAAGATACAGAAACAGAAGTTGCTGGGGAGAAAGATAAATAATGGTGGAAGCCCTTCTGCAAAGTTATTACATTCTTTTCCACAAGTACTCCATTGCAAAGAATATCTTTTTTATTAAAAGTTACATGGGTTTATAGGGGGTGTTTTAAATGACTACACATGATAACATATCCTTTTTATTATCCTTTTTATGATTAAATTAACAAAAGAAAAAATCTATAACTGTTAATAGCAAATGGTTTGGCACCTTTATTCATCCTCAGCAACTATGCATGTTGTCTTGCTTCCACAAGCTTGTATGTTGGTGAACTTCATCTAGGTCAAAAACAAGGGTATGTGTGAAACGTAGACAAGATATATTGTGTTTGCAATGTATAAATCAGTAGTTTATGTTTGGATCCTAGTTACAAGGTACTGTAGTTTTATTTACCATTGATTCACTGTATGATTATATGATTTATAGCAGCTTTTGAACTTATATATTAACTGGATATCCAGCCACAGCAGTTCTGCCAAGCATATTACTGTATTAGAAAGCATTCAGTAAACAGAGATGTTCTTCCAGGGATGTATGTGTAATCTACTCTATAATCAAATATACTTTATCGTAGCAGGAGGTTAAGTCTTTTATTTTTTCAGTGCATTAGGATTTTCAACAAACGGCATTTATAAAAGATGAAATCAGCTGTATTCTTTATCCTAGGATGTACATTAACCCCTTCTGAATGCCAGGAGAAGCAAAAATATATTTCTTATCAGCCATTAGTATTATTTTATAGTTCACACCTGAATAGTCTTTGCTTTTATAAGCACCTACAGGACACTGCTGAGAACCTATTCAGTTCCTCTGAATGGTCTTTCATAACACAAACATCCAAAGCCTTCACAAAACATCTGAGAAGTAATAAATCCCTACACACCACTCCCTAGTGTCCCATGCAGTTTGATAAATAACCCTTGAAAGGCATTTAAAACTCAAGAAGTCCCTGCATTTTGGCAAGGTCTATTTGAAGTGATTGAAATATTTTGTAGAATTATCTTATTTGTTAACTAGATATGTACATTGATTTTCACAGTAGGGATTGGTATAATTAAAAGCAAATCTAAGAAAACAATATTTACATGGTTCCAGACATCTTTAAGGGCACCTGTCACCCAAAAATTGTTTCCTCCCACCGGGGGGAACATTATGCTGCCCACACCGCGAGGGAGCTCTTGGTGCTGGTGGCCAAGTTTAGCGGCATGCTAATGGACATATGTTATCAACATGTGTGACATCACATGCATGTGCATAACAAGCAAAAGCTGCAAGATGGCTGTCCACAGAAGGCGCCCCCTCCCGGTTTCGGTGGCCTAGGGCTTGTAGGGGCATTTAAAACAAGTTCCCCCCCAAACCAAATTTTTTTGGTGATAGGTGCTCTTTAATGACTCTACCTTCATTACTACAGAAAAGAGCTAATCATATAAATAGTTTACATTGAAAATACTTTTAAAGAGAACCTACAACCACAATAGGAAAACAACGAATCTCCTAAACACAATCAGAGACAGAGATTGTCAAAACAAACCAGTCCTAGCAGGAGCTTGGCTACTATGAACCATAGAAGGTTGGCAAACCTGATGTGGTTTGCGACATTGCAGAAGTCAAAGACAATAATAAAATCTGACCAAAACAGCTTGGGAATTCCCTCTATGCTTGAGGAAATGGTTTTGTTTCTTAAAGAGTTAAATAGTTAAGCTAGATATCATCGGATATCATAGACACCATTTACAGACATGGATGTAATTTTGAGCAAAAAGCACAAAAAATGGCCTCCCATTTAAACAAAACACTTTGTTCATATATTTCAATATATTCAAACAGACCAGTGGTGTCAAAGTCTTCAAAAGTGGAACAAGAGTAAATTATCAGATAAAGCACAATAATAGTCTTTTCGTGGCTTTGGGTCTTTTCGCAGCATTGGGGCTTTGGCTCCTTTCATGGCTTTGGGTCTTTTTGCAACTGCAGGACTTCAACTTCAGGTCTTTTTGTGGCTTTGGGTCTTTTCGCTGCTTCGGCTATGTTTGCAGCTTCAGGTCTTCAGGACTTTGGCTTTTTGGGACTTCAGGACTTCGGCTCTATGGGACCTTGGATCTTCAGCAGTTCCGCGCTGTCAAGGGGGGCCCGACTAATTCGAAAGTGCAGCACAGCCGGGCCCCCAGTACAAATGTATCCCCTGTGCCCCCTGTTCGCGTCCCTGCATTCTCCGCACCCCTCTCAACAGGGGTTGCTCAGTGACGTCACATCCGCCAATGTTATATGCATGCGCAGTTGGGGGCACTCAAACATGTGTAGCAACAAACATGCTTAAATCACATGGAATATGGTAACACCAATACTAGTAGTTGTAGTTCCTGCCTTCACTCATTCCATAAAGTATTGCAAATGACTCTGCAAGCTCAATCCATTTTCTACAGACGTAACTCATCGACCCTCAAAGACACACACCCTGAATATATCATGCTGTATAAAGAGTTTTTATATCTTAAGTGGCAGATATATTTTCAGTTTTTTTCTCTGATTACTTGTGAATGTTCTCTACCCGTTTTATCCCCTTCTGGCTTCAGAAGCTTCACTTCTCTCTCTCTCTGCTTGAAGAATGGAACTAGCCAGCTGTAAAATAATGACGTTAAATTGAAATGGCCTAAATGAACCTGGGAAGAGACAGTAAATCTCCTATAAAGCTAACTCCCTTAAAGCACAAATAATCCTTTTACAAGAAACACATTTCCAATCAGGTGAAGCCCCAAAGACCATAAACAAGCATTACAATAAAATATACATGGCAAAACCACAAATAAAAAGGTTAAAAGAGTAACAACTCTATTACTATACATAAACCTCTACCTTTTCAAGAGGAAAGGATATATAAAGGTAAAGAAGATAGAACTTTACTAGTAAAAAGAGACATTTATGGGATGATATATATATATATATATATATATATATATATATATATATATATATATATATATATATATATATATATATATATATATATATATATGATACTGTACATACACACATGTATACATTTGCAAAATAATTAAAACAATGTTTGTCCCATCCAATTAACTATTTTAATGTAGCTTTAAATCCTCTCAAAAACTGCTGAACAAAATTCTTAATTTTCCCTCTCCAAAAATTTGAAAACCCTCATACTTGTTGGTAACTTGGGACTCTGGGGTCTTTCAGATAAGGGCTTTTCCCATAATTTGGATCTCCAAACTGCTAAGACCATATAAACATCAAAGCCAGTAGGATTGTTTGGCCTCCAATGGTATGCAGTTGCCATACAAGGTACTCATTATAGAAAAATGAAAATCATTAAAAATGTGAATTATTTGCTTAACTCTATGGGAGATGGCCTTCCCATTATTAGGAGCTTTTGGGATAACAGGTTTCTGCATAAGAGATCCCATACCTGTACTTCTTTTCAATGCTTCATTATTTTAATGTTTTCCATATTACGAAGGCCTGACAAAATTGTATTATGCAAATAAAAAAATAAAAATAGTCTTGGGAGTCTAGCATAAAAACCTGCCTTTTTGCTAATATACAATCAGCAGAAGGTAAGCAGGTACGGTTGGTGGCTAAAGATGAAACTTGCCAGTATACTGTAAATAAAAGCTCAAGTAGGTGATTACATATAATGACTAGGGCATAGTATTGTGAAGAGATAGTTTAATTGATGCCACACACAGTTTTACGTTTTAATGTTATTTTCCTTTTGCTCCTTTGAGTTTATATATTTTTGCATTTAATTACAATTTTATGGTTATAAGTTATTACTGTGGCTTTGTTTATGCTTTGTTTATGCTCCTACAACTGTAAAAATGCTTTCAAAGTGATTTCAAAACTTTAACTTTATTATAAGCAATTAATGTTATAGTTAACAGTTTAAAATTGGCTTAGCTTTTTGCACATAGAATGGAGTGAAGGAAACCAGCAAAACCAGCCTATTGGGTTTATTTAATTTTTACATGATTTTCTAGTAGGCTTAAAGTATGAAGATCCAAATTATTGAAAGTCCACTTTCCAGAAAACCCCAGGTCCTGCGTACTCTGGATAACAGGCCCAATACGTGTATTTGTGGATTTTGTGAACAATACAAAATACAATACAAAAAAAACTTTGTGGCATTTTGTGAGCGACAGAGCTTTGTTTTGTTATCTTACTAAATATTGTAACCTTACATTAAAGAATCCAGTCAAAAACTCGTTCTGATAAGTCTTTCACTCTTAAGATTAATGCAAGCAAATATCTGATTGTTACTGCAATGGTTCAAATCAGTACATGTAAATAAGGAGCACCACAGTAAATGTAAGATAGGGCTTTCCATGCCACCCATTTCCTCTACAATTGTTTAGATTGCAACTTTAATTCATGTTGCTATTTGACATATTATTCTACAATTACATCCAAATTAATGCAAGCCCATTTCCCAGGCTAGATACTGTAGACATGCTTGTATAAAATGTAAAAATGTTATACCAGAAATAATTACACATTTCTATTCTATGAGGCATATTTATAAGTGTAAGTAAGTGTAAAATAGATGAAGGGTTATGTACTATGACCTACAACAGAAGTGCAAGAGCATTAAAGTGAGCCCCTTTCTGTTGATTCAGTGTACTGCTGTCTAGGGTTTGGCTGCACTCTGCACATTGTGCGGGATAAAAAATGTGGTGTAAGGTGCTGATAGCAGTGTTGGGATACACACAGGCAGCTCTGTCTTTACTGCATGATTAAACTTTGAGTATATATGTACAACAGAACTCCAATTTTACATCCCCCGAATTTACGAAAATTATTAGTAGTCCCGTGCGCGTATGATCCATTTGTTTGTTCATGGGTTTTACATTTTCCTCAGTTTTCCATTCATTTTGTTCAGTCCCCTGAGAAACATAAAAGTGGGATTCTATTGTATAATATAATATAATGAATATACTGTGTGGCAGAGTGAGGGATTTTGTGGGCAAAAGAAGCAATATTTCTGCTAGCAGCTCTAGGGTTAATCCTGGCAGGCAAGTATGTGCATGGTGTAGTTGCTGTGTTTTAAACAGTTTGGTTTCCAGCTTACTGGGCTGCCTGTTACAGGAGATGGGAGCTCCTCAGTGAAACTGCTCTGATCAGAAAGCTGCAGTTTACTAACCAGGTGAACCAGGTGAACACTTTTTTTCTGTTGTTGTACGCCAGGATCAGACTAGATGACCAGCATGTTAGAGAGGGAAAACCTTGTGTTTAGTTAGTTTAGTATATATATATATATATATATATATATATATATATATATATATATATATATATATATATATATATATATATATATATATATATACACACACACACACACACACACACACACACACACACCATAAACCTCCATAACTTATTGTAATAGAAACGAAAGGACTGAAACTTCCTCCTATCTAAGTCCCCATCCAGGATTCCGGGTCTACCCAGTTACTCACTCACCTCCCCAACTGCCCATTTAAATTACCCCTTGGAGTCATAATAGAACCAACGCTGTCAACTGCAGCATAGGGAATCTCCATAATCTGCAGGGAGATTGGGAAAGACACTGCTGTGCTCCTGGTCACCCTGCTGGAAGCCACTGGTACATCATTAACCTGGGAAACCCTTGGCCAATAACTTCCCATAGGGAACAGAAGTTGCCTTGCACCGTCATGGCCTGCTTTCCTCCTCTTCTCTTCTGATGATTAGGCCGTATCATCCACTACCTGCTCACTATGTATGGGTCCCATGCAAAACACAAAACTAATAGTCATGAAATAAATCTGATATGAATAACCAATGCACACTCATGCTATTGTCTATTTCTTGTTTGTATTCTTTCTAAGCAGAAACAGGGGAAGGAGTTTGCACACACAAACACATGAATATTTACATTTTCTTCAAGTTGATGAATCAGCCTATTCATTATTTGCTGTTGCAAACACTACTTAAAGTCTCATGTGGCAGGTTGGAAAAAATTGTCATGGTTGCTTGTGAATAATTGCTCTCGTATGGGCCTAAGGAACTGCGTGGGAATTTGAGCAAGGAAAGCAGAGGTGAACATTCACAAATTGGAGAAATATCTATTTTGTGCCTGATATCTTCAGAAATGAATAAAAAATACAAGTACTTATAAATCTAGGGGGAAAATGACTAGCGAGGCTTTAGAAAAACTGCATTCTGCTGAATTTTAGAATAAATGTAACTCTTAAAGTCATCATCAATAGCTCATATTCATGGAGATATAGTGAAGAACTTTCCCATGGCAAGACTTTTCAGTGTCCTTGTCCTTAATGGCAAGGTGCTGTCATCTGACATAATGAGCACTGGATTCCTAAATTATGCCTTTACAAGTATTAGGCATGAATCTGTTTGGGGCTCATTTGTGTTCTAAAAAATGTGTGCCAGTCTAAATCTGATTGCAGTAACAAGGGGTGCTATGTATGAGATTGCAGGGTTTAAACTGGGGGGAAATGTGATGAAAATCAGAAATGGAAGAAATGGAATTAATATGTTTGATTCTTCTGTGCGTGTATACAGCTTATCCCAACTTCCCATTCTTCACCAGACACTCCCACACAGGGGTATATTTCACCAATAAAATATCAGCCACAATAGGGCCAGAAATGTGCCAATTTCCCTGCCCATTTGTAATCATTTCTTGTTAGAGGTTACAGCCACAATCAACAAGATTAGAAGTACAAAGTAGCAAGTGATTATAATTATTACACAGCACCATCTACTGTCCATTTAATAGAGTCCCTCTAGCATTTCAGTACGTTGTTTTGTGCAAAAAATTAAATGGTGAACTGATGAACACTATTACATTGCAAAGTGTGATTTCATATTCTCTTTTTCTTTTCTTTTTTGCTAATTTCTCTACTTGTGTCCCCTTTATTACATTCTATGCTGTATGTGTTGCCTAAATTGCCTCCAGTGAATTTTTGATATTCCATGTATGCTGTAGATGAGACCTGTATCTACTCTAAAGATTATACTATATTGTTATATTATACTAAATAATATATATTCCATATACATTTGTAAGGACATAACCATTTTCTCTTTCTGATATATAGCAAAAACGACTGTATATTCTAGTAGTTGATTGTGGAACCATAATGTCAAACCTGTGACCCTGCAAAACCCCAATCAACAGCCTTTTGGAATATTTTTCTGGCCATTCACATTTCTTTATGGTAGCATTGTCAATATGTACTTGAGACTTACAAGAGTCCTTCATTATGCAATATCAGTTTTATTTTCTGGGAATAGTACAAATTTAACTGGAAAACAGTTTTCATTGCATGGACAAGGCAGATAACAGTACCCCAGCAATTCAAATATAACTTGGTTGGTATGGTCTGTTAACATGAAATAGAAACATGTGACATTGTGATATGAAATGTACTTATCCTGATCCCTTTACGGTATATAAATGCTGCTTCATATTAGTTATGGATATAAAAATCAGCAACGCAGCTTGAAAATTCAGTAACATACAGAGTCGTGTGTTTGATGCACTGCATTGCACCAGGGATATCATTTAGCATGGACATTTCCTGGTACCTGAATCAAACTAATCACCTAAACAGGACAGTTAAAAACATGCAGACTTGCTGGTATTTGAGAAATCACAAAAAAGATTCAGGCAAGCACTTATATATAATGATGGGTATGGAAACAGAGGCTGGACAGCATAGGAGTCACTCTTTTTTTACCCATTAGTTAAATAAAATTAATTAAGAAGCTAAAGTGGTTTCATATACAACATTTAGCTGAACACTGCTTCTGCCAGACAGAAATGTGCCTCACTTGAAGCCAAAATATTTTATTTTCTATTACCAAAGCTGCTCCAATGCCAAGCAATCACCTGATTAACCTGGCATTACCATAACTGTAGAATGTGTGGTCTTTTGTTCTTACAGTATAACGTATTCTATGACTTTATGATTTAAAAGTGGTTGTATGGTTTAAAATATCCACACACCCCCAGGAAAGGCACAATGTTTGCCCTGGTCCACTAGCATAACAACCAATAGAATGTTTGCTTTTAAATAGGTGAAAAAAATACATTAAGTGCTATTTGCCACCTGTATAGACACAGGTCACAAAGGATTCTTGTCACTCAGATGGACCCTTACTGGGACTGGCTGGAACTTTGGTGGCAGAGATGTCACATAAATCAAATGAATTCAATACATTTAAGATGCCAAACAAAAGCATAGTATGAACACTCCAGGACAACTGCAATGCAGAAAGCCCTCCAAGATGGACTCCAAGAGCTTCTCAATAATTCACACACACACAAGTCCCTATGCTGGTGACTCACACCATGGATATTAACTCTCCACTTTTAGTAGCTTTAGAAGCTCTATTAACTAAATCTGACTAGTCAAAGGGCAACTAAATGCTGGATCTAACCTACTTCTGACAAGTTCCATTTTTCTGTGTTGTTCTATCTGACTCCAGGGCAGGGCTCTCTTCACTGTGCACTTCTCCTATCACATTCCAGCTCTGTCCATGAGTAGAGTCCAAAAGATCTAATATGTGTCCTTGCCCACCCTACATGCCATTAGGGGGGACTCTTATTTCTCTTTTAGACAGATGTGTAAGGCCTTAGAGCTATGGATGACCTACTGTAACTATTTTGACTGGTGCAGTTATTTTGCCAAAATATGCAGTTTTGCCCAAAAGCCGAATGAAAATTCTGGTATGCATTAACAACACATTTTTATTTTACTTGTATCTAGGTCAAGATCCCCCTTAGCAATGCAGTAAATCATTTTTAGTATTAGTATTCCATGTGTACTATGTTATTATTTACTTAATGCATACCAATATTGATGTTAATGTGAAGGTTTTCTTATTAACTGTTTACGGCAGATTTGCTATATAATCTATTAAAGCAGCGGCACCTAATTGGGCAGTAGATTGAGATCTACCAGTAAACTTTCAACTGGTGATCAGCAGATCAAAAAGCACAAATTGATCCTGCTATTCAGATTATTAAAATAATGACCTAAGGACTGAGTGTTCATTTGAGTACAGAAATAAGTATTTCCCATTTCACTATAAGAATATCTTTGTGGCACTATAACAGCATTCTGAGTTCATCTGAATGACAACTGTGCAAAAAGTTGCCTATGGCACCCAGTAGTGGCAACATTCAAGTTTAATGCTAAAGATGCGTGATTGTTGATTTTAGTAACATGAAAGAATATTCTTCATAACAAACATCGGGGGAGGGGGGGTGTTTACAGTTATTTAAGGGGGGCACAAAATCACTATCACTGTTCTCTTCCAAATAATTTATTTATACTCTGTCTCAAGTTGAGTCTATTGGCATGACTGCTTTTTTCACAACTCAAAACAATACTTGTGTCCTTGTGAATTTAATCCATTTTCCTGTTGTCTTGTCTCACTACCAGTTCTCCCTTTATGATGGTGAGGTTTGCCCAAATGACTTTACTGCATATGCCATATTTCCTGACAGTGCCATTCACTGCGATAGAAGGATATTTTTATTACACTTTTAATGGTTTTATTGCATTTTCTAGAGAGAGTGTAAATAATAAACCCTTCTGTTCCTGCAAGGCCTGTCACTGCATAGTTTTAATATAGTGTAAGTTTGTGCTGAGCCAAGAAGTGTAGTATCATCTGTTGAAATGCCACCTTATCACTGTCAAAAGAAATGATGGATGGTGTAGTCTAATAATGGCTGCATTTTACATTTTAAGCATCATTATGGAATATTAATGAGATGATTAGTGAAATTCTTGAATTAGTTGGGTGACCTCTAATAAAAAGATTTCATTTATACATACAACATTTTGATTAACACACCTTAAGCTGTTTCAGATATAGCTGTAGTTCTACTGGCATGACCAGTTTCAAGTTTAGGGATGTGAAGTTACAGAGGGTGGTCTGTGTCCTGTAGAAGGGAGGTATTCTCTCACTAGTTAAAGGATATTATGTCCCCTACTTGATGAAAGGTGAGGGATTATTATGGGCAAGGTTTTTGGTACTCCATCTGAGTAGCAGAGGGTTGATTAGATTAGTGATTGACAGTTAGACCCTGTTATAGCACACCCCATGAATGTAAGGCAGATCAGGGTTAGTGTTTGAGTGCAGTTCTGAGTCCCAAACCAGAACTAGAAGTAGTGTTAGGGACCCCAGTGGAAAGGGGCCCAGGTCTGTTCTCCCTTACCTGTATGGCATTTATTGTGGGCTCCCAAGCATCAGGAAAGACTCTACCCTCTTTCTTCCTACTCACTTCAACTCCTTCACGTGTTACTATTGCATTGTTGTCAGTTCTGCTATTGAAATATTTCACTTTCATATTTTCAACTGCACAATCAAAGGATAACATGGCCTAACTTCTGTAAGTTGGAGGTTCAATAAATTATCTGTTCATGTTTAAGAACAATTATCTTTGTCATACATGTGTTTAGTGACATGTAAAAGTGAAAAGGCAATCCTGGAGGTACAGGAAACTCTAGTGTTGCACAAGTAAGTAAACATGGATGTGCTACTGGTAATTCAGCTAGTCAGTCTGGTCTGCACCTTATTATTAACCTTATATAGGGGAGCACTCTAACATTTCTGTTAAAGGACTGTAGGTAATTTAAGTGTTCCCTGCAGCAAGCACTATTCTGTGTTCAAGTTGCTAAACTGCGGGTAAGTGACTGCAACCTGTTTAGAAATTCGAAGCTTATCTCCTATATTTCATTTTTGCTACTTGTTTTTTGGTTTCAGTTATACAAAGGTGTCTCATGCAAATATCAATATTCTATACTTTACATATAATTGTTCAATTACATGCAATAGAAACCTAAATTCTGCTTCAAGATCTGCATAGAATAGCATTCCCATCCACCTAAAACATGATTATTTTTAAAGGGGTTGTTCACCTTCAAGTTAACTTTTAGTATGAGGTAGAGAGTCTGAGACAATTTGCAATTGGTTTTCATGTCTTATTATTTGAGTTTTGAGTTATTTCGTTTTTTTATTCAGCAGCTCTTCAATTTGCATTTTCAAACTGGTTGCTAGGGTCCAAATTACCCTAGTAACCATACATTGATTTGAATATGAGACTGGAATACGAATAGGGGAGGACCTGTATAAAAAGATGAGTAATAAAAATAGCAATAACAATACATTTGTAGCCTTACAGAGCATTTGTTTTTCAGATGGGGTCAGTGACCCACATTTGAAAGCTGGAAATAATCAGAAGAATTAGGGGAATAATTGAAAAACTACACAAAATAAATAATGAAGGCCAATTGAAAAGTTGGCATTCTATAACTTATTAAACGTTAACTAAAGGTGAACCACCACTTTAAGATTATCTAAATGAGCAAGTAGAATGCGGTCATCACATTCTGTACTATTATCAAACCTATTTCATTACAGGCACATTTTAATAGTGCTGAGTAGTCTGCTGTTCAGATCCTGCTTTGAGAAATCCATATATTGTTTAAGCACCATAGCTTTAATTTCTTTCCTTTTATTAATCTGTTTTATTTTAATCCACTTAATCTATTAAAGCTTGGCAAAATAACAATGGAAATGGCACACATCATTTGTGCACGTGCCTTTGCAACTAGAAGAAGAACAAGGCATGCACACTGACAAGATAATATACTTCTATTGAACGGTTTCTGTTTTGGTTTAGTTTGCCCTGTCATTATTACTGGTAGATATTTGGGAATTTACATGATCCTTCCATGTCCACTGGCATGACAATCATTCATGTGGTGGTGGCCAGGTTTTATAAGATGGTATGGTTTGTTCCTCTGTTCTATGCTGTCTATTTACTACATGTTCTTCAATAGAGAGTAGATTGCACCACATGATGGCGCCACCAGAGGATTGGCTGGCCAGCATGATATGTGCCTTATATGTAAGCTGCGAGACCAGAACTAATGTGAAACAGACAAACTTTCTATAACGACCATCTGCTACAAGACAGATGGAAATTAAAGTGTTCCCTGCAGCAAATGCCACTCTGTGGTCAAGTTGTTAAACTGTGCCTGATCGACTGTGCCCTATTCATAAATTAGAGCCGTGTGTCCTCAACTTAGTTCTTGCCAAATGTCTATACCAGGTTTTTGTTTTCACTTGATGATATGTCATGTTCCCTACTGTACAGGGGTCATTCATAGATATGTTGCATTCCAAACATATCACAGATTAGTTAAAGGGAATTAAATATGGGAGAAACATAAATTCTGCTTTCTGCTCTTCATAGAAAGGCTGTGGTGTTTCAACAAAATCATGATTACTTCTAATAGTAATAATCATAATATGTCTGTTAATGTGCTAATAGAATCTTCTCATCACATTCAGGAATTTTTTCAGTTTTGAAAATTTTTTCATGAATCGAAACGGAACAGATTCGCTCATCAGTAGTGCTGAGTAATCTGCTGTTCATAAATTCACACAGGTAAGCAATACCTTATCAGAAAACCCATTATCCATAAAGATTTGAATTACGGAAATGCCACCTCCCATAGGGGCAAATTCACCAAGCGGCGAAAATACGCTAGCGACGCCTTTGCCGCACTTTGCCAGGCGAAGTTTCGCCAATTCGCCGCTAATTCACTAAAATCCGAAGTTGCTTTCAGGGAGGCGATAGGTATCAAAGTTGCGCTAGCGATGCCTAATTTCCATATGGCGCCCAGTTATTACAATTTGTTATATTTGTTGCAGCAAATACATTACACTACACAAGCCTGGGAAAACTTCATAGAATACAATAGAGTTGTATCCCTTAAAAAGTAAATGAAGACATAGAAAAAATTTCAACTTTTTTTGAAGCAATCCCTATCTACTGCACTTCGCCCGGTCTGAGGGGGCGAAGGCAAGTCTGGTAAAATGTGCAAGTCAGTGAATTAGCGTAGTTACGTCAAATCACCATAGAGCAACTTAGCCTGGCGTAAGGGTGTGAAGTAGCGCTAGAATAGGTCCACTTTGCTAGCGAATTTATGCCATCGCGCGTGTTAGTAAATCGGCAAAGTTACGAAATTTCATCACACTGGCGAAATTGCGCTAGCGTTAGCCGCTTCACACTATAGTAAATTTGCCCCATAGAATCTTTTTTAGGCAAATAATTATAATTTTTAAAAAATGATTTCCTGTTTCCATATTGGTGGCACAACAATCCTATTGGGTGTGTTAAATAATTTTTAGCAGACTTGAGGCCCCATTCA
Source organism: Xenopus laevis (assembly GCF_017654675.1). Classification (NCBI taxonomy): domain Eukaryota; kingdom Metazoa; phylum Chordata; class Amphibia; order Anura; family Pipidae; genus Xenopus; species Xenopus laevis. The sequence goes on from NC_054379.1 coordinate 111,730,971, forward strand.
TTAAACCTTAATTTTTTTCTAGTAGAGCTATTTAGGGGGAAAACTCAAATTGTTAGTGGGAAAAAAACTTGAATTTTTAGAGATTTATCTTATCATATTCCAAAGCTGCCGAATCCAAAAATATTCCATTCCAAACCTGTTGAGGTCATGTAGAAGTCAATGGCAGATGTCCCTGAAGTTGTTTCTTGACAACCGAAAAATTTGATCATATGATACAAATCGATGCTTGATTTTGTCGTGACATTTTGTCTCTCCGTTTTTTTCGAGAAAAATGATTGATAAATGGGTTCAATTTGTTGAAGGGAGTTAGGCCGACTTTGTTTACATGAAAAATTAAATATATTGAGTTTTAGTAAATCAGCTCCTTAGGGCACGATGATCTGAATTACAGAAAGATTCCTTATCCAGAATACCTCATGTCCCAAGAATTCTCGATAATGAAACGTATACCTATATGTGGATCTAATTTCATTTTAACAATTATTCATATTTCATCCCACTATGAAGGCCACAGCAAACAATAGTAGAAATGTTTGGTTTGTGCTGCATCTGTAGATTGACCTGTCTGGCCCAAATCTCTAGACATTTCTCTTTCTTAAATTTTTGTTTTGAAGGGAGAGCAGTTGTGCAAGCTTTGCCTTGTAAACGCTGAGTCTGATTTCCTGAACTAATGTCCATAGCATATATGGATATTATAAAATTTACTCAAGCTGAGATTCCATTTCTTAGTTGCCTGTGGGTATAAAAACATATTAGGATATATAGATCTACAGATGAAAACCTAACAAAGGGTATAAAGCAGCGTTATGACATATTGTACATTAGTATTCAATAATTTTATAAAGATATTTATTTTTCTACTATATAAATCTGAATTGGGCAGCCTCCGGGTATTCTTAAGTGAATATCTGTATGTAACCCTACTACACAATGCAACTTTGCAATTTACTACACACTAGGGGGGTTATTTACTAAACTCCACATGGAAAATTGGTGATTTTTAATAAAATCGCACTTTTAAAAAATCATGTATTTTTCTGAATTAATTAAACCCCAAGGATTGAAAAGTCCAAATCTGAAAATCCGGCAACTCAGACCTGTCGAGGTTGCATATAAGTCAATGGAAGAAGTCCCAATGATTTTTTGATGTGTGCTGGGTTTCGTGCAATACCCTGAAGTTTTCTGAGTTTTCTAGCAAAAAGCATAAGAAATCTGAGTTTTCAGGTGAAAAATCTGAAAAAAATTGTAAAAATCTGACTTTTTCCCACACAACTAATTTTCGGGAAAATACAATAAAAAATAAGCGTAAAAACCTGAGCGGATTTCATCATAGTTTGTAGAGAAATTCGGACTTTGATAAATAGCCCCCTAGGATTTGAGTCTGAGACACTTTGCTTCCCATACTTCAATCTGGTTACAAAAGCACCTATCACATAAAAATTGTCTCTCACATTAAACTTTTTTTATCCAGAATGCTTGGGACCTGGGATTTTATAGATAATGGAGCCTTCCATACTTTGGATCTCCATTAGGATTTTGTTGCTACCAATATGGATTCGTGCAGCTTAGTTTCGATATAGTACAAGATACTGATTTATCATTACAGAGAAAAAGGAAATCATTTTTTTTAAAACTTATAGTGAAGTCTATGGGAGATGGCCTTCCTACAATTCAGAGCTGTCTGGATAATGGGTTTCCAGATAAGGGATTCCATACCTATATGAATTTTGCATGTATGGTATTGGATTTACAGATAGGACATATATATATTAGTAAGAATAGAGGTTTATAGTTTCTTTTTGAGGGCAGGTGCATAAGGGTTAGTTCACACTAAAAGGAGATTCGGGGAGATTTTGTCGCCTGAGCGACAATCTCCCGAATTGCCTCAGCGTGTTTTCCCGTAGGCTATAATGAAAAGTCACCTGCGCTAATGCACACACGGTGATGTGTTTTCCATAGTCGCCCGAAGTTGCCTCAAGGCAGTTCAGGGAGATTGTTGCTCAGAAGACGAGCCGATTAGTCGCCAGGCGACAAACACCCCCCCACCCCGAATCTCCTCGTGTGAACTTACCCTTAAGGATAAATATGAGCAAAATGGACTCAACTACCAAAGCCTTTGTGTGAATTGTTTATTTACTTTTCACCGCTAAACTAGGTAAGAATGTTTCTTTTTCTCTCCTCTTCTCTATCTACATTATTTTATCAGAAACCTTTTTTGGACAGATGAAAATATAACATGTAACGCTCCAGCTATTGGACTGAATTAAAATTTTTAGCAGTACTCAAAGTCAGCAAAGCAAAAGTTACTGAACCAATGTATATGAGATTTGACAGGCACTCTATACACAGATGCGTGAGCTACGTACTTGTTTGTGTAAAAAAATATTTAACAGCAAATATTGGGTATAGTTGGAGATAGAGTATGATCTTTTTTGTACTGATGATATGGGATTTAAGAAACCCATAATCCAGGAAGCTCCAGAATATGTTGATGCCATTTTTATTTATAAGATTACTATTAATGCCATTTTTATAGGGTTCTGTTTAAGCAATTATTTATTAGTGACTGATTCACTTTTTCACTGTAATAGTAAAATGGTACCTTTGATGTTAACTAAGCTGCATAAATCTATTTAGCAAAACAATGTTTTTAGTGCCAAGCCAATAGGCGCCGAAGGGATGCCCTCACCCCCCATCCCAACCATCATGGCCATTCACATCTAATCTTTCCTTTCTGCTTGTGCACTGATGGAATTACACATTGGCCATAACTAAAGGATAGGCAGACAGCCCTCAACGTTGTGCCCTAGGCATGTGCCTTAAGGTATGGCATTACACAGGAAGATATTACAGACACCAAAGTGCCCATAGTCAGGCAAATCCCCATCCATCCAATTGAAGCTGAGAATAGGATCAGTACATCTGGCAGTTATTTGTCATATGTTTACATGGGGATTTGTGATATGTTTTCTGAAGTCGCCCGAAGTTTCCTCGTGAGGCATTTACATTTTAGCCGGCGGGAAGGCAGGGGTGGCAGTTCTTCACCTGGAAGAAGAGCTGACTTATCTCCCTGAATCTGCCTGTGTGCCCTGACCCTAACTCAGGACAGAATAAGGAGACCCCCAGGCCCCAAACATTCTAAATAATAGAACTAAATAATATATTTTTTTTACAGCTTATTTCCACACTTTAGAATAATCTGTCAATCAAAAGCAATTGCCCATGAAACAGAAAAGATATTTCTAATATCCAAAGAAACATGTAGGATTATACTCCTATGATTCCACATAAAATGTTCAGACCCCGTTTTTATATATAATACCAAAATCTATTAGTGACTAGACACCCATCACAAGGGTGATGTCACAATGGAGAGGACGGTGAAAGTATTATTAGCTGTCATCAGATATAGAAAATCACAGAAATGGATTTTATAAGCCTAGACTGAAGATTAATAATGCACAAACTCAATGTGATATAACATTTCTGGAAGGGCATTTGATGCAACATTGCCACAAGAAATACATAAAGCTGAACAGTACATGTTTATATCTATTCACAAATGATTTTCATCCATCATCAGTATCTATAGTGCTAGTTTTCTACTGTGTTTGCATAAGCAGGGATGATAAATGTGCTGCAAATTCTACTGGGAAAAAAACTGCCTGGTATATAAAGCAGAAAAGAAGACTGTCTGACCAGGGAAAGGAAGTATGTAAAACTGAGAAATCTATAATGAATCCAGTGTCAAACCTATGCTTAAAGGGCAATTTACCTGAAAAGAAGTATAGTCTGAACATGACTAGTCTTAGCAATGAGTAGTTATGGTAGTGCAGCACTATAGGCAGCATGGTGTGGGTTCTGCTTTTGATGCGGATCAAGGCATTGCGTGGAGTTGGTATGTATTCCCCATGTCTGCTTGCATTTTTTTTCTTGCTCCATTTTCCAAAAACATGATGGTTGTGTTATAAGCTGTTGATAAAAATTATTTTTTTTTAACACAAATGCTTTATTGTCACATCCACAAAAGCATCACATACAGCATATGCAAAATAACTGTGGAATGGCACAGTCTCATAACTGTGTCTCCTCAATATGAATGTCGTCTCCATAGGTTGTCTAGAATTGACTGGGTAGCCGCATTAAAAGAAAAACAAAAACAAAACACAAAGGGGGGTAGAGAAGGAAAAAGGGGGGGCAATATTAGCAGGGAGGGCCTAGGGTGCATCTGCCTGATTGGATTTAGCAATATATTGCTGCCACGGCAGCCAAATTTTGTTATGCAGTTCCCGTTTATCCTCCAGAGTAAAAATGATTTTTTTATGGTAGGTTTATAACATTATAATATGGATAAAGAATAGCAATAATGGCTGATCTTTCCACTGATTTGCCCTTTATTCATTTCTTTGCTGAGTGGTCTCTCATATAAACTTCTCCCAAGCAGCAAGGGAAGATATGTGGATAGCAGCTATAAATGGAGGAAAGGTAGTGGTATACCATGAAAAATATGGGCGATATACGATTAGGCTGCAAGAATGTGGGATTAACTGCTGGTTGGTTGCTATGAGTTTTAGCAGTTCAAGTGGCCAACTCCATGCATTGAGTTTTAGCAGTTCAAGTGGCCAGGCACAACTAATTTGAAAAAATCCTAATCTGTTTGTTTAAAAAAAGGATGAGATCAGGAAGCCAATAGAAAGGAACATATGATAATACAAAGAAGGTAAAATCTAAGGCACAGTGCCATATTCATTTTGAAAGGCAATTCACAATGTTTGTAGATGAGAACCCTTCTTCCATTGGAAAAAGAAGCACATTGTACATCGCCTTTCAAAATAAATATGGTTCTGTGTCATGCACCTTCCTTTTCTGTGTTACCCCATGCTTATGGACACGCACTTACAGTGAACCCCGGACACTGTTGAAACTGGATGCACCAGTGAGTAGGCACTATGGCTTTATATCAGGTGTGCTTATTCTTATTTCTATTCATTAAAATATAGGCAAATCAGGCAAACATTGCGCATCTGCCAACAAAAGCTGCCAATTAAAATAGTTCAGATAAATCTTCTATTAAAGGTCACTAATTATAACACAAATAAAGTACAATTGTAGTAAGGCGCTGCAAAACTAAAGTATGTCTGTGTGGAAACACAGGCATGTTTTATGCTTTCCCATGTACAGTAATGCCAGGGCGCAAAAGTTGAAGAAATCCTCAAATTTCAATGCATCTGTGAAAAACATTTAAAAATATAAATAATAATTTTTTGAACACATGTAGCATAAAACTGTTGAAATAAAGAGTTTAAATATATAATAAATATGTTTTTCAATAAGGTGTTTGTAGGAATGCCAAATACTTCCCATATTGGATTGACGATGATGAACACCAATGCTATAAAAGCAGCATCACTTTAGTTCTGAACAAAGAAATCTCCCCAAATCAGTCTTATCTATTGGTCAATATAACACTTAATACTATACTATACTATTAGCATTTATAGGCCTTCTTAACCAGTAGAGAATTGTACATATTCTGATTCCCGGCCTTGTTTATGTCTATTCAAGGGTGAAATTTCTCATCTGCTCCAGCTATAAAGGGCAAACACAACTGAATTTCTTAATCAATTTTATAGGCATTAGAATCTGACTGGCCTCCGTGTTAATGAGCCTGAAAACATATATTGTCTACAAGTGCAAACAGGACAACTGAAAAATATTTCTTGCAATTAAAAAATAGGTGAAGAATAGTTTCGTACTATACATTGACACTGATGTTTTTCATCTGTTTGTTCCAAAACTGGTTACTCTAGAATGTGCACTATCATAACAATCCTCCTGCTTAAAAGTTTAGCCATGTATATATACAAGCTCACTGTGAACATTTGTCTGCTCTTGGGGACAGAATTTGCACTTTAAAAATATCATACCCCTTTACATGTTTGAATTCTGTACTAGCAAGATGTATCCGTACTTCAAATAAACTGGATGAAGGCCAAACCATGATAGAGCAGAGCCCACTTCACAGCCACACCCTGAATATCAAGCTTGATTTGGGTACTAGTAGCTATTGCTATCTGCCAAACTGTGATTACAGCTCATATTAAAAAAGTTAAAAGTTACCTTTCCATATGTAGGGATATGAAAATCTTAGACACCCTTACACTTTACAGACAGGCACATCCCTAGTAATATGGACACCTCAGTGGGTCCTTATGGGGACCTTGTGCTTATGTAACCCCTGCAGTTCACACAGTGTACTCTAGAGGCACTGTGCCAGAGTATAAAAGGTTTAGGAACCATGTGCTCTGGGTCCATTACTTTAGCCCAACCAAGCAGGCTGGAAGGGAATGGGTAGTGCTGACCCTAGGCGCCTTGGCCCTAGTAATTAGACAGCTATACTCGTTTTATAGATCGCTCTAGGAGTGATAGAGAGGTTATTAAGTTGAGCAGCTCAAGGCTCCGCCAAGGAGATTAGAGGGATTAAGATCCCAGGGTAATACTAACCCAGAGTAAGGAACCAAGTGTTGAGATAGGGATGTCAGGAGTTCCCCTAGTCTGCCACTGGAAGATATCCTGAAAACCGGGCAATACCCATCACATGCTGTCAACTTACTCTCTGCTGTTTGTTCCCTAGCTTGTGGGGATTCAGCCTATACGTGCTGTGAGTATATGCTTCCTTTATGCTGCTGTGTATGTTCTATACTCCATTGTGGATCAATGTGCTAAATGATCTCTGTGCTATTGTTCAATAAATACTGTTCTTTGTTCAACTGTTAAAGAACTACTGGCGCCCATCATTGTGCTATCGCATAAGGTTACAGTTACACTACACCCTTGCCTCCACCCCGCTGCGAGGGCTTACCCCTGAGAAAGAGAGCTCATCTGTGGTCTCAGCCCACCAAGGAAAGTAGCTAAACTGCCCTAGCACAAGTCAGTTTACTATAGTGCTACACATAGTTAAGCTCGACCTCTAGGTGAGAGGACAACAGCAGCTGGACAGAAACTAGAACAAGCACTTTAAAAGTTACCTGCACTGTCGGCACAAATCAGCAGGCCCGGATTTGTGGAAAGGCCACCTTAGCATGGGCCTAGGTCGGCAGGATTTTAGTGGGACAGCATGCTGCCCAACCACACCCTCATTGGTTCAAAAACACTGGGGATGCGCTGTAGATACAATCATTTTTTAAATTTCCCATGCGCCAATCCCCATTGCTCAGGTCCCGATGATGAAAATTTGCATGAATAAAGGGGAGGGGACAGGGGCAACGAATGGTAGTGGGCCTAGGGGCACCCACTATGTAAATCCGGCTCGCAAATCAGTCATCTACATTTTAAACAAAACAAAATACCTTTTTGACAACTATAATATTTTGAATATAAATGATGAATATGTTACTGAATACTGAAAGAAAAAAATATATACGCTTGAGAAACATAAGAAGAAAAAAAGCTAATGCCCAGAAATATTAAAACTAAATAGTATATTGTATTTGATGAAAATGGTTATTAAGCAACATGTGTTGTTGTACTTTACAATGGTTACATTCATTTAAAGGTATTGCAGAAGTGATGTTGAAGGGCTCAAAGGGCAGTGCCTATTTAATGCAGTTACTGTTCTCCACACTATTTTCTAGCAAGAGAAAAACTGGCTCTATACTTAAGGTGGGTTGAAATGTGGCACATAAATAAAAGAGAGAATAAAGGAGCATATTAACGATAATGAGAACTGTAACACAACCTTTCTTTATACATTGTTCACATTAGACCAAGTACATGGTACTGAGAAAACATTACAAATGGGTCTCAAACTTCAAAGGAACCGTACTTAATAGGCCATTTAATTAGGTTATTATAGCTTATCCTCTCATCTATTTTCATTCTATTTTTATTCCATGGCTGTTCTATGGCTTTGTTTTTCAGTTCCACCTTAAAGTCCTGTATTTTTTTAAATTTCTATTTCCCACTTTTTTTTCTTTTGTGTTTAACACTTTTTGGGGGGTTGCTTCCTCTTTTATTTTTTTTATTTCATTTTATTTTGTTTAATTTCGTTAATGTTGCCCCAATTTTTCCTATTTTTTCTCGTTACTTTTATCTCTTTCTTGGGGTTAGTCCTTTCTTTTTGATGTCTTAGTATCTCTGTTCCATGGCACTATATCAAACAACCATTTAACTCTTCTTTTTTTTTGGGTTGATTTAAAGTGGACCTGTCACCCAGACATAAACAGCTTTATAATAAAAGTCCATGAAATCCAATTTATATTTTTTATTAAAGCATTAATAGCTGTTGTAAACTCGTTTAAAAATCTCAGCTGTCAATTAATTATTGTCTGCCCCTCCTCTATGCCTTAGGCATAGAGGTGGGGTAGGTAGTTACTTTCACTTTCCATTCAGCACTTACTAGATGTCACTGCTCTCCACACATTTCCCGTTCTCTTCACTGTTTAATTGTGTAGCCAGGGCATGGGGATGGACATCGGGTCCCCCATTCTGGTGCACAAACCAGATTCTGAGATGATGCAAGGCTTGCCTTAATAACAGTGTCCACAAAATGGCGCCTACCTGCTTGCTGTAATTATGAATTCCCAGACTGAAGGAAACAAGATTAAAATAAATTATATAGTGTATTTAAAGTACATTTTGCTTGACTAATGTGATAAAATAAGATTTTGAATAATTTTTTTGGATGACTGGTCCCCTTTAGTTTGCCATAGAACCCCTTTTTGTGGTTGTGGATTTTGGCCAATTTGAACCTGGCTTGTTCTTTAAAGGAATTGTTCAGTATAAAAATAAAAACTAGGTAAATGGATAGGCTGTGCAAAATAAAAATAGTTTCTAATATAGTTATGTAATGTATAAAGGTGGAGTGACTGAATGTGTAACATAACATAACAGAACACTACTTCCTGCTTTTCAGCTCTCTTGGTTTACACTGACTGGTTACCCTGAAAACCAGGCAGTTACCAATCAGTGACTTGAGGGGGGCGCATGGGTCATAACTGTTGGCTTTTGAATTTGAGCTGAATGCTGAGGATCAATTGCAAACTCACTGAACAGTTATGTCCCATGTGCCCCCCCCCTTCAAGTCACTGACTAACTCAGAGTTAGAGAGCGGCAAAGCAGGAAATAGTGTTCTAGCTATTATGTTACACATCCAGTCACTCCAGCCTTTATACATTACATTTTTGCCTAACTAACTATATTAGAAAAATGTTTTATTTGCAGAGCCTATTCATTTATCCAGTTTTTATTTTTACATTGAACTGTTCCTTTAAAAGCCTATATGTGTGTTACTGACTAGTCTATCATTCAGTTGTAATTTATCATATAGTTTTCAAATGTTTTTCCTTTTGTACTAATGAAGCAATAGAATTCTTAATGAATCAGATGAAAATTGAGTGTAGGACTGGCCAGATATGGGATGACTTTGACGTAGTTGGCCAGCTTAAATATATTGCAATATATGGACAAACAATCCCTGTTTTGTTCAAAGGGTAAGGCATTTTTTAGTAGCAGTATGCACAAAATGTCTCAATGTCCTTAATATATTGGTAATGGGTTGAGTGTAATGGACCTCTTGTATTTGTCTATATGAATTTTGTGGTCACAACCTCACTGCACCCCCACCTAATGGTTTAATTCCCTGGCTGGTTCAGAAAGAATCCTAGTAATTAAAGATGAAACAGAGAACTGTCCAACAGAAATATTTGAGTGGTAAAAGGAAGATTTCCTTCCCTGGCATACTAAATAGCAAGGCAATTTGCCATATAGTATATTAAGTAGAACATGGTTTGCATTGCATGAATCTGGTCACAGCACTTCTAATTAATTGTGTCCTATTAATGTATATGATAAACAACCTCTTGTATGATTAAAACATAGACATAAAGTTTAATGACCAGTGGATCCCAGGTACACTTGCCCTGCACCTTCAGCTTGGGGAGCAGGTAATTCAGAAATTGTTGATGGAAATGTGCAAACTGGACCACTAGCCAAAGGATTCTTAAAAACCCTAATGTTTATTAAAAAAAATGCCATGTCAAATACAAGTCATATGATTGAAGCATCTTGCAGAACTTAATCATAATTAGGGATGGGAGAATTTTGTTGCCTTGTTTTGCCGCGGAAATGCCGCCCATAGACTTGTATGGCGTCTCATGTCAAAAAAAATTTCGCCGCTCGACAACATTTTGTTGACGCCCATAGACTGGGTCAAATTCGCCCATCCCTAATCATAATAACTTTATCAGTAATTAAGTGTGACATGAGCTACATCAGCTATATAATTTTAAAGAATATGCACTATAATATAGCCTAATATTGCCTAATAGTGAAAGCAACCTTGCTTTGCCTACTGTAGACTAGGCACATGAATGGTTAATTATTCAAGACGATTAGAGTGCTATGTTAGCCCATCTTGTAATGTAGGTTTTCAGTCTGAAAGGGATTATTTAATGTTCTATTAATGTGCTTAATTTCCAGCCAGCTTCCTGTGCTCTTCTTACTGGCTGTGGGCCATGTGATGGAAAGGTCTAAATATTATTTCTGATGTACCTGTGGCTGAATTCTGATTGAGATTTTGAAATTGATACATATGTATGAGACTGTACCAGTTCAAGGCCAGGACCTTCTTCCTTATGTTTCTCAGCATGCATGAGATGTTGGGATACTGTATGTACAGGCCTGTCATTTATTTACTTCTCCTGTGCTTGTACCTGCTAAAATATGCATTTATTTTTTATAAATATTTAAACTTTATATCCATTATAAATAAGGACACAAATTATACACACTGTAAACATCCTTATAAGGGCTTATTTACTAAGACCACATTTTTTTTACCCACTTTAGTTTTTCCTGAACAGACGCCCACTAAATTGTATGCCCTGATTAATAAGCCTGAATCAGCGACTCACTTTCAAGTTGAGACAACATATTTTTATTAGTCAATAAGGTAATTTATTGCATGTGTGCAGCAGAAATTAAGCAAATTTGTGATTCATTAAGTACAAGTCAGTAACACCTATCTCGAGGCTGGTGTTATCTCCAGGGCTCTCTTGCATTTTTGTGCCTTGTACTTTTCACCTTGTACATAATTCATACAGTGTTTTTCCCAGATTTGTAGTGTAACCAAGGGTTATGGTGAAGAGTGTGGGCTTTGAAAGCAAATTAGCATTCACTTTGTTAAATCTTGTGTTCCTTATGTCCTGTATCATTGTCCTTCGTTCAACCTTTTGTAAAATGGCATCTTGTATTTACATCCAGTTTTCCTACAGTAGAAACCAACTGTTTTTGAAGGGACATTCTATATCTGCCACCATGACATGACTTTCCTGGTAGTGTATTCCATATATTTACATCTGTAAAGAGCCTGTTCTGATGCTGAAGGTTAATTTTCATTTCCTTCTATCTCAAGGTTGGCCTTGCATCCTCTGTATAAGCTTCTAAATACGAATTGTCTCAAGAGAGGTCTCTACAGAAAGATTGTTTGAATAAATTTGCATGTAGATAGCGTATCCCCTCTTAATTGCCTTTTATCCATATTGACATAACAAACTTGACATCCTTTGATCTCTGCATATTTAGTTCATTTTATGAATACTTTATTTCTTTAGGGGTTGTCTGTCCTTATATTGCATACTGTAGTTACATAGCTCATTTTAGTTCAAAAAAAGGTTAGCTGTCCTTCAGGTTCATTCTATCAGTGTACAGTAAATATTATTTATGGTGATTGGGGGCAGCTTAATGTACAATATATATTTATGTATTTTATATTTATAGATGCTTCAAAAAGCTATTTCTCGCATCTTCTAACTATTTAAATTAAACTCTGAGTCACTGTTAATTATGGGACCCGAAGACAAGGCTAGGTTTGGCTGCCCCCTTATCTGTTTGGTTGCTGCAATTAGATTATGGGATTTCTTGCTTAGGAGGCTTAAAATTTCCAGTGCAGCAACTGGGCGGATCAGCATTGGAACCAACACCCCTCTATCATAATTTTATAGTAGGAAGGGTTAGTTGCAGTGGGGAGTTGTTTGGCTGTAAACCCTAAGGGGACTGAATGGGTAGTTGGAAAGATGAGTAGGTAACCGGGTAGGCCTGTGGAAGGTGGTCAGCCTCTGATGGACTTGAAAAAGAGGACAGGAACCAGAATTAGGCTGAGTCAGGGTCAGACATCTGGGAGGATATGTTGAGAACTTTTGGATGATAGTTCTTGTTAACTATGCAGCCTTCCTTTTCCCAAACTCTGTCTCCATATTGTGGGTGAGGGGGAGTGGGGGCATGGCAAATCTTAGCATTGTACTTGTCACATATTACATTGGTGCCCACCATGCTTTCAGCAATAGTTTCCATATTCCTCCATACCTGTCAGATGTAACATTACTCAAATTAGCATAATTGCTAATAAATTTTTTTCATTTTTCCATTATATTTGTGAACTGGTAGAAGGAGAATAGAATAAAGAAATATAAAATACAGGCATCGGTCCAGAGGGGTCTAATGAGATCAGGATGTTTCTTAGTTTGATATAGAATTCTTAGCCATACTATGTAAGCTGTTACCTTGCCTCCAATCTTGTTTTATGCTTACTCAATATTTTGTTAGCTTTTCCATAGATAAACATCTACCATTTGCAAGGAACATCAAAGACACATGAAAGACCACATTGGCTTTAATCTTATGAGATAGCAAGCATTTATGGTCAGAAATTGACAACAGAGAGACTGAAAATGATGTGCTATACCATATCTAATGCAAATGTTTTATTCGCAGAGTATTCCGATTTTGAAAATATTTTTGTTAGAAGAACAGAAAAAAAAAAACAGGAAACTCATAGGGAAGCACAAATGAGATTTGATTAAAAAGGTTTGTAATCATCCAGCAGTGAAAAAATAGGAAACTGATATAGATATCAAAATGGAAACGAGATAAAAATAGTATTTTTATAGCTTTGAAGCCTTTCACTTGTTCTGGTTAAGCAAATCTGGCAGCTTTCCACAGAAAATATGTTTTGCTAGCTCTGCAGTAGGGTTCTCATTTTTACTGACAATTTTGTTGAAAGGTTTGGTAAATTCTTTACAAACAGAATAAAATTAAAAAGAAAAAAAAATCATCATTTTTGAATTCTTCTGCTGTTCCAAAAAATGTCAGTGAAGCAAAACAGGCCAGGAAAAGGAAAGAAACGCCAAAAAGCAAAGAACAAAAAGCAGTTATGTTTGGGAATGGGAAACCCTGCTTTGTTTTTTTAATCTCTAAAGATATCTTTTTAATATGTATACTGAAATGTAACTGATAATTGTTCATGTGTATTATGCTAAAGTAGATAACATAAAAGTCACTTCTATGGAAACATATCAAATGCTTTAATTTCTTTTGCTTTGTGTTGTGATTGATTTAGAGTAATGACACTTGAAATTAGTCGTACTGCAATTAATCTCCTCTAGCATGGGCGATTAACCTCCTCCAAATGGTTTCCCAATGGCTAACATGCGACTCACCACTGGGAAAACCCCCACACCACACTGCTGATTAGGATCTCCGGGTCTCCCCCTCTTGCTGGCTTTGCCACAAAATTCGCAAAACTGGCGAAAAATGTCAATGTTAACGCCGGCGCCCATTAAAGTCAATGGGCGTTCATTAATCGTCGCCGGCGTTAAAATTGTCGCCAGCGTTGGACCCAAATTTCACAAATTTATTAGTCAGCGGCAAAACGCGAGAATTCACGCCTGGCGAATAAATTCTCCCATCACTAGTGGTGGGCACCTTAAGGTGGGTGCATTGGTATTCTATATTCTGTTTTTCATGATTTTGCTTATGGAAAACAGATTTGTTGTTTGTGTCCTAATGCATTTTTAACCATTTTTGTATTTTTTGAAAATTATTGGTGTGCCTTCCATACATATGTTGAATATCAGGAGAACCCCCTCCCCCAGGGCAATAATACAATCTGACATTTTTTACGCTCCAAAATTGGCAAGACATATTGGTTGGTCCAGTGATTCCATAAGCTTTATAGGAGTTTAGGGCCTGTTTATAATGATATAGTTTGTTCTGTTACATAATATAATTACATAACATACCAATGGATAAGCCTTGTGTCTGTGTATCTTTGTATTGTGTCCATGCCTGCCAGAAACTGTCATTATAAAGATACTCAAGAACTGTACTTCACTTAAACAATAGGCACTACAGCAATAACAGAATGAAGGATCAGCACAGCTCAGAGTCACATACTAACATTGATTGTGCTCTTTCTCAGTCTGTCGCAGTAACCTTTAGCTCTTGAAATGTTTGTACTTTGAGTCCTGCTGTCATTGTCACATCTTACAGATACATATTTCAAAGTTGCTGGCTTCTGTTTTGTGCATTTATGTTTTAAAGCTGTTATAAAATCATACTGCACCTTTAAATGTATGATCTGTGTCACCTAGGTCTTTCAGTTTTCTCCATTTTTTCTCTGAACTATCATAACAGTAAGCTATGAGGATACTAGCTTTGCCTTTAGATCCCTGTAACACTACACTAAAAGGCTCATTTTTAGCTGCAAGCTACAATGTGAGGAGCCAATGTCATCACAGTAGCACCACTTAAGTTGCCCTTTAACAAAGTACTTGTGCCTACTTGTCCTTGTCTATACTTGCAATACTCAATACAATATTCCTGTTGCCCTTGTTTTAAATAGTAGGGTGCAAGGTGCAAGGGATCCCTGTACTTTATAACTACCATTGTATTTTGTGCAAGTAAGTGCTCATATTTGCACCAACTGGCTCATGCTATTAATGTTGCATGCTTTGGCATGCTCAGTTTGACTAGCAACACATAGTGTGCATTTATTGAAGCGGCTGTATGACTTGTAGAACTTGTAATGTAAAACTTCATTTGATTTCATTTCATTAATTGTTTTTTGTTAATGTCCAAGATAATTTTAAGACATTTTAAATGAATACAATGCATTTTGTGACAACAGTGCCACCTGCTGTTAGGAAAAATTTAACTCTGAGAAAAGAATGGTGTTGCACAAATCCTAGAAACAGGATGTCCACCCTAATGGAACAATATATAATTCTAAACAACTTTCTAATATGTTCATTAAACATTTTCAATGTTTTTTTATAGTAATCTAAAGCGGTTTCTATATGTCTCTTGCAATACCTCCATTACTTTCCCTGACCACTCATACCATATCATAACCACATGCCACATTGTATCAGAAGTCAGCTCTCCTCCAGCCAAGACTTCTTTTATCCCAATGCTTCTTAACAAATAAAAAGTAGAATTACAGGGCAAGGCATTGTGGGAATTAGAGTCTTCACTGGAGGATAGATGATTTTCGATACATCTTAGTGGTTATTTACTTTGACTCTGGACTCAAGTGCAAGAGCACAAAGGGGGATAAAAGCCCACTGTAGTCTTTATTTTAAAGTGCTTGTGTTGAGGGTCTAGTTACCCTCTTCAATGAGTGTGATTTGATGAATGTCTTATCATTTAGGGGACTGCATGAGGACAAAGGGGGCACTTGAGGACGCTTATGAGCCACACTCTGTCTGCCACTTAGGAATACAGTAGTGCTGAACTCAGGCAGTCCTTTATTCATAACACAAAAAGGAAAGCCAGCGCTCGGTCTAACTCAAGCTGTGGTGTTGACCAGCTGCTATAAACACCATTGTGCCAGCGCTCAGCCTAAACCACATTCTGGAGTTGACCAGCTGCTATAAACGATATAAAGCCAATATTTGTACAAAATGAGAAAAAATGCCAGCGCACGGTTTGCCTTTAAAAATAATTTTTACAAAAGATGAGGTGTTAGTACCACACTTTGGCCAAAATATGTAAGCTCACATGCCACGTCAAGGCCCCTCGTTGTACGTGAGTCTTACACTATTATGAGTATTTATAGCACTTTTAAAATAAAGTCCCCCGGCAACCAATGAGACTGAGTAGTAAGACCAATGTGCACTTACCCTTAGCTCAGGAGTGGGAAAGCATGGAGCTTTTAAGCCCCAGCCAACAAACATACTCCTGTGAATAATTACCTTTCTTTGCTGTGAATTTAAAATCAAGTCCCCCAGTAAGCAATGTGACTGACTTAAGACCATGATGCACTTCCCCTTAACATCAGAGCTATAGTGAAAAAGCAAGGAGCTTTTTAGCCCCAGCCAGTTAACATACATCTGAAAGTGATTCCCTGTTTTAAAGGCTGAATGGCAACTATAGGCAATATTTGGCTACAATTTTTAAACAAAACACAGAAAGAAATCGCCAGTGCTCGGTCTAACTCACATTCTGGATTTGACCAGCTGCTATAAACGATAAAAAGCCAATATTTGTACACAAAGAAAAAAGAGAAAAATTGCCAGCGCACGGTTTGCCTTTAAAAATAATTCTTACAAAAAATTAGGTGTTAGTACCACACTTTGGCCAAAATATGTAAGTTTTATTAATGAGGGCAAAGAGACCTGCAGTATTTAGTATAGAAAACTTCAAGGATTGCTCCCAGCAGCAATATACTGGACAAAATCTCCATAGAAAATGTGTATGAAGTACCACTGTAAATAAAAAAACAGTATATTGATTTTAACCTGTCAGTGTCATATTTTGCTGTCATTTTCAGCCTGTGTAACTAGTCTTTGAGTGTTTTTGTTATTAGTGAAATCTTTTTTGAAAGCATTTTTTGACTATGCTGTATAAATGTTGTCCTGTAAGGATGAAGAATCTAGAAGAGAATGTTGAAGGTCAGCTACATATAGCAGGTTATAGACAATATGGTGCAAGTCTGCCAAGGTCATCATTTGATAAATGCTAAATGATAAGTCGTCTTTAAGACAGGCAGGGGTGAGCACATTCTTTCCTGATTCTAACACTAATCATTCATGTTTCTGGATCAATCTCTCTATTTAAAAATCAAACTACATACATTTATCTTTGTTAAATCCAATCACAGAATCATATTCACTCCTTGTATTTAAAACTGATTCCACAGCATAATCTTTTTTTCCTCTCATCTCTGCCAAGATCAATGTCATTAGTAAAGTCCATGACTTCTTCCTCATTTTCTTAAGATGGCTTGCTTTCTTTGTTTCCTTTTTCATCATACATATTCTTTAATGTAAGTTTTTATTTTTCAGTTTTAATAAATGGTAAAAACAAGACTTAAAGGGATTCTGTCATGATTTGTATGGTATACTTTTTATTAATAAATGAAACTGTGCACATTGCAAATAATTCATTCTACCATTTAAAATGTTATTCTTGAACCAATAAATGAATTTTTTTAAGTTGTAATATGGCAGCCATCTCAGGTCATTGTGCCTGATCCTGTGCTTTCAGAAAGAGCCAGAACTTCACAACAGGGCCGGGCCAAGGTATTTTGGCACCCTAGGCAAGGTCTTCAATCAGTGCCCCCACCAGGTCCTACATTACAATTTACCACCTTACCATTCATATTGACCCCTGTACCTGTGCCAGCAGCCATCATGTTGCCCCATGTAACTGTTCCAGCACCTTTCATATTGCCCCCATTGTATTGTACCTGTACCAGCATAAGCCAAAACATGCATCATATTGTTAACCCCAATCTGTACCTATGCCAGCGGCAGCCAAATAAAACCCATCATATTGCTCTTAATTTGTACCTGTGCAAGTAGGAGCCACAAATCCATCATATTGCCCCAAACATCCCATAACCCCTTACCTTTTTTGGTCCTAATCAGTGTCGGACTGGCCCGGCGGGACACCGGGAAAAAACCCGGTGGGCCCCGACCCTCGTGGGCCCCCGCCAGGCCAGACCCCCTCTAATAGTATAAAATTTTTTAAAAAGTTTCCGGTGATGCGCATCGCATCACCGATTGCGCATGCGCACCGAGAAGCGCCGCTCGCGCATGTGCATGGCGGCGTTCGAGCAGCGCAGTAGGGGGGCGGGGGGCCCTGGACCAGCAGTCCCGATGGGCCCCGGTCCCCCCAGTCCGACCCTGGTCCTAATAGATATCCAGCCATTGGAAATAGCAACAACCCCCTCCTACTGTGCCAAAACACACGTATAAACCAGTTATATTGACCCGTAATTACTATTGTACATTTCAGCCCTTCCCCGTGCTGCTACCTCTATTTCAAGCTATAATTTCATTGTTCATAACAATCGAAGGAAGCAGAAAAAAGAGGCTGTTCTATTAAAACACTAAATAATGAAGTACAGTGTATTAAAGAGACAAAAGAAAGCCCTGGAATGAGGAAGCCTTTTTCTGATTTCTGATGTGCGCTTGTGCGGGTAGCGTCCCTTTTAGGAGTGTGCTGGAATATTTTAGTGTAGTTTGTGCCTTTATAGTATAAAGTAGAAAACGGCTCGCCAAAAAAAAAGATTCATTTTTGACTGGTTTTCAGCCATAGAGCTTACCCCATAGTGCTTGTCTGGGGAAGAAGAAAATGTTTCCTTTTATCTTACTTTGTGCAAATAAAATTGATTACAGAAGTTTTTGCTCCAGCCTATTACTTTCATATTTCAGAGATCTCCATTACACCCTATGCATTTATATAAGAACCTGGGCGAGAGTCAGAGAAATAGTAAGGGGAAATGTATATAATATATATATAATGTGTCTAAGAAAATATGGGAGCATTTAAATATGCTTTTTAAACTTTTTTGTTTGGGGCATGTTCTAATTTCTAGTAGAAAGCACTAAGCCCCAACAGGAGCACACCTAATAGTTTGGCTTTAACAGGTGAGAACACAGCTAGATAGCAGGTAAAATATAATAGCTCAGAAAGTAAATGTGAATATACTGACACCAGTTAAGGTGTCTTCATTCTGAACATGAGGTTCTCCATTCCATTAGCTGGCCTCCTCTATCCCATACCCCCTTTCCCTTTTCCCTCTTTTACTACAATTCTTTATTTAATTAATTGCTCCTAATGAAAAATGTAACTCATAAGACATAAGGGGTCATTCACTAAGTCCCAGACAGGCTGCAATCTTCAGATCTCCAATATCTTGGAGGCCACTTTGCTTTGTTTCTTGAAACTAGAAACTACTTTGAAATAGTGACCTCAATCACAAATCCTATGGCCAACAGTCTCAGATAATTAATCAAAGCTTTTAATCTTTTCTTCAGGTCTCCAATTTGTTTGGTTTCTTGAAAATGATAATTAATTTTTGAATAAGTGGAGTAACTAATGCTTACTTGGTGTGAAATGTGGGCCTGGACCCTAATTCCAGGCTCTTCAGACAGTCTGCTTTGCTTGGTGTCCTTATGATGTTTGCAACTTTTTGTATTAGTGGAGTAGCTAGAGGTTAGTTACACCCACTGTTGTTACTCCTGTACTTTGAATGTTGCTTTTGTCACATTTTAGCAAGCTGTCTTCATTTTAATAGATCATATTTGCACAAATCTGTTTGCATGCATGCAGATTTAATATATTGTCAGAGAATTTTTTTGTCTCTTTTGTCACATCTTCATGCAGCACTTTATTCATATCTAGGCATGACCTGCTTTGCTCTCTTAGTCACTTGAATCTTCAGTAGAGTTTGCACATCTTATATATGTTTTTGGAAGAAATCTTCTGCCAGCAGGTTTTGCACAGTTTATACAGCTTTTTGATATTCACTTTTTCAAACAGGTTGTGCACAGTTTATCCATGGTTTTGATGTGAATCTTTTTCCAGCACGTTTTACACAGCTTATACATCTTTTTCAAATCTTATGCCAGCATGCCTTGCACAGCTTCTTCACCTTTTTCAGATGCATCATGTTCTAGCATTTGGCTCAGTTCTATCATCTTCTTAAAAAGTATTTTCTTTAAGCATTTCTTACTAAGACTTGCTGCCTTCTTTAGATGAAGCTTTTTAGCGAACTTTACAATTTTTTTAAATGAATCCATGTCAACATTTCTTGCAGAGCTTTACCACCTTCTTTAGGTGCAAAGCCTTCCAGCTTTTTTTGCTGAGCTTTACCACCTACTTGATATGCATCTTCTTGCAGAAGTGATATCCCTTCTTACTGAGAGTTTTGCACTTATCTGCTGGCTGCTTTCTTGCAGCCAAGTTTATGTCTTATTCCCTTAGTTTTCTTCATCAGCTTAATCCATTTTATCTTTTTAAATTTACATGTTACGCTGCACCCCCGAAATTTACTCACTCTGCAGTAGTGGTGCTGGTTCTCCGTTGACCCGGCACGGTCCCTTAGCAACAGCAGCTTTTTGTTCATGGATCCGCACACAGACAAATTTCTGCAGTGGGGAAAGTGCCCCCTCTTTATTGTTTTATATCACCAACATCAACGTTTCGCAGGGTCCAACCTCCTGATGAAGGGAGGTTGTACCCCTCGAAATGTTGACAGAGAAATTGATTTAATAAAAAATGTAATGTTAGGCATTGAGTTATGATAATATTTGATTGATAATTGATGGTATTTCATTTGGAAAAATGAAGACCAGAATAGCACTGTCTACATCCTACTAAAACTGAATTTAAAGGTGAAAACCAGTTTAAAATGAATACTCTGACATGTGTGCATAGCTTGTTCAGCAAGTTTCTGATTGTTACTTGATTCTGCATCTAAGAACACATGTATGTCAACACTAACACTTAAAATGCCAACAATACGAAAATAATTAAAACATTAAATAAATCCAATAATCTGGTTTTGATTCCATTAAGGATTAATTATATTTTAGTTTGGATCAAGTATAAGGTACTGTTTTATTATTACAGAGAAAAAGGACATTTTCAAAATTTGGATTATTTGGATAAAATGCAGTCGATGGGCAATGGCCTTCCCATAATTGGGCTTTCTGGATAATGGGTTTCTGGGTTAAAGGATCCTTTACCTGTAAAAGTGTATTCAACATGCCACTGGGTATTCAAAGATTAACATGTTTTATTGTATAGTGGTAAACATTACTTGCATGCTGCAAGGTTTTTCTGACACAGATTAAACTGCTGAATATATAATTTTACTCTGCAAAAAAGGGACTTTGGTTGGTCCCCATTTCACAAATTGCTTCGCTTTGTTTGGTTACAGTAAACTGTGTTTTTTTATAGATTTATTTGCTTATTTATTTTTGCTCAGTCATTGCATTTGACCATAATCTGATGGTTTCAGGCTAGCTAGTGTGTCCTGTGGAGGGACATAATTACTGATTTATATTGGATGCTATTTAAACCTGCAGACTGAGCCAGTAATTGAATCCTTTAAACATAGACTAAGAAGAAATGTTTCCAGTGGTTACAAATTTAAGGCTATATTTCTGATCTATAGTTGGGACTAGAGAAAAACCTCAGCTTCCAATCACCTGATGTGGCCAAATTTTATATCTGCTGTCCTTTCACCTGCCCAGCACATGTTTCGCAGACCTATTGGGCCATGAACCCCTGAACAGCATACTATGTCCTTCAAATAAGCAGCAGTGACAGAAAAAGTATCTCTATTTATAATAAAGGGAAGGAAAGGTATAATCAAATGGGGGGGTAAAGTGTAAGCCCCCCATGTGATTATAATTGCTAACCTGAGCCCCTGGGCCAGTTCCTGGCAACTGCACAGTCCAAGGATGTGTTGGTTAGAGTCAAATACATGGTACAGGTATAGGATCCCTTATCCGGAAACCCGATATCCAGAAAGCTCCGAATTACAGAATGGCTGTCTCCAATAGACTCCATTTTATCCAAATAGTCCAAATTTTTAAAAATGATTTCCTTTTTCTGTGTAATAATAAAACAGTACCTTGTACTTGATCCTAACTAAGACATAGTTAATCCTTATTGGAAGCAAAACCAGCCTATTGGGTTTATTTAATGTTTAAATTAATTTCTAGTAGACTTAAGGCATGAAGACCCAAATTACAGTAAGATCCCCAGGTCCCGATCATTCTGGATAACAGGTCCCATACCTGTACTATTTTGTTATTACAGAGATAAAGGAAATATATTTTTACATTTTGAATTATTCAACTAAAACAGAAGACCTTCCTATAAATCCCATTCTGGATAACAGGTTTCCAGATAACAGATCCTATACCAGTACTAGAGATGCACTGAATCCATAAATTTTGGATAGGCAAATTACTCAATCCTCCATACACAATAAGGCCAAATATCAAACTTGGAACCCTAACATGTAAATAATAATTTCATAAAAAGTGCATCTTGAACATACAATTAATTTCCAGGGCTTTCATTTGTATTCAGTTAGGCTGAAGAATTTCTACTCCAAAACCCAATTCTGAATTTGGTGCATCCCTACATATGCTGCAAACAAACGTCTTCTCATCAAAAGGGACACTTGTTCTAAGTCTGAAACCCTTGCTTCCTCACACTCAAAAGAAGTGAATATCAGGGCTTAATAAATAATAGATTCCTAACAAAAGACTGATTTGCTA
Source organism: Xenopus laevis (assembly GCF_017654675.1). NCBI lineage: Eukaryota > Metazoa > Chordata > Amphibia > Anura > Pipidae > Xenopus > Xenopus laevis. Next base: position 111,753,335 of record NC_054379.1, read on the forward strand.
AATATAAAATAATGCATTGTGTTTTAGATTGGAATACCAAAGCTACATGCATACAGATTATTTGCCTCATATCTATGTCTTTAGCTAAAACTGAAGCACTGTAAAGTGGTGTAAGGTGCTACAGTACAAGGGAATATGGTATAAGGACATCCCCAGGGATGCAATGGGACACCCAGCCAGTTGGATGGATCTTCAGCCTGTAACTGGGCTGGATGATGTCACAGACAGAAAAACAGGGAAACGATTTGCCTGATCCCCTACAATTTCATTGCAAAAAGAGGAAACACCCCTTTGTTATAGAAAGCATCAATGAGTAGTGATGAACGAATTTATTCGCCAGCAATGGATTAGTGGCGAAATTCCGCACTTTGCCAAAAATCGGAAAAATCCACAGGGAAAAAAACTCCCAAAATAAAAAAAATACAGATTGACTTTAATGCATTTGGATGAGAAAGTCCCCATAAGAAAAATTGCCCATTGACTTTAATGCATTATGACAAAAGTCCGCCATAAGAAAAAACGCCCTTTGACTGTAATACATTAGGACAAAAAAGTCGGCATTAGAAAAAAAGCCAATTGACTTAAATACATTAGGACAAAAAGTTGCCATAACAAAAAAAGCCCATTGACTTTAATGCATTAGGACAAAAAAGCTCACCATAAGAAAATAATACATTCGGAGATAAAAAAAAATTGTTGCGCATGTAAAAAATTGTTGCGGTAAAAACTACCATTGACTTCAATGCATTTGCAAAATTTTCGCTGTTTCGCAAATGTTTTCGCCCGTTCAGCTAAATGAAACGGGACAGATTTGTTTATCACTACTGTATCAAAGAGCCCTAGGTACTATATACAGGTATAGGATCTATTATCCGGAATTCTTGGACCTGGTGTTTCCTTGATAAGGGAAATTTTCTGTAATTTAGATTTCCATATATTAAGTCTGCTACAAATCATTTAAACATTAAATAAAGTAGGAGTGTTTTGCCCCCAATATGGACTCATGGAGCTTAGTTCCGATCAAGTAAAAGCTACTGATTTCTTGTGATTACAGAGAAAAAGGAAATCCTTTAAAAAATTAGAATGGTTTGCTTAAAATGGACTCTATGGGGCAAATTCACTAACCTCCGAAAATTCGCCAGCGACGGTTTCACTCACATCGCAACACTTCGCCAGGCGTAGATTCGACAGGACAACGCTAATTCACTAAAATCCGAAGTTGTGTCCAGGGCGCTGAAAATTGGCGAAGTTGCGCGTTACTACTCCAAGTGAAGTGAAGTTGCGCTGGCGTTGCCTAATTTGCATTTGAAGGGAAGTTAAAGTACAATGGACGTATATGTTGCAGCAAATACATTACACTACACAAGTCCGGTAAACCTTAATAAAATAAAATAGAGTTGTTATATTGGCCTACACATGAGCCAATGTATAGTTTATGTGCCATATGTAGGGAGAAAGCCGGTTAACAAAAAAAAGTTTATGCTATTTTTCAGCCTATCACCCTGAAAAAGGAAAAGACGCTAGAGTTTTTTGGGACTTGAGGAACTCCTATCTACTCTATTGCACTTCGTCTGGTCTGAGGTGGCAAAGGCAAGTCTGGCGCAAGAGGTAACGTTCAGTAACATCGGCATCTTAGTGAATTTGCGTAGTTATGTCCATTCGCCAGAGCACAAATTCGCCATGCGTTAGGGAGCGAAGTACCGCTAGAGTCTATCTCCTTTGCTAGCGAAGTTGCGACCTTTAGTAATTAGTACCGAAATGACAATGGTGAATTTTTGTTAATACAGAGCCCATACCTACTGTGTGTATATATATATATATATATATATATATATATATATATATATATATATATATATATATATATAATATATACAGGCTAAATTTCCAGTGTTAAAGTCCATTATATGACAAAATCAACTTTGAAATTTTCCATTTTAAAATAAGTATTACGTAAGAGCATGAATCTATCCTCTATATATACCAGCTTTATGCCAGTTCAATATCGCTTTGAAAAGCATTCAACATGATGACAGTGCAGAGTTTATAGAACCGAAGGAATAAAAGCAACCCTCATTCCTAAGTCATGATGCATATTTAGAAGTTACACAATAATATTAAGTGAATGATTCAGCAGGAGCATTTTCCCAGGTGCCTTCAAAGAAAAAAATGGTTCTCTGCAAATTATAGTATTCCCACTGCTTTTAAAGCCTTGTGAATCACCTCATTTCCTTGCAATTTAATAGACTAAATAAAGGAAACCTTAAAGTATTAGATCCTGCAGGGAAGAGGCAATCATGCATTACAATTAGTTTGCAATCACAGCTGTCTCCTATCTACCAAACTCAACTGCTTGAATTTCAGAATTTAAAAACCACAGACGCATTTAATACTCGAGAATATTTCACAGGAATGTGTGTGTGTGAATTACAACTAAGTTAGGGCTCTTACAGACGAGCGTTTTTACCTGCGCTCCCCTGCGTTCCGTTTTTCTGCGTTCAGCCGCAGGGGAGCGCAGGAATAGACGCATTACATTTTTTCCAATGGGGCTGTACTTACACAGGCGCGTGTAGGAGCCGAACGCAGGAAAAATGCAGCATGTTGCGTCTCAACCTGCGTTCGGCGCCTACACGCTCCTGTGTGAGTACAGCCCCATTGGAAAAAATGTAATGCGTCTATTCCTGCGCTCCCCTGCGGCTGAACGCAGAAAAACGGAACGCAGGGGAGCGCAGGTAAAAACGCTCGTCTGTAAGAGCCCTTACAGTTTCTGCATAACAGTATACAGGTATAGGTGGATTTTAATGAAGGCTTGGGAAGGCTAATCTGACTGCCCAATGAAAACAAGCCTACTGCCATTCAAATGTAATCCAGTTAAAAATCAGCATATTCCTATATAATTGCAGCGGTTGTATTGCTTCCTCTGGAAAAAGGTTGTTTTGGAAAAACTTTAAATTGAATTTGATCAAATGCGCTGTTATTTCAATTCAAACTATTTGAATTCGATTGAAAACTGACCTATTTGGGCAAAAAAAAACCCTTTCATTTTTTGATAAATTTCAGTTGGCCTTTTTTAATTTGAATTTAAAAAAACTCCCATTACTTCGAAATTCAAGCCTTGATAAATCTGGCCCTAAATGTGTAGCTTTAATGAATATTTGTTTTTTACATAAGTCAGTGACCCCCTATTTGAAAGTTGGCAAGAGTCAGAAGGAAAAGACAAAAAAATTAAAAACTATGAAAGATAAATAATGAAGGCCAATTGAAAAGTTGCTCAGAACTGGCCATTCTAAAACATACTAAGGGGCACATTTACTTAGGGTCGAATATCGAGGGTTAATTAACCCTCGATATTTGACTGTCGAAGTAAAATCCTTCGACTTCGAATATCGAAGTCGAAGGATTTACCGCATTTAGTACGATCGAAGGAAAAATCGAGCGATTAAATCCTTAGGATCGAATGATTCGAAGGATTGTAATCCATCGATCGAACGATTTTCCTTCAATCAAAAAAAAGCTAGGAAAGCCTATGGGGACCTTGGCGAAGTATGTGGTCGAAGTTTTTTTTAAAGAGACAGTACGTTGACTGGTCGAATAGTTGAACGATTTTTAGTTCAAATCGTTCGATTCGAAGTCGTAGTCGAAGGTCGAAGTAGCCAATTCGATGGTCGAAGTAGCCAAAAAATACTTCGAAATTCGAAGTATTTTTTATTCTATTCCTTCACTCGAGCTAAGTAAATGTGCCCCTAAAAGTTAACTTAAAGGTGATCCACCCCTTTAAGAATCTGGCAATGCTTATATTTCACTTTATAAGTGGATGCTATTGCTTTTGTTGTTGCAGTAATGTGCTTTGATCAAAACTACAGATAAAAAGAAAAATGTCATTAAATTCTCCATTCCCCTCACAGTTTCAACGTCTATTGTATTCACCTTCAGTTTTACATTATTCATTGTTTAGATGCATCGGCTTCCCATATCATCACATGAATGTAAGAGCCCTACAAATATATTGACAGAACTTTATATTTGCCTGAGGTAGAGTCTTTCCTTTGCAGTTTTTTTTTTGTTTGAAGTTTGCTGAAATGCTGTAGTTAATGTATAAATGATTTATTTCGGCTTAGGGTATGACATACTTTCTCTCTGCTAAAACACCACTGAGCATCACAAATGTAGCCAACTGTTATGAATAGGAAATGACTTACCTTTGTGCTGCTTCACTGAATCTTTATGCATATCTATTATTACTAACATCTTAAAGAATTAGTCCCTGTATTTGGGGTGGAGGAATGGGAGTATTAAGCCTTAAACTTTTATTTTGGTCTTCAATTTGGGATATTGCCACGTGCAAAAATGTATTAAAACAGAAGCTACTGTACAAACAGTTTTGACCCACATAAATGCCTTAATGAGCCATCATCTTTTACACTCAGTTGAGTGTAAGTTTGTCTTTTGAGACAAGGAAACCCTGGAACTACCGTCACCTTTAGTGATGGGCGAATTTATTCGGCAGGCGTGAATTTGTGGCGAATTTGCGCGATTCGCCGCCAGTGAATAAATTCGCGAAACGCCCGCGAAACTTCACCGGCGTCAAAAAAATTTTTTCTGAAAAAACGGACGCCGGTGTCAAAAACGGGCGCCGCTGTCAAAAACGGGCGCCGGCGTCAAAAAACATTCGCCGGCATCAAAAACGAGCCGCCGGCGATGTTTTGCGAATTTTGCGCTAGATTCGCGAATTTTTTGGCGAAGCGAAAATTCGCTGCAAAAATTTGGCGGCGTCACAAAAAATTTCCGAAAAAACGGACGCCGGCGTTAAAAACGAGACGCCGGCGCCGTTTTGCGGATTTTTCGGCGAAGCGAAACGGCGCAAATTCGCCCATCACTAGTTACCTTCGAGGTCTATAACTGAGCCTGAAGAATCTGGCGCTCACTTAATTTTGGCAGACATAAAGAAAGAAAAGAGAGCTCCCCTAACTAGGATCGGCAAACAACAGATTCTCTGTGCTTATAACTTGATGAAAGCCTCTGGAATGGGCAGGAAATCTCTACGAACATGAATCCCTTCACTGAGCACTAGTAGATGGTGTCTTCTTAATAAAAGCACAATTTATTAGCATCCATTAAAATCAGTATGTGTAGAAACACGTAGATGAAATACCAGATGTTCACTTCATTTTGACACAGTGTCCTGGAAGTGATGACATTCTGACTTTTCTATGCAATTTCTCTGATTTGCTTTCTAAAAAAATTGTGTTTAAAATTGCATTTTGCACACTGTGCTTGTATTTGTAAATAACACCTATAGTATTGCTATTTAATTATTACTTCCTCCAAAGGTTTTCCTGACACAAATGTCAGGCTATGATGCCTTTATGAATAGTGACACCACATTTGCAATTCTCCAATCTCTTGGCAACATGTCAGACATAAAGGAATCTTGCAAGTTTAAGTTTGCCAATCACAAAGCTACGCTCTTTTACTATTCTGCATTGAATACCTCCAATCCTGGACCTTTGTTTACCATCACATGTTCTAGTCTCTTTTGAACATCCTCCGTAATCAAACAGACATCAACAGTTAGAGGAGGCCTTCATTTATCAATTAAATTTAAATGTAAAAAAATAAAATCTCTGCTTCTTCCTTGCTCTTATCAACTAATATGCCTCAATATGATCCCAAATAGCGATGGACGAATTTATTCGGCAGGTGAAAACTCGCTGCAAATTTCCACGTTTCGCCGCCGGCGAATAAATTTGCTAAAATATATTTGACGCCGGCGATAATTCCAATGCCGGGCGACAATTTCCGATGCCGGCGACAATTCTAGGCGCCCATTGTCTTTAATGTGCGTTGGAATTGGCATCAGAATTGACGCCGGAGTTGGAATTGACGCCGGTGTCAAAAATATTTCGAAAATTTACGTTTTGCAGAATTTTGCAGGAAATTCCTGAATTTTTTGACAAAGCGAAACTGGAGAAATTCGCCATCACTAATCCCAAAGTATCACTCCTCCTTGATTCATTCTTTTACTGTTTATATATATATATATATAGTTATTAATAAATAGTAAATGCTTTATTGTGATGGTAGAAATGAGCTTTAAAGCTCATGACATTAAGGGGCAAATTTACTTATGGTCAAATATCGAGGGTTAATTAACCCTGGATATTCGACTGTCGAAGTTAAATCCTTCAACTTCGAATATCGAAGTCAAAGGATTTACCACAATTTGTTCGATCGAACGAAAAATTGTTCGATCAAACGATTCAATCCTTCGAATCGTTCGATTGGAAGGATTTTAATCCATCGATCTAACGACTTTTCTTCGACCAAAAAAAGATTGCAAAGCCTATGGGGACCTTCCCCATAGGCTAACATTGACTTCGGTAGATTTTAGGTGGCGAACTAGGGGGTCGAAGTTTTTTTTTAAAGAGACAGTACTTCAACTATCGAATAGTCGAACGATTTTTAGTTCGAATCGTTCGATTTGAAGTTGTAGTCGAAGGTCGAAGTAGCCAATTCGATGGTCGAAGTAGCCAAAAAAAATTCGAAGTTTTTTTTTATTCTATTCCTTCACTCGAGCTAAGTAAATGGGCCCCTCATTTTGGTAATATCTCATTAGCTTCAGTAGCCGTCAGCATGTGATTTTTTCCAAGCAGGTGTTGTTCTGTCCTGTACAATAAATTTTCCTTGAAATTTAAAGTTTTTAGAAACTGAAGGTTGGACTTACAATTGTAGATACTCACGGTCTGCTTCAGCCTTTATTAAAGTGTTAAACATGACATGTTTTTGGGTTTTAGGCAAATGAATGAGCTCCCCATAAGGGAAGTTGCCCATGATAATCCCACATTTTCTACTTTTCCCTTTTACTGCTGCCACTTTTAGTAACCAGAAAGTCGAAAAGCAGAAAATAATCAGTAGGAACCACAACTAGAAAATCCAAAAGCAGAAATTTATCAGTAGGCACCACAAGTTACAAATAAAGTTTACCGTTTTGTTTCACAATATTCTGGGCAAGAGAGTTCATGAAAATTCAACATATTTCTGCAACATCACATAATGGCCTGTAGTTTATTTCCTCTGATATGATCATTGACATATTAGCGTTGATGCTAGGTTTTGTGAAGTTTTTATTGTATTTTTTAGCAGTGATAAAATTGTTTTCTTCAGGTCTCTGGAATGCAGATACTTATTAAAAATGTCAGTGTATGATAAATGCTCCCCTGCAAATGATGCTACATTTGGAAAATGGTGTTTGGTAAACCTCAGCCTGTTGGTTTTATTGCTCATGAATCTGCTGATAAATGAACTTATTGTTTAATGTCTGGCAGTCTTTATGGTTTTCCTGTCAAACGAATCATAGTTATATTTCTGTTCATTGCTTATAATTACCTCTGAAATGTAATTGTTTGCAATGAAGCTGCAGTGAAGAGAAGGTGCTTTTTTCCCATACGTCATAAAAATTCATAATTATATTGCAACCGTTCAACAACACAATATACAGGAGAATCCTCTCAAAAGATAACATGGTCAGTACAGTCACAGTGACCCTTATAACAGTCACTTCTTTTCACTGTTTTAGAGCTTTAAATTTGGCCTTGGAGATTTAACAATTTAAATACTCTTCAAATGTAAAATTTTTCATATGACTTCAATCTTGCAAAATGCAGTTTTGGAACTCTTGCTAGCCCTTGACGTGAAAATGATCAATTGTGTGCCAGGGGTTCTTGGTGAGCATGATGAAATGACAACAGATTGTTGCAGAATAAAGCTCAGCAATTCCTATAAGCAATGTTCCATATTTCCACTAATGCTTTACATATAGACAAAGTGCAGTACAAGCAGATCATGCTATCCATTAATTGGCAGATCAATTAACTTGTGTTATATATATATATATATATATATATATATATATATATATATATATATATATATATATATATATATGTAGAGTGCTAACTGCATTCTTACTACAACGTTCCTTTCCTGTTCTTAAACATGACAGAGGATACTATTAAGTTAACCCCATAGCCATGTCATAGGACTCAAAGGACATGAATTTAAAGGGCCTCTCTTCTTCCCACACCTTTGTCTTTGTTATATCCCAAGAAGTGGAAGACCCGGGGGGAAAATCTGTGTCCATATTCATAAATCAGTACAAGAAAGGAACAGAACAGTAACAGAATTAACTTTTTACGTTTCTTTGTAACACAAGCATTTAAAAAATGCATATAATCACAATGAATTTGTTTTTATAGCTCAACAGGTATTTGTAAATGCATAAAAACTGCCAACCTGTAAAAGACCTGATGCAATTGACACTAACAGGACATCCCTTGATAGACCTCCCAACAATAGTTACTTAATTACATAGTTAAATCGGGTAGAAAATAGGCAAAGTTCATCAAGCTTCAATTGAAACCCAGCATCCTTCATATCCTCACATTCACATATATTATATCCCCATATCTATACTAACTATAGAGCTTAGTATCACAATAGCCTTTGATATTATGTCTGTCCAAAAAATCATCCAAGCCACTCTTAGGGCTCTTACTCACTAGCGTTCTGACCTGCGCTGCCCTGCGTTCCGTTTTCTGGCGTTCAGCCGCAAGGGAGCGCAGGAATAGACGCATGTCATTATTTCAAATGGGGCTGTACTCAGTCAGGCGCAGGTAGGCGCTGAACGCAGGAAAAATGCAGCATGTTGCGTCTGAACCTGCGTTCGGCGCCTACATGCGCCTGAGTGAGTACAGCCCCATTTGAAATAATGACATGCGTCTATTCCTGCGGCTGAACGCCAGAAAACAGAACGCAGGGGAGCGCAGGTCAGAACGCTAGTGAGTAAGAACCCTTAAAGGCATTAACTGAATCAGCCATCACAACATCACCCGGCAGTGCATTCCACAACCTCACTGTCCTGACTGTGAAGAACCCCCTACGTTGCTTCAAATGAAAGTTCTTTTCTTCTAGTCTAAAGGGGTGGCCTCTGGTACGGTGATCCACTTTATGGGTAAAAAGGTCCCCTGCTGTTTGACTATAATGTCCTCTAATGTACTGGTAAAGTGTAATCATGTCCCCTCGCAAGCGCCTTTTTTCCAGAGAAAACAACCCCAACCTTGACAGTCTCCCCTCATAATTTAAGTCTTCCGTCCCTCTAACCAGTTTAGTTGCACGTCTCTGCACTCTCTCCAGCTCATTTATATCTCCCATTTAGTGTATAACTCCCATTTATATTATTTTTGCCAAAGTTCATATCAACACTGAACCTCATTTTACAATTTGGCAATCACAGAGCTAAGCTCGCTAAGTCCCCTGGGATAAATACCATCTGGCTCCGGATATACCCAAATAAGAGTGAGTGCTTGTTTATTTTTTCGATAACAGAGAAGATAGTGTTTTAGAATGATAAATCTAATAAATGAAACTAACACTTTTACCCAGTGACCAAACTGACCCTTTTAATTCAGTTGATGATGCCTCTGTTGTTTTTATTTAATATGCATTTTGATCCCATCTGTTGTTATCAGTAACGGAACTAGGCAGGGACGGGCCCTAGTGCAGGCCGTGCAGCCAGGCCCCCGCAGCCTCGCCCGAGCGCATTTCTTTGCGGCTGCAGCTGACTCCAGCCGGCTGTGGCGCACGCAATCTGCCAGGGGGGTCCTGCGGGGGTACAGACCCTGGCCCAGTTGCACCCTTTGCTCCCCCGGTAGTTACGCCACTGGTTATTATGAATTTTGGTTTTATTAATGGTTTTCTTTTCAACAGATACTTAGGTTGTTAGAGTTTATGAAAGGCTATATTTTGTCTGGCCTGACTATCCATGACTGCTAATTGATTGCAAGAACTCAGACGACATGTAGAACAGTGTAAATAGTGCAGCTAGAATAGGTAGGCACCTTTCATAACTGTAATGAAAGACACAGTATTAAGTGGGGCTTGTAAATGGTAAGTGAAAACTCATGGAATTAGGGGCTACGATAGTAATGGAGCTATAGCTTTAATGGAATGGTAGGAAGGTGACGCCCATTTCGTGGAGAGGCAGAAAAAACAATATATTGTAAGAGAAGGTTTCTCCAAAAGAACTGTATATGACAACAGAATGGACTTGATTGAGCTTTCTTGTACTGTATAGGCATGGGATCCGTTATCTGGAAACCCTTTATCCAGAAGGCTCCGCATTACTGGATAGACTCCTTTTTGTCCAAATAATCCAGATTTTTAAACAGGATTTCCTTTTTCTCTGTAAAAATAAAATAGTACCTTGTGCTTTATCCAAACTAAGATATAATTCTTATTGGAAGCAAAACCAGCCTATTGGGTTTATTTCATTTTTAAATTATTTCTAGTAGACATAAGCTATGAAGATTCAAATTACAGAAAGATCTGTTATCTAAAAAACCCCACATCCCGGGCGTTCTGGATAAAAGGGCCCTGTCAAAGGGCTAAAATGTTTCAAATGAATGCTCAGTGCTTTAGAGCAATTACCATTATTTGAAGGGAAACATGTAGGCACAGATTACCTCTTGTAAATTTATTACACACTGTATCTTTATATGATGCCTTAGATTAAAGCAATGGTTTACTCACTAAGGTTTAAAGGAGAACCAAACCCTTTATATTAAAATCCCCTACCCCCTACTCTACATATACCCTCCTCCTTGCTCCCCCCAGCCTAGGTGTCAACTTTGGTAAATGCCCCTAACTCTTTACTTATTCATTGTTGCAGATTCAGCACATCGGAGTTCAGGGGTGCCATCTTCTTCTCTTCGGTAATCTTTGTGAATTAAGCGCCATAACGGCGCATGCGCAGTTGGAGTAATCTGCTTGTTTTTTAACAACTGCGCATGCAACGAAAGTCACAGATATTGCCAAAGTGCCGAAGACCTCAAGATTAACGTAGAGAAGAAGATGGCGTCCGTGAACTCTGATGTGCTGAATCTGCAATGAGGGGTAAGTAAAGAGTTATGGGCATTTACTGAGGGTGATACCTAGGCTGGGGGGGAGCAGGGAGGGAGTCTATGTAGAGTAGGGGGGTAGGGGATTTTAACTGCATTTCTCACTTACCAGCAGCCTCATAAACCCCAACAAAATCACTTGCTTAAATGCCAGAATGACTATAGAATGGGTAATATTTGTATTCAAGAGAAATCGGGCTTTATAACATAGATTGATACATTGTGCATGGGCAGCACTGTTTTTCCTGCTGGTGGAATTGCACATTCCAGGCAGGCTCTCGATTGGTAATCTAAAGGACATTATGCTCTTTCAGGTTTAAATGACATACTGCTATTATTAAAGGTTGCAAAACTTTGCCAATGGACCATGCACAAATGGACTAATAATTTGAAACTTGCATTCTAATTCCGAAAGATTCATTTATATTTTATTTTGCTCTTGGAACCTTTGCCAAGGGTATGCTTGATGACTGTGTGAGTTTCACAGTTTGTGTAGCCCTGGTCTGTATTTGAAAGGAAAGCAGTCATGCTCAGAAATCTCATTTTGTTTGATAACATCAAGCGATGCACTGTATCTTTCCAAGAGTGCTCTTCATTCACTGCAGAATTCTCTCCAAAGAGTGTCTGAAGATGTTACTGTATCACTATGTTTTACTTTATCACTGACTTTTATAAAGACAAGTAAAATCACAGCCATAAAGTATGACCGTTGTTATATGAGAGAGAGAAAGAAGGCAAGTCAAAATAACGTTCTAAATTATTCTTCTGTACTAAACACTGTGTTTCCAGCACAATTATAAAACTATTTTTAATGATGTTATCCCTTTAAGTACGTAAAAAAGATTATTAATGGTAAATACATGCAAGGTCTTCTTGGAAATTATATGTATAGTTATCTGGGACTCACAGTCCCTAGCAGTTTCCATTGTATGGGATATCCCTTACATCCCTGCATTGTTTTTTTGTTATATTACAATACCAAAAGAATAGACTCTAGGAGCCATTTAATTTATTTTGCAGATTGTACCGCTGCATATCTAGTATTGAGGTGTTTCTCTTATAATATCAAAAAGAATAGGCTCTAGTTGCTGTTTCATTTATTTTGCAAAGTACAATTTGCTGAACAATAACTTATAGCACAACAGGAGGCGCACATTGAATATCAGCTCAAAATATACTTCAGAATGCAGCAATGAACAATAAAAACCTTAAAGCTAATGATTAGTGGTAAACAACATTTTTAGCCAGGCTTTAAAGGAGAAATATCTCGAAAATGAAAATTTCATGTAAGCTTCCTCATACTGAAGTAAGAAACTTTCTAAATACAATCAATTAAAAATTCTGCATTGTTTCTGAAACAATCAAATTTATCTTCACTATTCCTCTCTCAGAATCTGTTTCTCCTCATTCTCTCTTCATGCAGCAGTTGGGTGTCAGATGAATGATCCAATATATCTTATAGGGGGGCTCCGTTTCGTAGCAGGTGTCCATTTTTTTTGACGCTGGCAAATTTTCGAAGGCGTCCATTTTTTTGACACCGGCAAATTTTCGAAGGCGAATTTTTGTGGCGAATCGCAGGGATTCGCCGCAAATATACCCATCACTAGTTACCTTGAAGGATTACCCAAATTATAAATTGGATGATAAAAAACAAGGCAAATAGATATACATATAAACATTTAAGTTATTTAATATGCTTGTGAAACAATAATGTGCAATTATGTCAACCTTGATAAACTACAGTTCAAACTACATTTTCTGTTTTCATTTCATTAACTCAAATTGATCCGTTCACAGAGTGCAAACCATAAACAGAAGGGGATTCTTACTGGCAATGCTAATTATTTTTATAACCTCAATTGAATTAACACATCACATATTCTTTTAAAAGCCTGGGAAAGGCTGAGAAAGAGAAAGTGCTTAAACGTGGATTTCTTTTTCAATTCATTTTATTCTTCAATAAAACTAATGATACTTTCAGTTGCTTTCAGATACTTCAATTCGGTGTTGTTTTCACTCACTTTAATGGAAAAGGATTTCATATACAGTATATAAAATAAACACATATAGTCATAGCTAGCATTCATCTACAGAGCCTTCATCTGGAATCATAAAGAAGGTCATTTAAACAAACTCCATGAGCACATTCCATAATGAAACTGAATATCACTGCTTTAAAAATGCAAGAATTTGTTTTCAACTCACTTCATGCAATTTTAAAAAAGATTTTCATGCAACAAGAGTCCATGAATGGATGCATTAATTTCATGTGCACCCAATGAAGCAAAGATAAATTTGAATGTGGTTATTGATTTAAATAGTTCAATTATACTATTGTTGCATCACAGTGCTAACTTCATTGAACAATCATAGGTGGAGGACTATTTATCAAAGGCCGAATTGTAGTGGTTTTTGAAACCACGACTAATCTCACAAACTCTAAAACTAGGAAAAACTATGAATGTCATGACATTTATTAAATGATTTGTATAGAAAAGTACGAATGAAAAATAATGTGCTAAAAAATACGACTACAAAAAAAAATTTAGTTTTTCAGACAATTACTAGAGAAAAAAATATCCAAAAACCTCTAAAAGTTTGAATTGATTTAAAGCAGTCTAATAGGACCAGAGCAGCTCCCACTTCTATCTGGCGAATTTTTGTATAACTGGTTTATGTGGTTTCTACACTTGGAGGAACATTTATCAAGGGTCGAATTTTGAATTCATGTGAGTTTTTTTAAACTCCTTTAAATTCAATTATACTCGAAATTTGACTGGGGCTTATTTATAAAATATAATCGAATATCTAAAACTCGGACAAATTTTACAGACTCAAAAACTCGAATCAAATTCGAATAAATGTGATTTGAGTTTTTTCTCCCATTGATTTATACATGAACTGGGCAGGTTTTAGGTGGTGAATAGTTGAATTAGAGTTCTTAAAGGGCCAGAGTATGATTCATCTCGAAACGCGAATTAAAACTTGAATCGAGTTTGGATAATTGACAATTTGAATTTGAGAGTTTTGACCATTAAAAAAAATTCAAAAATTCAAATATGAATTTTCAATTCGATGCTTAATAAATCTGTCCTTTAATAAATCTATAACTTTTAGAGCTTTTTAAGAAAATAGGAAAACCACTAATTTTTTGAGATTGTGGAAAACATCTGAATTGTTAGTATATGGGATGCTTAAACTGCAGTGCCCAATGGCAGCAAAGCCAAATTTGATTGGTAGGATACAAAATTATAATGCTGATGCACGCAACAAGGTCTTTAGAAGATCATGAAAAATGTAATGGAATTACTCAAAGAAACTTTAACACAATGGGTCTCCACATAAGTCAATGGTAATGGAATTGCACCAAAAAAATGACTGAAATTTGTAGCCTTGGCTCCACAAAGATTCCCCTTTGGCACACAGTTATGCAATGATGTCAAATAAGATCCTAAAATCTACAGGGTAATGTAATAAATGCTATAGGTTATAAGATCAGTAGCAAACGTTGCACCATTTATTACATTACCCCTTTAGTCTGCTTAGTAGAGATGAGGCCTGTTTCACTGAAAGTTTTTTGAATTTGCAGAAAAATGTGAGAAATGTTGCTGAAGTGCACTGGAGTCAATGGGAATGAATGTATTAGGTGTAGTTTTAGCTTTCCAATAGCAAATGGCCTATCTTGTTAGAGAAGCTCTTTCCCACTTTGCTAAAACTGTTTTTCATTAAAAGTGTTGACAATTTCGTCATAACATGGCACACAGAGAGTCCCATAAATCAATAGGGGGAGGGCTATAATGAAGTCAAAGGTAAGGGGCCCATAATAATGTAATACTGAAATAGGCATTTTTCTGTTTTTTTCTGCAAAAGACTGTTTTTTCTGGTGAAACAGAACACATGGTAAAATTCTAGCTCAGATTCATGAACATTTTCACTGGTGCCGCATTGATATTAATTCCTCTACCTATTGTTACTCTGACATCTTTTCAAAGCCAATAACCTTTGAGCATATTTTTAGGCAACTTGGTTCCAGGAAATAAAATGTGCATCAGTGAAAAGAACAAGAAGTCTAGCATTTGTACTTATTATTTATGGTTGTGATGATTGCTTCTGTAGTAAACCTTGTTGCTATACCCTTACACACAGTAACCGTTTGGTAAGGATTGATCATTGCATATCTGCCAGCCATCTGTTTATCATGTTGTTTGCTGGCACGCAGGTTTTTATTATTAGTATTATATGTTATATATGTTGTGCTGCTACATTTATGCACCACTATACATAGACTGTCCCCTATGACATTCACACAACACACGCTCATGCCTCCTTATTAAAACTCAAATTTTAAAGGGGAAAACTTGAATTTTAAAGCTTTAGTATACCCCAAAGTTGACAGAAATACAAATCTGAAAATACTCCATTTAAACCTGTCGAAGTCATGTAGAAGTTAATGGCAGATGTCTGTGAGGATGTTCCTTGACATCGCGATCCACGTCGATTTTCGTCTGATAATTCGATAAATTCAATTTTTCGTGGTGACGATTCAATATAGTCGAGTTTTCGGATCGTCAATTCCATGCACAATTTTGTTGCGACGTTTTTTCATAACCGAATTTTTCAAGCTGATTTTTTGATAAATTAGTTAAATTTATGGATGGGAGTTTTAATAAAAAAAATAAATGGGAACTTTACTAAATTCCTCCCTTTGTTAAAAAAGGCTTTCACTTCAACTGACTTTAGTAGGATAACCACTGGCCGGAATACTTTTTGGTTTATGGGCACAACAACAAGATCATCACATAATTCACCAATTGCATTAATTACTAGAGGCTCGTGGGTGGGAGAAGCACCCCTATTGAAAATGGTAATTTAAAATTGCTTTCCAAGACCAATAGAAAGCTGGTTAGTTAAACTTTACAGCACTGATATGATTCGGGTAAGATGTTAAAATAGAAAGATTTGATAAAAAATGAATTTAGGAACAATGATACAGTCCTGCTTTTAAAACTCAAATAACTATAGAATGCATAATATACTGTATGCTCATAGTATGCCTTCCAGTTTATATGATACAGGAGAGGCCTGTTTTAGGTGATCACTTTAAATTGTAACCATATTTTCTGTTGAGTATAGCAAGATTTTAAAGACCAATTCTGAATGAATAACAGCAATTTCAAAGGTTCTGCTTATGATGACATAGTAAAACAGATGTTCAGCCTGGAGTGACCTATTCTGATATGATTGGTGGACGGGTGACTCTGTACTGCACTGTGCTGATTTAAGTGAAATGGTGTATTGCAGTTTTGCGGTATTAAATTTACTTGCAAAAAATAATTCAGGACCGCAGTTGTCCTTTTGTAAAGCTTATGTAGGCTATGTTTATGATATCAATAAAAGTGTTTCTGATGCCACATAATTCCTGCTACAAATCATGGCTTGAAAATCATTTTAATGGTTAAGTGAAAAGAAATGAACTCAGTTACTGTCAGTGACCAAGGGGAGAGAAACTTTACAAAGTATAAATCATATGATTGATTACAAGTATGTTGCCGTCACTTTCAAGGTGACAGAATAGTCACTTCTACAATTTATTTACTATGAGCTGCTGAAATGCACGCCAACAGCTTATTTGATGTAAATGTATCTTAATTTACGAGTGTTTTTTAATCACCAATACAATTATGAACATAATTACTAATAATAAATTGTCTCATTAGTCTCTCAAATCTTTTTTTTTCTGTCTGTTCTTTACAACATGTCTTTTTTCAGTTGCAGCCCCTCTTTCAAATAATATTTATTATTATAGGCGCATGGAGCAATACTCGTGATAATAAGTTAAGTGATGCACTAAAAACTATGAAGTATGAGAACCTAAAGAATAATGGGAATTAAGGAACAAGATGGGTGCGTTTGCCTTTGGGAGTGTGAATCACCCCTGAAAATATCCCTATTGTGAACTGGCTGCTTAATGTCTGAGCCAGTGATTTAGTACTTTGTATTATGTAACTACCTTGATATTTGAAATATTCTCTTATGTTTTCAGTTGTTTATCAACAACACGCCACTGAGTCTGATTTCCCTATGACAGATATACAATAGATACTGTGATCTTAAACAGGTATAGGATCTCTTATACAGACAGCCAATATCCAGAAAGCTCTGAATTACAGAAAAACCATTACCCATAATAATCCAAATGTTGTAAAATTATTTTCTTTTTTCTGTAATGATTAAATAATACCTTGACATGATGGTATCTAAGCTGCATAAACCCATATTGGTGGCAACACAATCCTATGAGGTGTGTTTAATGTTTAAACATTTTTTTAGTAAAGTTATGGTATACTGATCCAAATTACTAGAAAACAATGTATCTAGAAATACTTTGATATTTGTCCCAAGCTTTCTAGATAATATATTTCATACCTGTATTTGTAAACTATTAGGTAGCTATTAAAATGCATAGTATGCTATACCTCAAAGTATATTTATTATGTAACAACAAACCAAACCCAAGGAAAAAGCAACAATTCAGCTTTGACAAGCTCTTCTTCCTCTAACTAATATGCAACTTGGCTGCTCCTAAGGCTTGTATTCAGACTCTTTTTTTTACCTGTTTTTCTGTTTGATGGATGTTTTTGTGCATTTGATTGCACGGCCATGCAATTGTAATTGGCCTGAGTTTTCCTATATGGCACTGTACCATATAAGGGCACTTAAAAGTTGCATTCCCCTGTATAAGGGTTGTTATTGTGTGGGTTTCAAGAATGTCTTTGAGTACAGGCCATTAAACATACTTCTCACCTAAGATAAAGGTTAGTATAAGGTAAACAAGTTGCTGGTTAGTGTCTAATTGCATCTGCACCTGCAGTATAACCATTTCACTTGCACTATTTCCATATCTTAGCAGCAACAGCAGCAGCAGAAGAGATGCAAAATAAAAGCAGTACCTACTTTTTGTTCAGTTATAAGGATAATATCCCATAGCAATAGTCAACAATAAGTTTTCTCTCTCTGGTCTATTAACTGCTTATGGGTTAAACCCCAAATAAAAGTTTCAAAGGTTCACTTTGGTGCCTTTTGTTTGAAATGCATATACTATATATTGTAAAGTGATATGTATGCTTACGTTAGTCAAGCAAGTAAATGTTATACTGCCAAGAAAAGCTCGGTGCAGGAGCTAAAGAGTATACACTTAACAGCACATCACTTCCACTCTATTATCCTGAGACAAGAATATCATTAAAAAAAACAGGAATGTACTATACTAAACAAATGTTCTTTTTGTGATACATAAAGGCTTGAATTAATGATATTCCTTTATTGGACAGTTAATGTAACAAAGTTTGTTATTCTGTAACAAAACAGACTCAATTACCAAGAACAACCTTATTGATGATTGGAAACCACCTTCATAAGACATTACCCATCATTTAATGGTTAATCTAAAAGTAATCAAATTGTTTATTTTATATTGATTTCTGATTTTACATCTCCCAGAGCAGTGTTGGAGCTCAGTCTGTAATTTCATCAGATGTTCATTGCAAAATAATTAAGTAGCATTGTTCTTCAACATTTAACAAATAACAGAGCTCCCCTGCTAAACATTCCTGTATGGATTGAACAACTTAACATTCTCAGCTGGAAGACTCTAGAGAACTGGCTCCAGTTCCACAATCAGGATATGTCAGAGATGTTTTCAGAACATTGGCTTGTTCCTCTTTCAAGGTTTCCTTGCAGTCTTTAGCAGTTTTGACACTTGATTAATTCCTTTCCCAGTAGAATGGCAAAAATGTTTCACACTTTCATCCATCATTCCTGGTCCATTTCCTTTGGGTTTTAAGACCCTGGATAGAGAAATCCTATTCTGCACTGGAGATATTCTACTGGGCTATTTTCTACTGAAACCATAAAACAATGTTGAAATGACCTATATGATAATGTTGCAAAGGTTGTATAACTGCTGCATATAATGCCTTCCTGTATAGTTAACATCATATTAATTTAATACACATTTGGCAGAAAGAAACTGTGAGTTACTTTAAATTAACCTTGTTGTTATTTATTATTACAGCTTTCTTCTCCTCTCTTACGGGAATGGGCAGCCGCTTCTCCCAGAAGTCCATGTTCACAATGAGTGGAAATCACATTGGTAAAGGAGAACATAAAGGAAGCAGAAATCAGGGATTTGATTCTATTGAACTTCCTTGGAGGCTGTTCCCTGCTTATCCTATTCCAACGACCTTAAATATTTGATGTTTTATGAAGCTCTATATCTATATGCACAGTGAAAGAAATGAAACAGTAAAAGAAAGAAAAAATGGAATATTAAGATGGGAAAATCAGAATATGGTTAAAGGGATACTGTCATGGTAAAATGCATCAGTTAATAGTGCTGCTCCAGCAGAATTCTGCACTGAAATCCATTTCTCAAAAGAGCAAACAGATTTTTTTATATTCAATTTTGAAATCTGACATGGGGCTAGAAAAAAAGGCCCTAAAGAGGGCAGAAACGTAGGAACACAGACTTATGCAAATAAATATTATCTGATTCACTAGAAAAAATGGTGTGCGGCTCTATGTGAAAGATATATATATATATATATATATACACAATATATATGTGGCTTACAGGTTAAAAAGTTTGGGGACCCTTTATTTAAATGCTCCAGAACATACCCTTTCTGTGGACACCAATGAGTAAAATGAAAAGTATTTTAAAATCATGTATTTATGAATTTAAGAAAGATTTATTTTCTTGGTTTTGCTTATACAGAAAACCTCCAGAAAAAACCTTCAATTTCAGGACAGATAATGCAGCTCTTGATATAAAAGCATATATTTAAATATCTACTGCTGCTTTATGAATCATTTATTCCAGTTTAACTTTTATTCTGTCATTAGACGGACAATTTTGTTAATGTGTGCACATTTGCAAGAGAAAATCGGTGTGCGTGCTCAGTGATACATGAGGGCAACATCAGGTCTATATACCATTTAACAGCTGTTAACGTATATTAATTAAATGCTGCAGTGTTGACTTTAGCAAATAGATGCAGCACAGACAAAAAGCAGTGTGCATATAAAAGTGTCTCAGATTGTATGATAGATTGGTGTTGTAAAATAAACCATAGTTTTCCTGGTATAAAAAGTCTCTATTACCTGAATTCACCCCAAGGATTTTAGTCACGTTTGTACCTTAAAAATAAATAAATAAAACCCAGTCAAAATGAATAATTGGTTAAAACATTGATACATTAGAAAGAACAAGATGGCTTATAAAAATTTAGTTTTAAGACTGTACAGGTGTCTAACCATTTCTACAACTGCTTATGGTGAAATGTTATACTAAAGGGCTTTAATTAAAACTCAAAACATATCTTTAAAGTTGTTGTACTTGTTCTTGAACTGCAGAACTGATAGCTTAAAGAACCATGTTTGCCAGCTCCTCACTTTACTTATTGGCCCATATGAAATATGCTGATTACTGGATTCTGTAAAAATCTATATTGGAGGCTTATTGGAGGCAATACTTTGCTTATTTAATGTTTAAAGGATTTTCTAGTAGATCCATTATCCAGAAAACCCCAGGTCCCCAGCATTCTGGGTAACAGGTCCCATACCTGTATTTATTAACACTATAAGGCCTATTTATCATGCTCCCCGAACTGCCCTCCCCTACCTTCCAGCGGCTAGAATGAAAAATCACCAGCTGGATGGCACTTGTGGCGCTTCATTTTCCGAAGTCGCCCGAAGTTGTCTCACTAGGAAACTTCAGTGACTTCATAAAATGAAGCGCCGTGAGTGCCATCCCCCTGCCGGTTTTTCATTCTAGCAGGGGAAGGCAGTTCGGGGAGATTGTCACCCTGAAGAAGAGGAGATTTGTTGCCGGGGTGACCAATCTCCCCGAATCTGCCCATGTGCCCTTACCCTATAGCTAGCCCAACTAATATGGATAATACATCTCATCAATGAACAATTTCTTAAGTCATTTTTAGCCTGCTAAGATATTTTCCAGTTTGTATTTAGCTAAAGGAACTTGATATTGGGCTTAGGCCTTTTATCCAGAATAAAATATTAATTCATCAAAGCATTTTGCTATAATCTTTTTCTTGCATTCTTTTTATTTCCCAAATTAATAACCTTCTTGTGAATCAAATCTAGTCAGCCATGGACTAGTCAATGCCTCATCTGATATACAGCCAAAATCCATTTTTCGAAATGCCTGGAGGATGGGAATTTCACTGTAGTAATTAATTTTCTTCTGTTCCTTGGGGCAGTATGAGGACCTCCCTCCTATAATAACTGCTTTGTGTTCACTAATGTCTTGCGGGTAAAAAATTGTCCTTTCTGTGAGGTACACTGTTACTTGCAAAGCACTGAAGGGCTGAGCAAAATGGACCTTATTTATAATTTCTTATACAGTAGATTATATGTTACTACAGGAGGCGTGACTGCCTAAAGTCTTCAGGAAAACTAATTTACAGGAAGTAAAATTCTTATAGTTCCTTAAAGCGACAAAACATGCATTTCACTGATGCGATGAATAAATAATTATTTTACTCAAGCTTCATGAAAACTAAGGTGTGGCTTTTCACCAAAATACATAATTGGATTAATGTGTTAATATCTGTTTTAGTGTAGCGCATACTGTACCATTCTTTAAAAGAAAATTGTAATTGTTCTTGGATTATAAATTAAGCACTAGTGATGGGCGAATCTTAGCGAAGTTATGAGCGAAAAATTTGCGAAACACATTGCAGTCAATGGGCGTCAAAATAATTTTGACGTGTGTCAATTTTGACGTGATCGACAATTTTTATAATCGCTGCTACAGTGGAACCTCAATTTTACATTCCCTGATTTTAAGTTTTCCCTCATTTTACATGTTGTTTTGTGTTCCCACCTATATATTATGTATAATACA
Source organism: Xenopus laevis (assembly GCF_017654675.1). Classification (NCBI taxonomy): domain Eukaryota; kingdom Metazoa; phylum Chordata; class Amphibia; order Anura; family Pipidae; genus Xenopus; species Xenopus laevis. Next base: position 111,775,217 of record NC_054379.1, read on the forward strand.
TTTCCCTGATTTTACATTTTCCTGGATTTTACACAATTTTTTTCTGGTCCCCTAAAAAACTTAAAATAGGGGTTCTACTGTATTTGGTCCAAATGCATAAAATTCAATGGGCGTCAGAATAATTTTGATGCACCCCAATTTTTAAACGCGCCCCAATTTTTATACATTGACACAAGATCATTTTTTTTTGACACAGCCGAATTGTCACCGCAAATTAATTTGTTTTCGGAAATGTTGGAAATTTGCCGCAAATTTGTGTCTGCTGATTTTATTTGCCCATCACTATTGAACACAAAGTGGATATATTTAATTTACATAGTGCAGAAAATTGGAGCTGTACATAATTCTATATTTCCATCAACCTGACCTATTTTCTAAAATAATTTGACAATAATTACGTATAAGATAATATTTGTTGAACTAGGGATCTAATTATAACTCTGTAGTTAGCATGGCTTAATTTAGATATTTTGCAACCACTGCTTTATTTGCTTCATTACTGTATTTTTCCACACTGGCTATGAATGCCCACAGAGGAAGCTGTTAATCTAAATAACATTAAAACATATTTCCACTGAACTACAATCCACAGGAACACAGAAAGGACGCACAAAGGCTAAAGATTTATTAATTATTGAGATTGAGCGAATTGGGCAATTTGAGTTATTTTGTCCATGCGTTTTTTTTTTTACATTTTTGGTTTAAAAAAAATATTATAAAAACTAAAAAAATTATACAATGGAGAGAAATCTATTGAGCTTTAGGACAGGCTGGTTGTATAATCAGTTAGCTAAAGCTGCTGGGTTCTAAGGTAGATTGAAATGGAGGACAAAGGGGAACACTGAATTGTAGTTGCTTTGTATAAATCACTTTATTCTAAAGATCCAAACAAGTAGGCACTTACTGTAGGGTGTGCTTTAAGAAACAGATAAAACACTCCCCTGTACAATGGGTTTTCCATATTATTCTCCCTGCTAAATATAACACAGTTTCTGAGCAAACGAATGGATTACAATATTACAATAAAGCCATACACAATCTGCAAAAAAAAACCATATTCAAATATTTTCTAATTCAAGCTTTCCAAACTTAAAGGTTCAAGTTTTATCAATTGAGCAAAATTCAAATAAATGAATTCATCAACTAAAACCAGCCCTCCCCATTTCAAATAGACATTGTCCAAAATAGGGCTGAAATTAGTGCTGAGTGAATTTATTCACCAAGCACGTATTTGCGCGTTTCGCGCCAGCTTATAAATTTGCTGTGACAATTTTGATGCCGGCAACGATTATCGGACGCCCAACGATTGAATTTTTCACCGTTTCACGAATTTCCCTGGAAATTCACGAAAATTCACGCCGAAGCGAAACGCGACACATTCACCCATTACTATCTGAAATACATTAGAGACTCTTGCTATGGGGTTTATGTGCTCAAACCAGATTTATGGTAATATATTCCAAGAAAAGAAATATATGGACAAAGAATGATGTGCTCTGACAGTATGGAATTTTTGTAGCGCCATGCTTGTAGCACTCCATCAACATACATTTGTTTAGCTTGTTTTAGGTTATTTCCTCTCTCAATAGTCTAATAACACACATTTGTCATTAAAAACTAATTGTGCTATATCATAGCTTTCCTAGTAGATATGTAGGCAGGAATGAGATGGCTGAGTTGGAGCCATTTTTTGCAATTTGCTATAACTGACTATGAAATTGTTATTATCAAACGGGAATCCTTTCTTCAGCTCTGTGGAATCTCTAAAAGGGTCTCATGAAACTCATCTAACTATTTATAATTCAATGTAACCCTTCACCTGTAGCGTATCAGCAGAGGCAGCTGACTTTGGGGTTTCTCATTAGCAGAGAATAAAGAGCAAACTCAGAGCAGTCCCATCACTCCTTTATAGAAGAAGACTCTGGACGTAACTGGCTTCACAAAGAAAAATTCAGAAAAAGCTATCAGATAAAATATTACAGTCTGTCAGCATTAATCTCTGTTGAAAGATTAAATGTTCTCTATTCGTTTTTGATTTTTCACTGTCATCCCTCCACTTCCTCAATGACACTAAATAGCTAGAGAAAGGCTTCTGGTTACTGTCGGCCAGGAAAAGGTTTGACAGATGAAAATGACAATTACATGGTGAAATTAAATATTAATGCTTTGGACCTGTGGGTTTTTTTCTCTCCCAGTGGATGATAATAAAAATGTCTTTGAGGACCTAAAACACAGTGTTCTGCATTTGATACATTGTAGCCCTGGCTATCGAGAACTCAGCAGGGAACTTGATAGATTGAATTCATATTATAAATCATATGAAAGGTAGAGAACAATGTGCATTTCATATTAAATATCAAAGTGCAATTTGGATATCTGGATATCTTGCCAAATGTATGACATATCTATTTAGAATTGATGAAATAATCAATGTTGTGATATACACCTAATGCAATTTAGACACAATTTTGTTTTACAAAGAGCCACAGAAGTTTCATTAACAAAAAGGGTCTGAAACTGTGGTAGATTTCCACAGTGTGAATTCGCAGAAATTCACACCTGGCGAATAAATTCGCCCATCATTACCTAATTGTACTTTTTTATTAGTAACGTGCAGAAAGATTTCATACCCATAATAAACTTTAATATATTTATTGAGAATAGTACATAATATTATCTGGCTATTATGTGGCTACCTCCTGTAGTACGTCACCTCAAGAGACCCTCTCTATTTGTGATATGGACCTAACATTCTGTCCAAAAAACAAAACCTTTTGCTGCAACTAGCAAATTCCTGTTTGTTATTTTTCATATATATCTTCCAAAGCTCATGTTTCCAGAATACACTTAGGACCTCCTGTCCTGACCCCCTAGGTCAGGGCTGTCCAACTGACCCCCCCTCATGTGGCCCTCCACATCAAAGTCTGCCTGCTGTGTCTGTTTACCATATGTAAGATTTAAAATGTATCACTACAGAGATTAACTGGCCCTTGCATTGTCTAAACCTCAAATTCAGACTAATCCCCTGTATTGTACACACTTGTGACACCTCTATTGTTCACACCCCTAAAGACCTGTACTGTTCACACCCGAGAACCAGACTGAAACTGCCCACATTGTTCACACCTTATTCAAAATGCAAATGGGGCACCAGCACTGTGTCACTGTATGTAGTACATATTAGACTGGTCCTGATTCCTGTCTCCTGCTCTGTTCTGCCCTCCATATGCTCCCTGTGTGTGTTATACTTTGGTATTTGTTCTGGGGGTTTGTTAGCATTTGAAAATTATTGTTAGTGGCCCCTAAGGTGTTTAATCATATGCTGGGGTACTGTATTATACACAGGGGAGGAGGAGGCATATGGATTTATTGGTATGTCTTAATATGATTTAGCTTTTTTCATATATGAGTGACATCCTTGCCAGGGCAGGCACAAGGTAGTTTGGCTCCCTAGGCAAGAGCTTCAATCAGTGCCCCCTGTCCTGCATTACCATTTCCCTCCTTACCATGGTGGTTTTTAAATAAAGAGAGCAAGAAAGTGTACAATACTTTTTCATTTATATTACTGCCCCTGTACCTGTGCAAGCAAGCTCAGCAGCATTCCATCATACAGCCCTCCTGCAGCCATCATATTGCCCCCAATCTTTAACTGTGTCAGCAGCAGCCAAAAATAAATCTGATCACATCATATTTATATACCTGTGCCAGCGCCCAGCCCAGCAGCAACAGCAAACATATGGCCCCCAAATCTGTACCTGGCTGTGCCAGCAGGAAGCTTCACACTTTACAGTAATAGAAAGAATGTCTTCAGTTCAGTGCAACTGTGCAAGGCTGAGAGCAGCGAGAGCCACACCAAGCAGCCTGCCAGCTCTCTGCCTCTCTCATTCATCACATCAGTGACGTCATTGACACGTGTATGCACATAGCGGTGCACTGCACAGAAGGAGCTATTACTTGCCGGCAAGAGGGGGAAGGGGAAGGAGATGGATTCCACTCAACTGGGTGACATGATTACTGAAACAAATTATTAAATAAACGCTTGAAAAAAGTGCGCCCCTCAATAATGGCGTCCTAGACAGCCGCCTAATCTGCCTACCCCTAGTTCCAGCCCTGATCCCTGCATTGAGCACCAACCATTTGGTTTTTTGGTGTGCTATTAATGTGGACATGGTCTTGTGGTAACATGGGTGTGGTTTAAAGTAGGTGTGGTCTAAAAACAGGGAGTGGCTAACATTGGCTTCTGTTATTGGCCCCCCACCATGTAGATTTGAAAAATTCCGGCCCTCGGTACCATAGAAGTTGGACAGCACTGCCCTAGGTCACACTTTCTCTGACTTTTCTCACAGGCAACCTAGAGACCTCTCATTCAGATACATGGCCAGAGATTTTTTGCAGCCTTTGCTTTTTTTAGGGATGCACCGAATCCACTATTTGGGATTCGGCCAAATCCCTGAAGCCTCCGTGAAAGATTTGGTGATTTCCCTACTCGCTCCTAATTTACATATGCAAATTAGGATTTGGATTCAGTTCGGCCAGGCACAAGCATTCGGCCGAACCTGAATCCTGCTGAAAAAGGCCGAATTCTGGCCGAATCTCGAACCAAATCCTGGATTCGGTGCATCCCTACTTTTTTTACATGTAGAAGCTCAGAGTGAAAGGCCGATGTTTTACTGGCAAATAAGTCACTGCATTTTTGTACCAATTTTACAGAGATATTGCTACAATAAATAATACATTAACATAATAAACACCTTTGATTCATCCAGATAAAGCAAGAAAACAAAATTATGAGGTTTTCAAAAAGGTTTCTATTATGCATTTATACTGAAAATAACAATTCCTTTTTAAATATTCAGCATTTGAACATGGCAATGAAATACATCAGTACTCTACATCCTGCATTTTCCTTATGATTTCCCTATAGAAGAAGGGCATGCATGATATAATTCCCTGCATGCATGAAAAGCTATGCAATATAGCACCAACAATGGGAGTTTGTAGCTTGGTAAAAAATAAAATTGAGATTTTTAAATGATCATTTCCCTGTTTTCAGAGTTTTAGGGGAAATAAGCTCTTAAAGGAAAGAAAAGCTACCAAAGCAGTTTATTGCCAGTAGATTAGCCAAATAGTGCAAGCTATAACACTATATTTATTCTGCATAATGCTTTACTATACCTGAGCAAACAGCTCTAGAAGTTTTCTCTATTTGTTTAGGATAGCAGCTGTCATATTAGCTTGGTGTGACATCACTTCCTGGTGTGATTCTCTCCCTGCTCAATCATAACCCTAAACTCAGATTACAGAAGAGAGAGGAGGAGGGAGGGGGGAAGGGAGGGGTTAAAGAGGAGCAAACTGAGCATGCTCAAGCCCTTGTCATGGAGGTTTAAAGGAAAACTATACCCCCCAAACAATGTAGGTCTCTATTAAAAGATACTGAGTAAAACAGCTCATGTGTAAAACCCTGCTTCATGTAAATGAACCATTATCATAATAATAGACTTTTTTAGTAGTATGTGCCATTGGGTAATCATAAATAGAAAATTGCCATTTTACAAAATAAGGGCCACCCCCTGACATCGTAGGATTCACTGTGCACATATACAAACCACATATAAGGTCACATGAGCCAATTAACAGACAGAGTTGTGTCTTTTGCTTCCTCACTTCTTCCTGTTACAGTTAGAGTTGTAGTATTTCTGGTCAGGTGATCTCTGAGGCAGCACAGATAGAGTCACGAAATGGTGGTTCAAGGCAAGAGATGTAAAAGGGCAATATTTATGTAAATATATATTCCAGTTTGGTAAAATTCTTTAATATGTCATTCAATTTGATATAAACTACCTGTTGCTTAAGTATTCATTTTGGGGGTATAGTTTTCCTTTAAGCTGAAAGAAGAAAGTCTAATACAGAAGCCCATGTGTACACAATAGAATGAAATAAATGCTGTGATTCTTTTGACAGGGGACTCAGAGCAGCATTACTTTTAGGGTTTACTGGTATATTTAGGTGGACCTTTGGGCTTTCAAAATAAGCCCAATATGCCTAAAACTGACCAAAAGAAATAGAAACAGTATGTGATAGTTTCTTGGCCTCCTACTATGTTTAACGGCCAACATTTATGCAATGTTCACTTCTGCATTAATGATTCATCAAGTGATTGATATACTAGCATACATCAATGAAATGTATTAAAGGTGCTCAGTGGAGGCTCATTGGTTGTAAAATAAACTGCTAATCTGTGCCTTTGTTGTTATCTTTAATTTATACAATAACACACAAATCACACACTACCTTAATAATATGTTATCTCCAAACAGTAATTATGTTATAATTAATAAACTTTCCTATCATTGCATAATGGACTGTTACCAGCATCTTTCTGTTTGCCTGACTTGCAATGGGTTGTATCTATTCTAGCTATAGCTTTGCACAGTGAATATTCAGTGAATGTACACGGTAATCAGAAAACAGTAAATCCATGTCATTTTTGAATTATGGCTACTGATTTACAGAAGAGAATATATTTGGTTGGACAATGTCAAAGGTAAATAAGCAGTGAGATGTGTAATCATATTTATTTTGTATTACATTTTCTTTCCAGAGGAAATTAACAGAAATATGGGTCTGAAAAAAGGAACATCGCATACAGTAGCTCAAGAAAGTTATTGATAGGGCTAAAGCTTAAAAAATATTGCTACAAGCAGCAAATAGTTTTGGACCCTGACCTTTGCTTACAACTTGTGTCCTTGAGATATGAAGTAATTTAGATGTTCCATTTGCAGTCTGCAGTAATTCAGTCAAGTTTGATTCGCTCCACACTCTGGGTAACATTTATCCTAGTTACAGCTGACAATGCAATGGTTTCTTCAACTGTGCCCTGCATTTCAAGGACCTGGAGTGAATTTTTGTGATAGAGTAAAAATGAAAGTTCAGTTGTACCACTGATTTCTCTTACTTTAAAAGCAATTAGCAGTTATTTTGCCTTTGTCATTATAGAGTGGCTGCACATTACTCCTTATTCATAAGTAAGATTTAAACAATGGACACAATTCTTCTATATTTAAATAAAAAAAGAAATCTCTTCTAATACTCGTCTCCTCTCTACTGTTATAATTACAGTAGAATATTTTTATACATCGTACAGGGAGATGGCAAATTTCTTGCTACTTTATTTTTCAAAGAAAAAAAAAATCAGTCCCAAAATGCTCATTAACAAAGACCAGATGTGGTTTAGGTTTATGTGTGTATCATAAAGATCAGTTGAGTTGTCATATCATTCTCATCATCATGCTTATTCAGGACAGGGGTGTAAAATGTCCTCTCTGCAGATCTAGCCTAATCATGGAACTGCATAATTGGTGTTTTGTAATATATTCTGTAGTATTTAACTTTCTGGTTAATCACTGCACTCTTTTAGCTCTTTTATGTTTGCATAAGTTGTTGACACATTTTTCTTCTGCCTTTGCTTTATTACTTTCGTAAGACATCATTTCCATCCCCTCTATTCATTTTGTCAAGGCCAGTATATGACAAAATTGAATTACCCTCCCCAAAAATGCTACAATCAGTTCACATATCAATTTTAACCTGTTGTCATCAAGATATATTTCAGCTGGCTGTGCTTTGGAGTGGTCACTTTCTTGATAATATTACACAGGAGTGATGATATATATATATAGATAGATAGATACAGTATATTTAAATAGATCCCATACAGTGATGGGCGAATTTCTCCCACTTCGCTGAAAAATCAGTGAATTTCCTGCAAAATTTGCAAAAAAATCGTGAAAGTAGCTCGCGTCAATTTTGACGCTGACATTAAAGTCAATGGGCATCCCAATAGTGTTGACGCGTGTCGATTTTGACGCGAGAGAGTTTTTGGACGTGCAATCAAAATTTTTTGATGCAGGTGAATTTTTTTAGGAGATTTGCACATTTATTCGGCATCTGCGAAATGTGGAAATTCACAGCGAATTCTCGACAGGCGAATTTATTCGCCCAACACTAATCATATACAGTAGTTTGCTCACCATTATGTAAAGCAAGGCAAGGGCATGGCATTTACCTAATTACCATGAAAGAGGTGCAGGTAGAAATGTTAAATCTGTTTCAACCTCTGCTGCTGCAAGGGGTTAACATCTACAAACATCTAACAAGTGGTTAACATCTACAAACCTGCTGATAGGGAATGCCCTATTAAAGTATATAATAAATCATCTGCATACATACAGATTAGTGATGGGCAAATCTGTGGCGTTTCACTTTGCCAAAATATTTGCGAATTTACCAAAAAATGTGCAAAACAATGAAAATTTTGCAAAATGCATTGAAGTCAATGGGCGTCAAAATAATTTTGACACACGTCAATTTTGGTGCAAGCGACAATCTTTATATGCGCAGCTGTTTTGTCCAAATGCATTGAAGTCAATGAGCGTCTGAATAATTTTGACGAGCAACAATTTTGACACTGAAATTCACCGCAAAACCATGCCTGGCGAATTTATTCGCCCATCACTAATATAGATATTATTCCTAGATACCAATAGTAAATATTGGAGATAGGGGCACAACAATATTTCTCTTTTTGAAATATGACCACACTGATTTTGCTGAATCAAGATTGTGTTCTTAGTTATAACTGAAAAAAATCTTGCATAGTAACATAATAGTTTAGGTTGAAAAAATACATGAAATGCTTCATATCCTATGAGGCATATAACTTTATTCGAAGCATGAAAAGGGTTACAACAAACTTTCTACTAAATTTATTACATTGGGAGAAAACCAGCCTGACAAAAAAAAACCTCTTGTGCCTTGTGCATCTATGAAGTATCAGCTTTATACCTTGGTTCTCTAAAAATGTTTAATCTGGCTGGAGATTTTTCTCGCTGCTCAATAAATCACCAAAATGTACCAATATATAGGATATATGTAGCCTTTAACAAAGCAATAGTTTGCAATGCACTAGTCTGGTATTTAGGTTCTGGTGCTTAAGATAAAATGCAACTTCTTTGCAGCGAATATAAAAATGTTAACTGATTAATGATGGAAATAAATGTAGTCTAGCAATATAAAGAATATTCAGTACACAGAATGTCTTATCACTGTACAGTACTTGCTGCTGCTAGGCAGGACACTAGGCAATAGGATAGTTCTCCAGTGGTTAATGATATAAAGCTGCAGTTTATGTGGCATGCCCTTGTTAAACCAATGACTGAAACTGGACCTTTCTGCATTTGTGTTTGCTTAGTATTTGCATAGTAACTTTTGTCTCTGGTATAAAATCTTTTTCACCTTCCCAACGGTTGATCAGCAAACCTCCTTTTGTTCACGTATTGTCTCTGCAGACTAAATAATGAACAAATGGTTCAAACTTTAATGTTATAGAATGGTCAATTCTAAGCAACTTTTCAATTGGCCTTCATTTTTTCTTTTTATAGTTTTTTCATTATTTGTCTTCTTCTCACTCTTTTCAGCTGGGGGGGGTCACTGTCTAAAAACAAATGCTTTGTAATTCTATACATTTCTTGTTATTGCTACTTTTTATTACTTGTCCTTCTGTTCAGACCCTCACCTATTCATATTCCTGTCTCATTGTTAAATCAATGCATGGTTGCTAGGGTAAGTTGGACCCTAGCAACCAGATTGCTGAAACTGCAAACTGAAGAGCTGCTGAATAAAAAGCTAAATAACTCAAAAAACTCAAATAATAAAACATGAGAACCAATAGCAGATTATCTCAGAATATCACTCTCTACATCATACTTGAGGGTTTATTTACTAAACCTCTTATTTTTCTGGTCAGGCTTTTTGGGGCAAAAACTCGAATTTTTCGAGATTTATTTTACTGCAAAAATAAATTATTATTAATTTATTATTATTAATAATTATTATTATTAATTATTATTTTTTTATTATTATTAAAAAAATTATTATGCTGCAAAAAGGCAAATCTGAAAATCCGTCATTGCAGACCTGTCGAGGTCAAGCATAAATCAATGGGAGATGTCCCTATCTCAATTTGAAGATATCATGGTTAGTACTTGGTTTAGCCCGATAATCTGAAAAATTTGAGTGGTTCGAGAGAGAAGTCCGAAAAAAATTGTACAGCATGGGTTTTCACTCGATTTAATCGAGTTTTTTTTTTCCCAGATCCGATTTATTTGAGTTATTTTAATGATGAAGAAGGCAAAATCATGGATGGGAGTTTGGTTGAGCTTTATTTATTGAAACAATTAGATAAAATCGGATTTTAGTAAATAACCCCCTAAAATTTAATGTAAAGGTAAACAACCCCTTTGTGCCTAAATATACTACCCAACACTTGTACATATTTGTACCAAGTGTTGCTGTGCTAACCTAATCATCTCAAACAACCAAGTAAGCCTACTAAAGCAGGGAAGCTCTGAATATGCTGCCACCTCGAAGATAATAGTAATTCCAGGATTTCCACTGCAGGCCATGTCACTATGTGGAGCACACCTGTGCCTAAAGAATAACTGACAAACATCATTTCAACACTGAGGGCTGGAAATAACGTGATCATGACCATTTTGAGTCTGATATGTGGGAAAACACAAGTTCAATTGAATTTTCAGGCACAAATGCGTCATATGTATGTATTGTCATAGAGGTACATTCCATTGAACTGAACAAAGTTGTGGTGTAGGTGTTCCTATAGCAACAGACTGGTAAATGGACCGATTTACACAAACTTTTGCCTCTGAGCTTGTGCAATTGATATGCAAAGTAATGCACAGTTGCATGACAGCTCGAGATGATATGACATTAAGAATAAGCTCAACAGGTGAAACGCGTCTCCGGTATGACATTCCCATTGAGCGTCAGTGCAGCAGATTCGCAGAAGTCAGTAACTCTGGCAATTTATCTGCCACATACACAATCTAGGACCTGACGTTTAACTCTTCTTAAATACTGAGTGTTTGTATTTTAAAGAATGAGCAAACTATTTTGCCCGGTACAGTTTTGCAATGGAATTTAGAGTTTATAGATGGCCTTTCTGTAATTCGGAGGTAATTCTGGGTAACGGGTTTCCAAATAACGGATCCTATACCCGAATCAACAAAAATAAAAAAAGATTAGTTGCAAATAATTTAAAACACTATGTACACCATACTAAAAGTTAACTTTAAAGCGAACGACAGGTATGGGATCAATTATCCAGAAAGACCATTGAAAGACCTTCTCCCATAGACTCTGTTTTATTCAAGTAAGCCACATTTTTAAAAATGATTCCTTTTTCTCTGTAATAATAAAACAGTACCTTCTATTTGATCCAAACTTAGATATAATTAACCCTTTATTGGAAGTAAAGTCAGCTTATTGGGTTTATTTTATGTTTTCATGATTTTCTAGTCGATTTAAGGTATGAAGATCCAAATTATAGAAAGATCCATTATCCAGAAAACTCCAGGTCCCGAGCATTCTCAATAACAGATCCCATACCTGTGCCCTATTAACCCATACAGTTGGGGACATATTTATTATGCTGTGTAAAAAGAAGTGGAAAAATACACCACACATCGCCAGGCTTCACCATGTAAAAAATGTAAAATAACAGCGGCAAATCTAGCGTTTGCATGGCGTACATTTACGCACACCATGGGATATGTTACACAGCTTTTGACACCGTTTTTTCAGCAAATTTCAGCAAATAAATATGCCCCATAGTGTACTTTACTTGAAGTTATATAGTGGCATCAAGTTGTCACCAGATATTCTTTGTTTCAGTACACAGTTTATAGCATTTAACCAAATTATTGCAATTTTAGCACTTCTAGAGTGTTTTATGGGTATTATGCCCACGTATAATTGTGCAATATATTCTTCTTCATTCTTCATTGCTGGTTTGCAATTGATGAACTTGACCTTGCGTGTGTCAGCGATAGAGCTGTATTGGAAGCACATTTTTTTTTCTCCAAAATGTCTACTAGAGTAAAAATTAGCCCCTCTCTTCTCCCCCCCGATTACTGATACAGCTCTATTTATTTTGGCTTCCTAGCAGGCAATGTGTCAATTTCGATCGCATGGCGCTTTTTAAATTGGACTGTAGATGCTAACATTTTGATTGAAAGTGGCTTCACAAATGAAGGCAGCACAAAGGAACACTCTCTGCATCTATTTTCCTTGTGAATGGTGCCTGTGATGCTCAGAGTATGAATGATTAGTGAAGGCTCAGATCTCTCAGGAACTGAGAGGCTGATATACAACTAGAGACTAGAGAGTAGAAAATGGGTGAGAGCCAATTGTACTAGTAGATTTTCTGTCAATTCTAATACTGATGGTTGAACTTACAATGTCATTAAAATAAAGTAAAAATGAATTAACACTCTGCCCGATATATTTAGTAAATGTACTTGCAGACTCTATTTTAATGTTATAATGTTTGGATATGTCTGAGCGGAGTTTAGAAAACCAGCAGTTATGAACTGAATTTATCATGCAAATATGCAAGATTGTTGCCAAGGGTGGAAAAGTACTTCCAAATGTCACAAATGGTAAGACTGCCCTTCCTGCTGTTTTAAAAAAAAAAAAAAACATAATTAAGGCCAGAGGACCCTCAAAACTTCTGGGGCCTTATTTAGAAAATGCTCTATAATACAATAAACTCTCACTTTTATTTGTACAAAAATGTCATTATTTTCTTGCATTGTAATGCAGGCATTTATTTTAATACAAATTAAATTACGATGCTACCTTAAATACAAGTTACATCAGTTAAGAGATAGTAGAGGTTCCATCCTTTTACCCAAGTAAATCCTAATAATCCAAATAAAACATCCGAAGCCTTCTCCAAAAGCCAAGGAAGAACATTCATTGAAGCAACATAATATTAATAATAGCAACAAATAGCAATAACTTTGTCTTTTTTATCCAACCAATATCCAATGTATCTGCTTTTAGAACTGCTTCAAGAGGAGAAGGGAACCCTGTTTGCAACTTAAGATGAAACCTCTTTTCTGCAGGTGAATAAAAAATGTATAGTGATCATACTCATCTTAAAATGATACTGACACTAAAAAACAACTAAAAAACAACTTTTCAAAATTACCTATAGGTCATGTTGACAGTTTTTCGCTAATAAGTCTGCTTTTGTAAGTATTTATTACTTGAAGTTCCCAAAGCTGACTGTCCCTTCTCAACCTGTCATAGAGGAACATGGGGGATCAGATACAGTTAGTTACGCAAAATCATCAGTAAATACTTTTATGGCAAAATTATAAATAGCATGCAAAGACAATGGAATGACACATGTAAAAAAAGGTTTAAAGGGATACTGTCATGGGAAATTTTTTTTCAAAATGAATCAGTTAATAGTGCTGCTCCAGCGGAATTCTGCACTGTAATCCATTTCTCAAAAGAGCAAACAGATTTTTTTTATATTCAGTTTTGAAATCTGACATGGGGCTAGACATATTGTCAATTTCCCAGCTGCCCCAAGTCATGTGACTTGTGCTCTGATAAACTTCAATCACTCTTTACTGCTGTACTGCAAGTTGGAGTGATATCACCCCCTCCCTCCCCCCCAGCAGCCAAACAAAAGAACAATGGGAAGGTAACCAGATAACAGCTCCCTAACACAAGGTAACTGCTGCCTGGTAGATCTAAGAACAGCACTCAATAGTAAAAACCCATTTCTCACTGAGACACATTCAGTTACATTGAGAAGGAAAAACATCAGCCTGTCAGAAAGCATTTCTCTCCTGAAGTGCAGACACAAGTTACATGACCAGGGGCAGCTGGGAAATTGACAAAATGTCTAGACCCATGTCAGATTTCAAAATTGAATATAAAAAAATCTGTTTGCTCTTTTGAGAAATGGATTGCAGTGCAGAATTCTGCTGGAGTAGCACTATTAACTGATTCATTTTGAAAAAAAAAACATGTTTTCCGATGTTTTTAAATTACTCTTTTTATATAACTATGATTCTGCATTCACATTAGGTACATTTATTTTCTCTATTTTAGTAATGTCCATTTTCAGCACTGGAGGCCAAAATTGCACTGCATTTTTTTGTATAGTGCTTTAAAAGTATAAGACTTGACCTCAAACTCTGTGATTGATTTGTGTGACTCATTTAACTCAGGAATCTGGTGGCATTTTAGAAAATGATCCAGTCATTAATACTAAAGAGTATTGCATTATAGGTGTTAGAGAAGACCAATGATGCTCTCTAGAATATAAATCTATGTCAGTTAAGCTCCTAAGGACTAGTGAGTAATGCAAAATATTGGGCCAGATTCAAATCAGGGAGAAAAGGTTATCTCATGGTTTATCACATGAAAAGTCATGGACAATATTCAATTCCAGTTTTTTTCCCATAGAAAATTCTGTTGAAGTCTATAGAAGTCTATAGAAAAAAACAATCCACAGCTTACAGACAGCATGCAGGAACTACATAACCCACAATGCATTGCACTATGATGTTCTGTTCCTTATTGAAATCACGAGTGCAGAGAATTGTGGGGTTTGGAGGATGCAGGCTAAGGACAGATGGCTGTTAATACAAAGTAAATGTAGTCAGCCAGCTCAGCAAAGAAGTCAGACAGATCAGTAGGAGAGCAGGGGGCTAGGCTTAGGGAACTGTCAGAAACCATTAAAAATCATGAAAAGTCTGCATATTTTTTACATGATGTATATTGGAAAGTTGTTTGAAAGTATGTTTATTTTCAAAAAGCTTAAGCTATGTTTTTGTGGAGTTCCCCTTTAAGTTAAAGAAGTAACTGTCATTGAATGTGGATAGAGTAAATGAAATATTCAGCAACTGTTTATTAATGGGACTCGGAAAGGAAAGATATTGCAGAAGTTTTCCTCTGTAAAATTTCTAAGTCATTCTGGTAACAGAGCCTTTTATGTGTAAATGTTGCCAGAATGATTTACTTTGCTGTTGCAAGTGCAATTTAAGGGGGGAACAGATGGTGCAAGCTTTGTTTAAGCTGGTATTATAGTTTTAATGAATACTGTCTATTACCTGCTCACTGGACCTTTTGTTCTTATGCAATAACCTTTTTTAATAGTTGTAGCATTATAATGAGCTCTATAAAGGCAAAATTGCTATTGATTTTCAATGGTATTCTGCAAAATCACCCTTAGTTTTAACACATTAGGCTACCTAAAGTCATGAACAAACAGACAATAAGAATGCCAGATTCCAGAATAAACAAAAAAAAAAATCTTATTTGGCATAGTCATTTATTATTTTAATTGCACATTGAATGTGTTTTTTTAGGCACAAAAATAATTGCTTTTTTTTGGTGAACAATGCTCACTACACTATAAGATGGTAAAAATGTTTTCCATTAGTGAATGAGGCATTGGGGATATTAAATACAGTATGAACTCCCAATAACTTTTATTATGTTCACCTATAAAGATTTATATGGGGATTTTAGAATATTGGAAGGGAGCAGATAAATAGAAAAGAGTCATTTGATGAGTACATGTAGATGTAGGGTGAAACATAGGTTTGCTTTGAATGTCAGGGTCATTAGTTTGAATATTATTCTGAAATGTAGCAGAGGCCAGTGTACAGAATGACAGAGTGGCATGACAGAGGAGGAGCAGTTGCTAAAGTGTATGAGCCAGGCAAATGTGTTTATTATTGTCTGCAGTGGCGGAACCGGGGGATCGGGGGGTGCCCTCAGGGCCCCCCGGCAGCTCGCGTGCCACTGAAATGCCAGGCTGTGCGTCCTGCACCAGGGCCCGCCCCCCCCTCTAGTAGTCAATATGTGATATCATGAAAGAGTGAATCAGAATCTTAGTGGCATGCAGGGTCATACTGGCCCAGTGGGCCCTCTTGGGCCCCACCAGCCCAGGCATAATCCCTGATAGAAACTGTGGGTGCCCCCCACCCTCTATTGTGGCTAAAAGGAGGAAGTAAAGGGTACATGGTGCTCTCGCTGGAAGATGGTAAAGCATTCTACAGAATAAATAGTCTTCTAGCTCCAATTGTGGAGATAGACTGGCCCATTTTTACCAACTATTTAATTTGTCTTCAAATTTTGTTTTTGTTTTCCATTATTTGCCTTCCTTTTCTGACTCTTTTTAGCTTTCCAATAGGGGTTAATGACCTGAGCGGCCAAACAACTATTGTTCTGTGAGACTACAATTTTATAGTTATTATTCGTTTTAATTACTTATGTTTCTATTCAGGCCCTCTCCTATTCTTTTCCAGTTTCTCTTACAAACCGCTGTCTGATTGCTAGGTGTGGTGTTTGTACAAATGGCCTGCAGGTGTCACTGTGCACGAGTTATACCGTGTATACATAGTACTTTCTATACTGCTTAAGAGTGATAGAGTTGGAACTTACTGTTGTGTAATGGCTGCATGAACCTGCTAATAAAATACTGTTATATTCTACTCATCCTCGGCTACCAAAACATAACAAATTGGCGATGAGATGTCTCTTCTACCTCTGCAGCAGCATGCACTTTTTCCTCCAAACCCTGGCGAGCCTACCATTCTTTTTACTGCTTGGATCGGTATGTTTGAAAACTACATTATTGCTGCTGACCAAGGGGAGATTTCTGATGCTAGAAAGCGTGCTTTACTTATTCACTGCCTGGGAGCAGAGGGACCATTACCTGATGAGACTTATGAAACTGCTCTTACTGCTATAAAGAACTTTTTCATGCCAAAAGTAAATGAGGTGACTGCAAGATATAAATGCCGCCAACGTGGATGTCGAATCCACAGAACAATTTGTACTATGCTGCTTTGAAATGACCAAAATTAACCTAACTGAGTGGAGCATACAGTATTACCTTGTTTCAGTAATTTAATTTTCCAACGTGTCTAGTTGGCCAAAATGAACAGCAGGTGGCACTTTTGTTTGAAATTCATTGCATTAGCAGCTTGAAAACAACTAATATGTAGAAACTGTGCTCAGTGCTCAGTGGTTTGAGGATTTACATTTGATTTAAGTAAAGTTAAAATAAATCAGAGCAACTAATGTTAACTAAAACTTATTTTCAAATAATATTTTTATAAAAATTGCAAAAACTAAAAAAGGATAAAACTAAAAAAAAACATTATTTGTGGTGTAATATTTAGAAGAAATATTAATTGTGTAGGTGAACCAAAAGTAAATTTATTTTGTTTTTGCTTTAATTCATCAAACTTTTGGGAAATCATAAATTGTCTAAAATGTAGTTTTAGTCTTGTCTAAGCATCCATTGTCTCACTATTAAGCTCTCACATGTCACATCACAAGACAACCGAAATTGTTGTTGGTGACGTGGTCCATAAATGACACTTTTCATATCATGGACAATCTAATAAGATACAATTAGAGATACCATTTATCTATATTATAATAGGTATTTCACGTTACTAACAACAAATTCTGCTCTGTAGATATTTAGTGTATGAAGACGGATTAGATTTAACAACAGAAAACTATTTTAAGAGACAGAGTACAGACATGACTGTCATACAGGTTATCATAAGTGTGTTCATATGTCAAAAATATCTGCTTTAATATTGCTTCATATTGTCATATGGCATGTATATCTGTTCTGTATTTGTTATATATTATTGTTTCTAACATACTACATAAAGAAAACTTAAAAATAAAATGTGCATTACTTCCATTGCTTTGTTAACTCTGCTTATTGTGTTCATCCAGCTTATCAAACTGAGGGGTGCCCTCTCTTGGTGTATAGGAGCTTATACATGAGCACCATCTGAGATGCAACAAGTGAAGAGAACTTTTTCCAAAACAATCCAGCCACTATTACATTTATACAACGTAGATTCAATCTGGTTTATAGACCTGTTGGCTAATCCCTTATCTGTACAAGTGCCATATAGAATCTTTCTTGACGTGGATAATGTAACAAAAAGCTTTCTAGTTAAGGGAAAGAATTCATAAATCTCCCATTAATGCAATAAATATGCTTAGCGATGCATAATTACGTTATCAGTAAATGGAATACAATTACAAGAAATATAATTTCCATCAGTGAGTTAATTAAATGTGTTACAGATTTCAGGGCAGTTTTAGATAAGTTATTTAAGTGATTAATTATAACCTATCTTCATGTGTTTTTGTAATTGGTTATTTGACTGGGGTTGAGGGATCATGGCGTTTGTGAGCACAAATAGATATTCATGATTCAGTGGAACCTGTTTTAGACTGTTTGTGTATTTAGTTTCAGTGGTACTGCAGACTGAATGGGAGTAAAGCAGAGAACATTTGCACTCTTTTTATTTCTTAAATTCTGAATGCCAAAAACTAGAAAAAATTGTGTTTTTTTACGATAAAATTCGAATTTTAGTGGAAAAAAAGAGCTCAACATTTTCAGGATTTATCATATCCCGAGGATGGAAAAAGTCAGAATCCGAAAATGGGGTATCTCAGACCTGCCGAGGTTGTATATTAGTCAATGGGAGAAGTCCCGAAGATATCCTGATCTGCGATGGGTTTCGTGCAATAATCCGAAGATTTCATGTTTTTCGGAAAAAATCTGAATTTTCAGGAGGAAAACCAGAAAAATTTGTACGATTAGAATTTTTGTATGATTTTCACGATTTTTTCAAGTTTTTTTCCACACTGGAATTTTTCAGGAAAATGTATTGATAAATAAGGGGAAATAACCTGTGCTGATTTGGTCGGAGTATATTTCAGAAAATATTCAGATAAATTTGGATTTTGATAAATAACCCCAAAATACTGTTTTTACACTATAGTACAATAGACATTGGTATGTATAAATCCTAATACATAGTTACCTGAATGGTCCACTAGATAGTACTGTTGTTTTCAACCTTATGCCCAATACTCTCTGTCCTTAGTTTATAGAAGATAAGGTTTTCAGCCTATATTCAAGTATTGGGGTTGTTTTCTCTGGAAAAAAGGCGCTTGCGAGGGGACATGATTACACTTTACAAATACATTAGAGGACATTATAGACAAATAGCAGGGGACCTTTTTACCCATAAAGTGGATCACCGTACCAGAGGCCACCCCTTTAGACTAGAAGAAAAGACTTGAAGCAACGTTCTTCACGGTCAGGACAGTGAGGTTGTGGAATGCACTGCCGGGTGATGTTGTGATGGCTGATTCAGTTAATGCCTTTAAGAATGGCTTGGATGATTTCTTGGACAGACATAATATCAAAGGCTATTGTGATACTAAACTCTATAGTTAGTATAGGTATGGGTATATAGAATTTATGTGAAAGTAGGGAGGGGTGTGTGTAAGGATGCTGAATTTCATTTGGATGGGTTGAACTTGATGGACTTTGTCTTTTTTCAACCCAATTTAACTATGTAACTAACTATGTTAACTAAGAGTTCGTTGATTTCATCCTTTATATTTTCAAAATGTATTTTTGCACTCAGGATGAGAGTTCACAATAGGTCTTTCCTTATTTAGTTATGTCACTGACAATGTAGGGTCAGTGAATGACTAGCAATGGTAGTAATATGTGCATTGCATGGTTGCTCATACTAAAGCCCGCCAAGGACTCTTTTAACCTGTGCATTTGCCGTTAACACCAAGTTGCATGCTACATGCTCGCCGGGCGCAAATTTTGTGTCCTTGGCTCTGAACACTGGTGACTTTTCGCTAGTGTTACTTTGGCAGTGCGAGCGTTTCAAAGCAAAATTATGCTAGCGATCGATTCTGCCTAGCAAAACTACGTTAGTCCTCTTATGCTTGGATCAGTTTGAATAGGTCGGTACATTAAAGTAATATGGACGTCTTTATTAGAGATGTTGGTGCAAATGCTTAAAGTGACCGATTTTTATTACAAATGTCCAAGGAACCCGAATAAAGACAAAAGAGATCCTCTAATGCCGTACACATGAGCCCATCCTAAAGCGAATGTCCAATGCCTCTCAAATGTCTGGGGGAAAATGTTAACACAAAAAAAGTTTATTAATTAGGACTTTTACAGGCAATCCCGCCTTAAAAAAGGACAATTCGCCATAGTTTTTAACTTTAATGCATTTCCGACAGACAGGATGTGATGTAACTGACATAAGATTGAGGAAGATGCAGCTTCATTTTAGCAGTTCGCCTGGTCTAAATTCGCTCAGAATTTGCAGAGTGCTGACCATTCGTCAGAGCGAAAAGTCACCTGGCGATAGAGTGTGAACAAACGCTAGCGACGATCTTGTTCACTAGCGAATTGTCCTCTATGCCTGATAGTCAATTGGTGATTGTCAGGACTGCCAGAAGTACCCGACGGCGCTGTTTACATTTCCGGCGGTCACAGTGAAGATCCAAGATGGCGGCGCCCATGCTGAACACATGGCTGCAGCGTCGCTGCATGATGATGTCATCACTGGTGCCGGGATCTAGTCATAAAAGGGCGCCCAAAACATTGTGACAGCGCCCAAGAATAGGATTCAATTCAATCTGCCTGCCCTCGTTAACTCCTGCCTGTGACCACTACTACTGATTCTGCTTAACCCTTCGGATACCGCAACCCTGCTCCCACTAGAGGGCTTCCTCCTTGATCCTGACTACCTCCCTGGAGGGAGCTCCCGGCTCCCTGACAGTGATGTCGCTGCAGTGGGATTTCTGGCAAATTGACATTAGCATTGGCCACTTCACCCTTTAGTGAATCTGCCCTATGTCTCTGTTAGTTTAGGATAGCAGCTGCCATATTAGCTTGGTGTGACATCACTTCCTGCCTAAATCTCTCTCTGCTCGCTCAAAGCTCTGGGCTCAGATTACAGTAAGGAGGGAGGGGGAGAGTAGCAAACTAAGCATGCTTAAGCCCGTGCCCTGGGCATGTAAAGTCTAAAATAGAATAAGGCTAGAAATGCGGTATTTTGTATACTAAATATAAACATGAACTTACTGCACCACAAGCCTAATCAAACAAATAATTTATGCTTTCAAAGTTGCCAACAGGGGGACACCATCTTGTAACTTTGTTAAACATCTTTGCAAGACATGGTCAGTGTGGTCTGGGCTGCTTAGGGGTCATCATAAACAAAGCTGCTTGAGTTCTGCATGGCTGGGAAGTAAGGTGTTGGCTCCCCCTGCTGTTCATAAGTATGATTGTTTCCCTGCTCAGCAGTTAGGGACCATCTGACAATTTCAATCCAAAGCAGTAAATGAAGGAAGAATTTCACTGCATACAGTCAGGTTTCTTATAAAAATGGTAGACATTTTTTAATTAAAGTATATCGGAGATAGGTTTCTTTTTCTTTACATGCCCTTTAAGCTGAAAGAAGGAAGTCTGATACAGAAGCCCAAATGGACACAATAGAAGGAAAGAAATGTAGTGTTTAATTTGATAAAGCTTACTTAGTTTTAACCTTTCCTTCTCCTTTAAAGGTAAAGAACACATTATTGTATTTTATGTCCTAAGTAAAAATGCATGCTAATACTTTTGTACATACTTTACTAGTTAAAACCTTAGTATATTATCAGAAAATTATAGGAAATATTGTGTCATTGCAGGTCTTATAGCAGTGTTAGTTCTATATGGTATTAAAGCTTGGTGTTTTTATTGTCAGTCATCCAACTTTTATTTTATTGATTTTTATGTAGAGCATTTTTTGTTTTTACCATTTAACTGGCCACATGTGCTTAAGAAAGATACAAATGATAAATACATTCTATTATAGTATACTATCTGTATATTCTATTTTATCCAATCAGGTTAGTTAATTTAACACAAAAAGAATCTCAATTATGGTTTACTCATACATTTTATACATTTTATATTTCTGAAGAGCAGATGTTGCTGGAGAGCAGAACACTTCACCTCATGAGGATAATGGCAGGTTGAGTTGATGTCTTTCAGCAATTCTCATTTTGAAACACTTCATGGTGCTCAAAAGAGAAGCATTCTGTAATCCCTGTGCACCTTTCACTCACTGAACTCTCTGTATAGTCTGAAGGACTTTGGAGGGATGCTGTTTTACAGTTCAGTTTAAAGGGTTATTTAATGTTGAATGTTTCTGAATTCTATATAAGAAATAACATGTAAAACTAGGAACATTATCCATGTAGATGATATATGTTAGGTTTTCAGGTTAAAATGTTTTCTTTTATCCAGTTTTTATCAAATCTAATCTACAGTTTATGCAACTCAGTTTATAAGATACTACATTCTTTTAATATATAATATATAAATATCAATCAAATGAATCTGTAGTGACTTCATCAATCAGTCTGTTCTCAGGTTTGCAGGGGGATGAAGGATGGTTAGTTAGGTTGATGGCTAAGAGATGGTGGGATGCCTTGACTCTGTTCTGGTCATTATTTCATTTGAATCTAACAAAAATAGTTATGGGCCAAAGGATAATATAGCATCATGCTAATCAATGGTATGCATTGCAGCACAAGTTATAGACTCTGTGACTCATAATAATAAATATACATATGCTGTTATTTTTTATGATATACTGTATTAACTGCAGCAACTTCAGATGCCATAAGTCAGTGTAGTGTTTAAAGGGATCTGTCATGATTTTTATGATGTAGTTTTTATTTCTAAATTACACTGTTTACGCTGCAAATAATTCACTCTACAATTTAAAATTAAATTCCTGAACTAGCAAGTGTATTTTGTTTTAGTTGTAATTTTGGTGTGTAGGTGCCATCTCAGGTAATTTTGCCTGGTCATGTGCTTTCAGAAAGAGCCAGCACTTTAGAATGGAAATGCTTTCTGGCAGGCTGTTGTTTCTCCTGCTCATTGTATCTGAATGTGTAGCACTGGGACCTGGCTTTTACTATTGAGCAGGCCCAGACTGGCAATCTGTGGGTTCTGGCAAATGCCAGAGGGGCTGCTATAAGGTGCCATAGAAAGTTAGTATTTAGTGGGCTGGTGGGGGCTGTTTGGGCCTCTGTGTGGGCTGATTGGGCCTCTGTGTACCTGAAATGCCAGAGCCTATTTTAATTCTCAGTCCGGACCTGCTATTGAGTGCTGTTGAGTGCTCTCCAGGCAGCTGTTATCTTGTGTTAGGGAGCTGCTATTTGGTTATCTTCCTATTGTTCTGTTGTTAGGCTGCTGGGAGGGAAAGGGAGGGGGTGATATCACTCCAACTTGAAGTACAGCAGAAAAAAAGTGACTGAAGTTTATCAGAGCACAAGTCACATGACTGGCGGCAGCTGGGAAACTGACAATATGTCTAGCCCCATGTCAGATTTCAAAATTAAATATAAAAAAATCTGTTTGCTCTTTTGCTAAATGGATTTCAGTGCAGAATTCTTCTGGAGCAGCACTATTAACTGATAAAAAAAAAAAAAATCCCCATGACAGTATCCCTTTAAGCTTTCTTACAGTAGTTTAAAATGTCCTATGACTTTACAATTTCTGAATATGGGGTTAAGTGATTAACTGGCATTGATTAATAGTCACATATATTCTGCAGAATGTAACTTAAAGAGATACTCTCATGTGGAAACACAGTGGGGCTCGTTTATAAACACTGGACACATTTCCACCTGGGCAGTAACCCATAGCATCCAATCAGAGATTACCTTTTTTTCAGCCAGCTGCAGGTTAACCAGTATAAGCAATCATCCGGTTGGTTGCAGTGGGTTACTGGCCAGGTGCGAATTTGCCCAGTGTTTATAAATGACCCCCACTGTTTTGAAATGCTTCCATTAATGTTCTCCTCAAGCACAATCCTGTGCCGTGCTTGTTTATTATAACCCATTATCCAGAAAGCTCAGAATTACAGAAAGGCCGTCTCCCATAGACTCCATTATAATCAAATAATCCAAATTTTTCAAAATTATTTTTTTCTCTGTAATAATAAAACAGTACCATGTACTTGATCCAAACTAAGATATCACTAATCCTTATTGGAAGCAGAAGCAACCTATTGGGTTTATTTAATGTTTACATAATTTTCTAGTAGATTTAAGGTATGAAGATTCAAATTACAGCAAGGTCCATTATCCGGAAAACACCAAGTCCCGAGCATTCTGGATAACCGGTCCCATACCTGTATTCATTTATTTATTTATTTTTTTATATTATTATATTTATTTTGAAATATAAACATGAGGCAAGCCATTTTGTTACATTCCCCTCTGTCATGTGACTTGTGCTCTAAACGTCTCTGTTTACTGTTGTGGTGCAACTTGGAGTGAAGCCAACCCCCTTCCTTTCCCCCAGCAGGCAAACAGATGTAAGTCTTCTCAGCCTATCCACAGAACAGTGAGCAGGTAACAAGGTACTCTCCTGAAGGATTCAGCCCCCTTACTGACACCTGAAATGAAACCTTTTTTTACATCTACCATAAATTATAATTTTGCCATAAAGTATTTGCCCAATGCTTTTTCATTACCTATCTGACTCCCTGTGATTGCCTATGAGGGGGCTGCCATATTTGTGCAGTAGGAGTCTGTTAGCATTAGAAACTTTAACTAACAGGCTGAGATGGAACAGTCAGGTTGGCAAAACAGTCAGGCTTAGGAACTTCAACTAACAATTACTTACAAAGCATGACCTATAGGTAGGTTTTAATGTACATTCATATTTTATAAAGTAGTTTTTTAGTGTCAGAACTACTTTAAAGGTGCTCCGTGTTTCTAAACTGCCATCATTTAGGGTTGCCACCTGTCCAGTTTTGCCCCAAAGATCCTGTATTTCATAAGGCCAGTTTTGGTCAAAAGTGCCTGTTCAAGTTTCCAAATTAGGAAATCTGTGCAGGACTCTGCAGTGAATGACACATCCAGTCACTGATCACTCTGTCATAGTTCTGCCCCTGATATCACAAGCCTGCCCACTAAACATCACCCCTGAGGTCACCTGCCCCAATGTCACACAATCCCTGGCCAGATTGCCTGGTGGAGAAGCTGTTCCATGTTTTATCAAGTGAAGAAACTGGCAACACAAGCCATGCTGCATTGCATTGCTGTAGCAGATGAGGCACCTGTGTTCCCCATGTGAGAACAAAGCACCCAAAAATAAATTTGAATTGC